>NC_059425.1:116626908-116964452 GCF_021028975.2 Sphaerodactylus townsendi | reverse complement strand
CTTTTTTTTTTTTGACAGGGTGACAGGCTTGGTAGATGAAGGGAATGCTGCAGATGTAGCATACCTTGATTTTAGTAAAGCTTTTGACGAGGTTCCCCATAATATTATCGCAAGTAAGCTAGTGAAATGTGGATTAGACAATGCTACTATTAGATGGATTTCTAATTGGTTGTCTGATCGAGCTCAAAGGTACTCATGAATGGCTCATCTTCATCCTGGAAAGAAGTGACTAGTGGGGTGCCACAGGATTGTGTCCTGGGCCCAGTGCTATTCAATATTTTTATCAACAACTTGGATAATGAAATAGAGGGCATGCTAATCAGATTTGCAGATGACACCAAATTAGGAGGGGTAATTAATACCCCAGAATTCAAAATGACCTGGACAAATTGGAGAGCTGGGCCAAAACAAACAAAATGAATTTCAACAGAGATAAATGTAAGATACGACACTTAGGCAGAAAAAATGAAATACATAGATATAGGATGGGTGACACCTGGCTTGACAACACTACACGTGAAAGGAATCTATTAGTCTTAGTAGACCATAAACTAACCAAGAGTCAGAAGCGTGATGCGGCAGCCAAGAAAGCCAAAGCGATTTTGGGCTGTATCAATAGGAGTATAGTGTCCAGAGGGATGTAATTATACCTCTCTATTCTGCATTGGTTAGACCTCACCTAGAATATTGTGTACAGTTCTGAGCACCGCAGTTCAATAAGGATATTGACAAGCTGGAATGGATCCAGAGGAGGGTAACAAAAATGGTAAAAGGACTGGAGTCCATGCCCTATGATGAGAGGCTTAGGGAGCTGGGGATGTTTAGTCTGGAGAAGCAAAGGTTAAGGGGGGACATGATAGCCATATTTAAATATTTGAAGGGATGCCATATCAAAGAGGGAGCAAGATTGTTTTCTGCTGCCTCAGAGACTAGGACATGGAGTAATGGATTCAAGGTGCAGGAAAAGAGATTCCACCTAAACTTTAGGAAGAACTTCCTGACCGTCAGGGCTGTTTGACAGTGGAATTCACTGCCTCAGTGAGTGGTGGAGTCTCCTTCTTTGGAGGGTTTCAAACAGAGGCTGGATGAACATATGTCGGGAGTGTTTAGATTGTGATTTCCGGCATTGCAGGCGTTGTACTTGATGGCCCTTGGGGTCTCTTCCAACTCTATGATTCACCTTCTCCAGTGCAAGAATTTGCTGCCTTTGCCTTTCATCTAGACTTTGTGTTTTGCTATGCAATAGATTTCGTTCTTCTTCCAGCTGAGACAGCTTCTCCTTCCACCTGGACTTTTCAGATTCTAAATCCCTTATTGTAACTTCCTGGGTCATTTGAGTAGCTTGCAGCATTCCAATGTGACCTGCAAAAACAAAGCACCAATTTAGAATCTTGGGATTCTTGAACTTTCTCAGTTAGAATGAATGAACTTCATAAGGTCCAATAATTATTTAAACACACTGATCCTGTAAAATCATAATCCAATGCATACAAGATTGTGCCACATTATGTTTATTGTTCTAAAGCATATTTTCTGACATTACAGAAATCTAAAGTCACATTAGAGAATAATTAACTTCATTCATAATAGTTTTACAAATGGAAGTCTGCAAGAAACTTATGGGGAGAATTTCATCCCCCCCACTTTTGCTTCCTCCCCTCTATCATCCCCCTCTCTTCCTATTCCTTCTCTGTCAATTTCTTCCTCTCTCTTTCTTCCCTGTCAATCTTTCCCTTTCCTCCTCTTCCCTTTTATGACAACCCCACCTCTGTCCCCTTCTTTGTCAATATTCCCATCTCTATATCTCCCCCTGCTTATGTTGACCTCTTCTTTGATTGCTAGGGCTATCCTTCTCAAGGCTGCACTTATTCCCAGAGAGTGATCAGCAAGATCTTTGGGAGTTGCTGCATCAATAGCAAGGCCCCTGCTGTGTTGGTATCAAGGCCTGTGGGGCCCAGTAGAGAGCCACTGCAAAGCCCAGAGTAGCTCCTGGACTCTACCAGGTCTTTTCAGAACCAAGGTAAGTATGTTGTGTGCTATTATATTTGAGGGTGGATTTAAATGCTCCAAATAATTTGTTTTTTAAGTTTTCAATTTTTATGCGAAATCAGGCAGAAGGACAAGTTTGCAGAACTATCTGCTCACAATGAATTTGGCTTCAATATGTACATATCCACAGATAGGGCAATATTTGACGATTACAATATAATTTATTTAATATATTTAGTAGCCAGCTCTCTCCATTGCTAACAGCTCAATAGCCAACTTTTAAAAAGTATCTGAATAGGATACCATCTTTAAACAACCCAGAAATCATGAATATATTTTCTTCTTTCAGAACAGTAGATACATTAGTCTATTGTGGCAAAAATAAATAGGAGTGTTTGGGCATCTTTACAACTAAAGAAGTTTTATTCTAGCATAATTTTTCATCATACTAAGTAGTAGTACAATTAGACACAGATATAAGTACTTACATGCTTAAGAAAAAAGCTGTAAACAGAAAGGTCAAAGAGTGATGAAATGCAGGAAATAAATGGTGAAATGTAATTATATAAAATTTAAATATAATCAGAGATCATTCATATGACAGAAAGGTGGCTGTTCTGCCCGAAGGGAAAATGAACCACTCAGATGAGTTCATAGGAGTGCTGCTCCAGTATCCAAATATCCTTGAGAAGAAGGATGAGATGTTGGAGGGAACACAGTAGACCAGGGGTCTGCAACCTGCAGCTCTCCAATTGGCCATGCTGGCAGGGGCTGATGGGATTTGTAGTCCATGAACATCTGGAGAGCCACTGGTTGCAGACCCCTGCAGTTGACAGTGGCGTACCAGGTCTAAAATGGAGCCCGGTGGCATGACTGGTTCACCATGCCCCACTTATGGGAGCCAGCAGGGAGGCCAGGGGAGGATGAGGCTCAGGGGTTGAGGCTGAGGGCAACTCAGACGGGCACCATGGGGGCAGGCCGGCTCCTGGGCTAGCAGTGCACGTGCTGCCAAGGGCTTAGGGAGGGCAAGAGCCGACCTGCTCAGAGGCCTGGGGCAGGGCTCGGCAGCAGGCAACTCGGGCAGGCGCAGCAATGGTAGGCCGGCTCCTGCCCTCTGTGGCCTCCAAAAAGGGGGGAGCTGGCCTGCGGTGATCAACTCAGCCGGCCAGCAGTGCTCCAGCACGATGGGGGAGCCGCAGGGCTCCAGCTGGGTCACCACGCTGCAGGTGGCACCTGGACCCGGCGGCGCCTGAAGCCACTCCCCATGTGACAAAACAACATGTGCCAGGGGACATGGGATACCCCATGTCCCCATTAGCAGTACGCCACTGATAGGAGAAGAGGGAATTGAGTTCTGCCTCAGGGAGAGTGATAGCTCAGGTCTGGCTCAGGAAAAGAACAGAGTAGAGGGTGGCGTTGACTGGTTGTGTGGCAGAATTGTTTAGCTCTGTCCCCAGGAGAGAACAGAGTACCCGATTGTTAGGTCTGTCTCTGGTGATGAGCGGATCTTGTACCGATTAGGCTGAGTCTGAGAAAAGGGTGGGCTGGTGGAATCTCGTGTGTGAGAGAGAATCCAACCTAGTGGCTAGTCAATAAAAGTCTGTTTGTGCCTGAAAACACTGCAAAAAAGCCTAACTACCCTCCAAAGTCACAAGCAGTTTAATTTTGTGGGTCTCAGCCAAGCTTCAACTTTGTCTACCTGAAGAACTGTGCTGCTAGTTTGTTTCTTTGAACCAACCTGTAAAATAAATATATCTTATTTGTTTATATATTAATCCAGTTCAATAATCTTAATAAACTCCTTGTGCACCACATAATTTACCTCACAGCAGTGAACACAAAGCCTATACACACGCTACCTGTAAAACACATGGAAACTGAGAGGAAGGTTTATAGTTTACAAAAACCCCAGATTTAAAAAAATCAAAGGAAGTTGTGAGTGCCACATAGGTAGACAGAAAAGGTCTATCACAACTCACAATAACAGCAATAATACACATTTCCCAGTTTTGTCAAGCTGTGTAATATATATAATTGCTGAGGAATCCTAGGACCTTGTTAGTTTCTGCAGGGCTTGCAAGGAAGACTTCTTCCGATTGACTTTTAATTACAATTGAATAAGTCTTGCAACTGTTGGATTGTTTCCCCCAGATCATTTTATTCTTGGTTGTTGGATGCTGCCATGTTTAAAAGAAGTTCTAAAACAAATGCAACAAGGCCTCTAAACTGTGGCAGGTCTATGGGAGTCAATGAAGCATAGTTATTACTGCTGGAGTGTTTTACTCTTTTAGCGTACATTCTTGCCTCTTCACTAGACATTAGACCTTTTGCTCTGTATTTCATGCAAACAGTGGAACATTTTCAAGTCAACAGAGAAAGGAATATATTACACTATGAGCTTTTAGTTTAAATGCAGGGAGGCAGAGCTCCTGCTACGGTGGAAGACCTCCTGTCCTTGGCGCTCTGTTCCCTGCCACCACTTAAAAGACCTGTGAAGGGAAAATGTGACAATCTTCTCCATACTTCCAGCATAAAACTGAAAGTGATGTCATTGAGTCACTGTAGGATTCATCCAAAACTAGTTGCAGGAGAATCCTATACCATCACATTTGCATTGGAAAAGATGTCATACAATGGCACAAGGTTGAGATTGTCTCCACCCCCCAACTTCTCAAAAGTTTTATATTTTTGGTCATAAAATTTCATTAAAACAATGCAGAGACTGAGAAACAAAATTGATTTCAAAAAGGCAGTTGTGTCACAATTTACTTTCATTAAAAATAAAAAATTCAGATTAAAAAATAGAAAATGTATAAAGCTAACCATGCATTTTACATATTGAACAAAAACTGCAATTCTTAATAAATACTTCATACAGATTACATTTTAGGATATGAAAATCATACATACTGGCTTTTAATACAAGGTCTGTGGCCTGTTGCTGTAAACGTTCCCTAGCAGCAGCTAGCTCACTTTCAACCTCCTTGTGTTTACTTAGCAAAGACGTTTCCTCTTCTTTGACATCATCTAGCTGTTTTTGAAGGGCCTATAAAACACATTACATGAGTAAAATGACAAGATAGAACAAAAGAAAAATAAGGTATCAATTTAAAGAGCAACTCACAACAAACAAGAAAAAAGGGAATGACTAAGCTATCTCCTTGTGTGACTAAGCCATCTTTCAATGTCATGTATTATGCATATGCAATATATAATTTGTACACTTTTTCCAAGTGATAAACTGTTAGATGACAATCATAGAAAATTGACAAGTACTTGAAATGTGTCGAGACCGAAGACTGAAAATGCCATGGTGCTAATATTAAAATAATAAGTTTTTATTGGCATAAATTTTAACATTATAGTGCAATGATATTATAAACAATATATGAATAAAGTAAAATTAAGTTTTCATAATTTCAAGCAGGAAAGTTGCAACTGTCTCACAAAATGTCAAATCAGTACTATTTAGCAAGTAAGGTATCCTGTAATAATCTGGCAACTGAAAGCAATGTGCCAAAACTGAGTTATATTTGGCCCTGATCTTTTCATGCCTAGGGCATTCAGACAAAGAGTGCATAAGAATTTCCACATTACCATTATTACAAGGGCAAAATCTTTTGGTTCGATCAATGTTCCTGTATCTTCCAGTCAGAAGAGTCGAAGGTAATACATTAAACCTTGCAATTGCCAGGGCTCTTCTTTATTTAGGATTTGACAAGACACAGAGATACATTGCCATACTTCCTTGCTGGACTAGGATCAACATGCTAATGGGAGAACATGTTCTTTTAGCTGCTAGCATTAAGTTTTGAAACTCTACGTCCAACAATTTTTGTTAAACCATTTTAAAGTCTTCATAGCAGGTAAACATATTTAATTCATCAACTGAAAGTCCAATGTTTTCCAGCTTCTTCTGTATAAGGTATACCATTTAGAGATGAAGCTACCCGCTAGCATAAGCCGAGAGTAACCAGATGAATCTGACTGAAAGTATTTACTTAACCAGAACCAGAACAACCAGTGGTGGGATTAAAATAATTTAACAATCGGTTCTGGTGGTAGAATACAAATAATTTAACAACTGGTTGTTTACAAGCACCATTTTAACAACTGGTTCTGCCGAAGTGGTGAGAAACTGTTGAATCCCACCACTGGTTCTCACCCATGCTTGGGTTTCAGGAGTACTCATTTCTATACAGACGGCCACATACAGAACACATACAGAATACCATAATTTTCTGAAGGAATTTTGAGTGGAAAGAATTCAAAATTTTGTTTACTGTGTTAATCTATATTGTGATCCCTGGTGCCAATATTAATGACTACACTATTTAGTCAACAGTTTATGGCAAGGATGTAGGTAAGGGTTCAAACCCTCCATTACATGTCTGGCTTGCCTGAGCATCCCCCCAGGGTGGGGCCCTGCCCTGCCGGGTCCCATCTGGAGACAGGGCTCTTCCCCTGGGGCTCCACCCTCCTGCCCCCACCCCCCCACCAGCTGAGCTGGCAGCTGGCAGTCCCTTCTGCTCTCCCCTCTGGGGAGACCACAAGAGACTGCTGTCCCCGGCCTCAGAGAGCTGCTTTTATAAGCACTGAGCCTGGGGGGCGGGGCTCAGGGGCTATGCCCCACTCACCCCTGAGGGCATGGCCATGCCTCCCCAAGCCTCATACCCTGGCATAAGTGCTTATAAAAGCAGCTCTCTGAGGCCAGGACAGCTGCCAGCTGGGGGGAGGGGGGCAGGGCAGGGCAGAAGAGACTGCAGTCCCCAGCCTCGGAGAGCTGCTTTTATAAGCACTGAGGTTGTGGGCGGGGCTTGGGGAGGCATGGCCACACCCCCAAACCCACCCCATAAAAAATCTATACCTATGTCACTTATAGACAACAGGATTCAACCAGATCTAAAAATCCAGTCTTGAACAAAACCATGCTTAAATTGTTGGGGATTTTCTTTTCCACACTTGACAGTAACCATACTAATATTAGCAAACTATGAAGAAACAATAATTCCTTCTCTTTAGAAAATGAATCTGTACTGTTGGCATGCTTCTTTATCTGAAGTGGAATAGGTGGGAACTTTGGCTTATGTGAAAGATATGGTAGCACTTAGGTATGTGTGGCGGCAAGCCTATTGAGCCCCCCTGAGCCCTCCGGGGGAGGGCGGTATATAAACCTAAGCAAAAAATAAATAAATAAAATAAATATTTCCTCATCAGTTTCTCAGAGCTATCACTTACACGTGCATCAGCTATCACTTACATCTTGCATCAGTCACAAACTCTTAGCCTAACTTATCTCACAGGGTTGCTGTGAGGATAAAGTGGAGGTGAGGAGAATGATGTCAGAGGCTGGGGTCCCCAATGAGGAGAAAGGTGGCAAATAAATGAAGCAAATACATTTCAATTGAATAACTAATGAGCACAGTGATTTAATTGATTAAGGTCAACCTTTGCACAACAAAAGAGATGATGTTCTGTAATGATTTTCTCTCTCTCACACACAAAAGCAACCAAAGTTTGAAGCATTTCAATGTTCATAAGGCAGGAATTAGATCAAGGTCAAGAAGATGGCAGCACCAAGGTGATAGCCTGCTGTAGCTCCTGATAGTCTCTTGTTTTTATCTACGATCTGTATACTTGGGATATTTTTGGTTTTGAGTTTTTGGAAATTATCTGGGCCAGATATCATTGGTGTTCAAAATTTGGACTTTCCTATGTGGAAAGCCATCTTTGCACAGATGGCTGCAAAGATGTTGCCGGTCCCTAGACAAGACAACGTGCCCAATGAACAAGACTCCACTGAACATCCTTGGCGCCTGGAAGATTAAGGACTGCAACTGACTAAGTGTACCCACTTGGGACATAAAAGTGATATACTATGGAATACAGCCTTTATCAGGCTGTGTTTAAGATATAATCTTATAAACAGGTAAGAGAGATAGAGGATGCCTCCCTTCCAGCCCACAAACAATCTAAGATAGATGATTATTTCTCAGAAAAAACACACTGGCTTTCCAAATTCCCACCTCTAATATACTTGCAGTCCTGGTAGACAACCATGATAATGCTCTTGGAGCTTCAACCTTAGATGGGAATGGAACTAGTTTAGGGAATTTGGAGCCTTCTATGCATGTTAAAGTGGCCAGTGAAATATCAACCAACCTATTTTTGCTAATAGCCAAAACGATGGACTACATCTGTAAGTGCTGGAAATGCTACACTCTAGAATGGATAAACTAGCTCAAGGATGTAGGTAAGGGAGGGGTTCCCAGGTTCAACCCCCTATTACATGTCTGAAGCTCCGGACCCCGTTTGTGGGTTTTTGTACTTTTTTAGTGGTTTTTGTTTTTTTTTAAGCTGCAAGGGGCACAGTTTTTAGGCTAGTAGCACCAAAATTTCAGGGATCTTTCAGGAGACCCTCCTGATGATACCTCCCAGGTTTGGTTCAGGGGGTCCAAAGTTATGGACTCCCAAAGGGCTTGCCTGAGTAGTGTAGCCCCCATCCCCCATTGTTTCCATTGGAGGCTAATAGAAGATGGGGGCTACACCTTTGAAGGTAGATTTAAAAGAAGAATCTGGGCTCCCTAGTTTAAACACCATTGAAAGTGATGCTGTTTGGGGGTGGATTCCAGCATCACAGCGGCCGCCCATGGGGGGAGGGCGCAAAACTCAGATTTTGCATCAGGCTCCATTTTCCCTACCTACGCTTCTGCCTGGAGGGGAGAGCAGAAGGGACTGCCAGCTGCCACCTGGGAACCCAGCCAGGTGGGGCGGGGCAGGGGACTCTGCCGTCCCTGGCCTCAGAGAGCTGCTTTTATAAGCACTGAGGCCTGGGGCAGGCTTGGGGAGGCATGGCCGCACCCCCGGGGCGGGTGGGGGTGTGGCCCCACCCCGAACCCATCCCATAAAAAATCTATGCCTACGGCACTGACTCACAATGGCCACTTTCCTCTGACCCTGATTATTAAATCTAACCCTTTCTCTAGGTTGCTCTTGTTGAATTCAAATCTAAGGGCTGATTCCATCATCTTATGTAGGATACAAAAAATTCTTCAAGGCCATTCAATCCCATGACAAACTAGTGGCCCACCTTATCGGCCCACTTAGCTGTCAGTCAGAAGTAGAAGAAGAAGAACAACAAGAACAACAACAAGAACAACAACAAGAAGAAGAAGAAGAAGAACAACAACAACAACAACTAATCCAGGCCATGCTTACAAAAATTGCTAGACAATTTTGGACATCAATCTTGGGAGCATTGCATGATAATGTCATAAAATCAGCATATCATTATCAGACTTGGATAATACACTGGTCCTTTCTTCACAAGCCTGTGAAAAAACTTCCTGGCTGCCATTTTGTGGTTGTTCCATTTTCAAAACATTTTCAAAAAAGAATCACTAGGGAACAGCATGCAAATTAAAAGTTTTCATTCTGACTTTCCTCCCCACTGGAGACTCAAAGCAGCTCACACTGTTCTCCTCTCCTCCATTTTATCTTCATAACAGCCCTGGAAGGTAGGCTGAAAATGTGTGACTCGCTCAAGTTCATCTAGCAACCATCCATGCCAGAGTGGGGATTTAAATCTGGGTCTCCCAGATCTTAGTCTGACACTCATATCATTACACCTCACAGAGACAGCAAAAATCAGCTCTAACACCTGTCCAAATTGGCAGAGCTTCCCCATGGAGGTTCCTGCCCACAGCCTTTAAATTGGAACAAAGGTTTTTACCTTGCTCATCATAAAGGGGAAAGTCCCAGGAGCCCTATCCTAAAAATAAGCATGACTTCATGTGGAGGATCTGAAAAAAAAAAAGTGTGTATTTCCTTCTGGCCACATGGAATATAATCCCTATAGGGGATAGAGTGTGGTGGCGGGTGGTGGGGGGCAGGGGGGGCTGTCAGCTAAATGATAGCAATAAAGACTTAAGACTTCATAAGCAATTCATACACTGACTGGCTGAACACTACTGTTCATTTTTGTTTACTTTGAAGCAGATTAATTATTTAGCAATGGTAATCTCACCTGTACATTGTTTTCTGCTGTATTTAATGCTACCTGAAGCTTCTGGCACTTTTCTCGTATACTGCCTGCTTCATCTTGTACCATCTGCAATTCAGTCTTTAGTTTCCCCAGGTTTTTCCGTAAAACAGACTCTTGGCTTTGAAATTCTTTTCTTAGATCCACTTCTTTCTCTTTGCAAGCTTTCAAACTTTCAGCTGTAAATATCTGGGACCTTTTCATAGTATCAAGTTCATGTTCATAGAACGACTGAGCTTTGGTGAGTTTACTTTCATAGTCCTCTATGAGTTTTTTTCTTTCCAGTCTCAGATCTTCAACTTTAACATTCAAGTCTTCCACATCCCGTCTGTGCAGCTCTTCCAGCTTTTCCTGCCCCTTACTTAAAGTGGCATTCTGACTCTGATGCGTCTTCATAAGTTCTTGAACCTCAAGCCTATGTGCAGCTCTCAACTCCTCAAGAGTTGAACGCTTTTCCTTCTCAAACTGTACTTGTAACTGTATAAAGCTTCGTAACCGCTCCTCAAACTTTTTCCTAATCTCTTCTACTTCCCGCGACATTGTCACTACACGCTGGACATGCTGGGCTTCTGCACAAAGCTGCATATCCTCGACTCTGTCCTTATAAGCTTCAAATTCTGTTAGGGCTTGATGCTTCATCTTTTTATGGTCCTCCAATGACTCCTCTAAAACTTGGATCTTTCTCTTCAAATCCAATTCCTCAGAAACTTTACTCTTGTACTGTAGAATCTTTTCTCTGGTTTCTGCAAGAATTTGTTGGATTTCTTCTTCATGGGCATCCTTGAGGGCTTGGATCGCAGCTTCATGTTCATCATTCTTAGTGTTCAAGGCATATATTACCTGCAAGTACAAGCACATAAGATTTGTTTGTTAAACACAGCCCAGTTTCTGCACTTATGACAAAGACTTTCATAGTAATCTGGCTGGGGAGGGGCCATAGCTTAGTGAAAGAGTGTCTACTTTGCATGCTGAAATTCCCAAATGCAGTCCTTGTCATCTCCACTTAAAAAGATCAGGTAGTAGGTGATGTGAAAGACATCTGGCTGAGACTCTGGAAAGTCATTGCCAGGCAAAGTTGACAGTACTGACATTGGTAGATCAATGGTCTGACTTGGCTTAAGGCAACTTCATGTGATATAGCTGTTAGGAAACAGATTTTTATTTTATTTATTTACTTATTTAGTAAAATAGTTATATCCCACTTTTCTATAATCTATACCCAAGGCAATTTACAAAAATCACAAGATAATTACAAGAAACATATATAACAAAACAAAATTTAAAACATATTAATAAGCAGCTTTTAAGAACAAAACAATATTTTAACAATAAAATCATCATTAGCAGCAAATACTAATAATCCATATACACTATTAAAAACCTAAATTAACTGATGTGTTAATATTCTAATTTGTTAAAATACTCAGATGCTAGAAGCTGCCTAGAATTTAAAAAAATCTTGGCCAAGCAACAAAAGGTGATCAGGGAGGGAGCAAACCAAATTTATCGGGGGAAGAAATTCCAGAGCCTAGGCGCAGCCACCGGAAAGACTCTCTGTTAAGTTGCCATGAAACATACAGGTGGGATAGAGAGGTAACCCTCCCCTTACTAAAGGGGCAGAATTATATGAGAGTAGACAGCATTCAGATTATCTGTTCCAAAGCTGTGAAGAGCTTTATAGGTCATAACCAGCACGTTGAATTGGGTTTAGAAGCACACTGGAAGCCAGTGCAGTTGTTGACACAGGAGGGGGGGGGGGTAAGGCACATGGTCCAGATAACTATCTCCTACCAGCAGTCAAGCTGATGCATTTTGTACCAGTTGGTTTCCGAACATTCTTCAAAGGCAGCCCCACTCAGAGTGCATTACAACAGTCCAAGCAAGATATGACCAGGCATGTGTTACAGTAGCCAGATCCGACAACTCAGGTGAGTTCCTTATCCCTTGATTTGTCCTACGATCAACTAGTAATAACTGTCTTGTCTCTGGATTAAGTTTCAGCTTGTTGGCCCTCATCCAGTCCATTCCTGATCCCAGGCACTGGTTCAGGATCTTCACAACTTCACTAGCTTGTGAAGGAACTGAGAGTTAGAGTTAGATATCTTCATCATAATGATTACACTGTACCCCACATCTCTAGATAACTTTTCCCAGCAGCTTCATATAGATGTTAAATAGCATGAGGGATAGAATAGGACTCTGAGGGACACTGTAGGCCAGTGGTGGCGAACCTTTGTCACTCCAGATGTTATGGACTACAATTCCCATCAGCCCCTGCCAGCATGGCCAATTGGCTGGAAGGGCTGATGGGAATTGTAGTCCATAACATCTGGAATGCCAAAGGTTTGCCACCATGGCCGTAGGCTAATGGTCAAAATGTCAAACTCGAATCCCCCAACACCACCCTCTGGAAATGGTCTGCCAGAAAAGATTGGAACCATGGTAATTCAATACCCCCATATAGTGCCAGGCAGTCCAGGAAGAAAACTATGGTCAACAGTGTCAAATGCTGCTGAAAGGTCCAGCAAAACCAGCATGGACACATTCCTCCTGTCTAGTTTCTGGCATAGGTAATCCACTAGGGTGACCAAGACTGTTTGTGTTTTGGCTGAAACCAGACTGAAATGGATTCAGAATATCTGCATCATCCTGGAGTTGGGTCCTGTTTTCCTCTTGAAAAAATTGGCATTCAGCAGCAGGATTTTTAGGCACAGAGGACTGCCACAATCTCAGTTCTGGCTACCCTGGTTGAGAGACAGTCCAGAGGAAGAATGAATCAAACACAGTTCATTTACTTTCACCTGCAATGGTCTGGCTACTTCCCACTGCCATATCTCACACTGCCTGTAATTACTGGGATAGCCATACTCATTCCTCATTTTTCCCCAACGCATACTCCCACTCACTCAACTGCACAACTGAAAGTAAAGTACAGTGTCAAAAACACTTTTAAATCACCTTGACACTATATAATGCTCCCTCCTTGTCCTAATTCTTGCTTCAGCAATTCACAGAGTCAGGAGTCAAAATAACTGGTGCCTCAGCCTTCACGCCTCAGGCTGAAAACCATGGGTCAAGAGTCCTGAGAGATGGATGTTCATGCAGAAATTAATATGTGATTCATTGTCTCCACAGATATAGCCTCCAAGTAGCTGAATGTTTTTCAGAGATTTCATTGCTCCATATTTTTTCATTTTCAAGTCTCAGTTTGTTTCACTTAACACTTGGTTCATTTTTCACCAGAATGAGCTCATTCATTTTGCTTTCTCCCATTCTCATTCCTCACTGATTTCAGTGGGAAACTCGACCCCACACCTGTAATGGTATTTGACAACCAAATAGTATGGCTTTTAATCTATTATACAACTTTCTCAGACAATAATACCAGCCTAATCACAAAAGATAAAATAAAAGGTGCCCACTTAAGAAGCAATTTTAAAAGATGTATATCATTAGATTCTCACTGATTTCAGTGAGAGACCAAACCAATCTTCTCCAGCCCATAGGATTTCATTTATTGCCTCATACAGGCAGAGGTCTAACCTGTCAGTTACACAGCTCTCAGTCTTCCTTCCTATAACCCTTTTGTAAACACTGGCCATAAGAGGAATAAGAGGAAACAGTATGCAATGTAAATGCCTCCACTACCTTCCTTTGTATTGCCAATGGTATATATCTTACAGGATTCTCACTGAGTTTTTTTTCCATTCACAATAAATCAAATGACATTTTCTCATTCGCTTTGATTTCTCCATTCATTTCCATTATGTTGATTAGTTCAAAAATATCTACGATTAAAAAAACCCAGAGTGGGCTAAACAATAAATTTAGACAAGAATGGGAATGGTTTACATTGAGTGTTCCAGGCTTAACATGGACAAAGATCTTCTTATGGCACAAAGAAATAAAAATATAACTTACTTATACACACCCACCCCAAGAGAAAGATTAAGAACAGTTTAAGTCCTGATGGGAGCCTTTTTTTCCACCTCACTTCAGAATCAGCTCTACGTATTGGCCTGCAGAAAAAGAACGCACTCTCCGCTTACTTACTTACTTACTTCCAGCACATCTAAAAATGAGCGATAAAAGCATGCTGTGTATAATTTAACAACCTTGAGTAACCTGACCATTAAAAAATGTGAATAATAAAACAGAAAGTGCTTCTGATCCTAGGTGCCCTCTGTCTGGATAAGTTTAGTTTGCTTCAAAAGCATCAACACAGCAGTTCCAAAATTAGACTGTTAATTTTTATAAAGTGTAAATGTTTTTAACTGCACATAATAAAATGTAAGAAGTGTGTGTGTATATATATATAAGCGAATTCCACTCACTGACTCACTCGCCAAAGGAACTCAGAAACCGCCGAACCTACGCACTTGAAATTTGGCACGCCGGCTCCTCATGTGCCTGAGGCGCTCAATAAGAAAGGATTTCCAAAAATATTGAATTCAACTCGAGATATTAGCTATTTACTGTTTTTCCTATTCATCTCTGCCTATCTGCCTGAACATTCCGTGGATGACAGTTGAGCACCAAGGCACTTCAGCTGGCTTCCCAGTTCCTCTGATGAGTCACTCACTCTAACAGTGATTGGTACTCCGCATTTACATCTACAGCTTCCTGTCACAGGACTTTTCAGTGACAGCCACGTTGCTGCTCTAACTCCACTATCCCCATTGACCAGCTGTGGTACTGCCCACCAAACAACAGGCACGCTTGATCCACTGGTGCGATGCCTTAAATACACACAGCAACTTACACATTGCATTACACACAGACAGCGCCAGAAAGCTGCTGCAAAATATGCAAAACCCACCCCGCCACTCCACAGGCACGCTGTGAGGAAACAAGCTACATGTCACCCCTCAGTTCACAAACACACTGTACAGAACTATGCTGACTATCACCCTGAAATTCACAGAGACACCGCTCTCACCAACATGTAGCGAACCACGGGTGCCCTGCTATCCAACAGCAACCTGTTCCTTCTGCTGCAACCGCTACAGGGGGACTCAACAAATTCATGCAGACATTGTAATAACCAACACGTAGCGATTCACAGGGGCCCTGTCTAACACCGCGCTACTCAGCACCTACGAACCTGTTCCTTCTGCTGAAACCACTAAAGGGAGAACATGCTCTACTGCTGCACCTCATGCCTTCTAACAAATCACTACTCAACACATAAGCTGTGCTGAAGCATGCGCACTGTCACCCCGAAATTCACACACAGGCCATTAGTAGTAGCTAGCAAACTCAACAGCATGATGTTTTCATCCTGATTAAATCCTGCATGTTAGTCTGCATAGCTATGATAATGGAGTGTCAAACGCAGGACAAGATGCAGTCCTTCTATGTAGTATACAGCTTGTACATCATAGCGTTATCATGTTAATTAAAAAAACTACAGCTTTTTAAAAACTACAGCTATAATACAAATAAAACACTATCTACACTGTCTACATTTCTTCACTAGATTGTTATTCTTGATAATAAATATGACATTCCTACATGCAATTGCTGCATTTCAATACGATTCTAATACATGGATTGGCAGACAATCACCAAGTTCATGCTTTTTCACCTTTGATACAAATAGTAATATGAGCACATAAAGAACTGCCTGCCTGCTGGACAGTATACATGACATGAGATCTTAGTTCTAAAGAATGCTATATATGACAACTTTTCCCAAAGTTACTGATGACTTCTATGATGCCCTATAGCTCTTTTAGCTATTACAAACATCAATTATTAACTCTATTTTATATGACTAAAGGAATGTTTTAAAGATAGAATATTAAATATTGTGACAATTCTATTCCAACTGCTTTCAAGCACATCTAAAATATTTTTTGCAATATACCAGAGATTTTATTATTTTTATGAGCATGCTTCCTATGCTATGGATGGTTCAGGTCAATTCAGAAATACTACTGGAAACAGAATTGTCCTAGCTGTATGGATGACTTTCAGTTAGTGAGTCTTGATGATGTGAACAAGTTGAATAGATGTGTGCAGGCCATGAAATTCAACCCTTGCCCTTCATTGCTGATAGTGGTGTAGCCGGGTTCGGTGAATAGATCTGGAAGGTAATAAATGCCTACCTGACAAAGTCACTAGAGGGTTAAGGAGTTAGCCTGACCTGACTACATTCCCCTGAAGGAATAGGTCAATAGCTCCAAGGTGCTGATGGATTCTTAGCCCATAGTTGGAAGCTTAGATTTCTTCCACAGCCCACAGCACCTTCTACTATCTTTGGGCAATACCGCAAGCTATTCCTTGAAAATCAGGCTCTGGCCAGAGTTATCCATGGTCTGATCACATCCTGATAAAGTAACTGCAATGTATTGTCGAAGGCTTTCATGGCCGGAATCACTGGGATGCTGTGTGGTTTCCGGGCTGTATGGCCGTGTTCTAGCAGCATTCTCTCCTGATGTTTCGCCTGCATCTGTAATACATGTTTTTGTGATTCATTTTTAACCTGTGGCAGGTTTTATAGATATTTTAGGCTGCTCAGTGCTTTATGGCTTGTTTTAATATTGATCATTTTATGGTTAATAATACTGATAATTTTACGGCCACTGGTTTTATGATTGTATTTTTTATTACTTCATGAGCCATCTTGAGGAACTTTCTGGGGAGGAAATGTATACATTTCTCAATAAATAATATATAACAATGCAGATTAAATTCATATCTTACCCATATAATCTGGTATCAATCAAAAGCAACTCAGAAGATTCAAATATGGAAATTTATATGCATTAATTGCAATTAAATAAACCATACCAAAAACATTTAGGAAGTTAAACAAGTATGATTTGTTTCCCTGTTAAATGTAATGGAATGTCCTGTGTTACTACAGAACAAGGTAAAGGGAAAAATAATACTTTAACATTCCATTATGTTAGCGTTTGTTACTCCAGTCAGCAAACGAGACTCAAGAAGGTTTCAAGAGCTTTACTGGAACCATGCCAGCTCAAGGCTCAGATAGCCAAAACTGAAGTTTGGCTCTCTGACCTATGGTATATATCTGTAAGTTACAGATTGGTTCAACTCATAATCTCCCACCCTCGCATTCCCATAATATCAGCATTATAAAGCATGGTGGGAACAGAAGCATTGTGTAAGGACAGGTGGTTCACTCCTTCGGAGGAAGGCAGATAAGAATTGATGTTTAAGCTCTATTGACTAGTTACATGAGAGCAGTGGGAGACCTCCTTTGCCTCAGGTGGTGATAATGGTAGGGCCAGCTGTGGCCTTGATGCAGACGTGCAAACTGCCAGGCTGAGGATGGTGCAGGCCTGACACATTACACATAGAAAAGTTTAATTTATATAAAAAAACATTTCATGTGTCTCCTTTTGTACGACAGCCTCGCGTGGCCTACCAGCTATTCTTGAAGAACAAAGAAGGCCTAGAAAGGGGGGAAATGAAATGGGGGTGAGTGGGCTACAGGCACAGAACGAATGAAAGTACCTTTGTGCAGTATGTGTGTGGGGGTGTGTGTAGATGAACCCACTGTAAATATTCAAACAAAACTCTGCTATGTATAATCTAGGATGGATACAGTTAATTCACACACTATGATGTAATGCCAATCTATCAACCAATTTATAATCTCTAAAAGACTACATATCTGTAAACATACATAGAGTTAGTACTTGATGAAAATCACAAAAGGTGGATTCAACTACATTGAAAATTTACACAGTCCCTTATTTTTCATATGCACCTTTCCCTATATATAAAGTAAGATTCTGAAAGTTCCCCACATGCTTTACAAGAAAGGGTGGATGTCTCCCACAACTTCAGTTCTTTTGGAAATTAACCAAGAGGATGCACATCACTTCTTCTGCTCAGGTGAACAAGTTTCTTTACTACCATCTTTCTAGAACAGGGTCACCAACCTTCTGACATCAAACATTTCCTTAGTGTTTCCCATGTTACCTTCTCACCATATTGTGTCTATATAGCCTTGAAAAGAAACATACAGATGTGAACCAGGAGCCAGAATCTCTACATTAAAAAGTCAGTAGCAATTTGTCAGGTTCCATCAAATGTGAACAACATTCTGGGTCAACAACGCAAATTACTTTATCAATGTAAAGGGACAATAAAATATGGTGGTGGTTTTCCAGGAAGACTCAAAATTCACATAAGGAAGTTTGCGGGTCCCCACTGGGTAGAAAAGTGAAGCATTAATGAAATAAATAGATAAATTATTTTCAACAAAGATGGGTCTTTTGAGAAATTATAGTTTTAAACAGGTATATAAAAAACATGGTTTACTGTTTTGTTCCATTTACGATACTCCTGCCCCTTTTAGCAAGTGACTTAGTATGCATCTAGGCGTGGTCTACCTGTATATGCAAGGAAAGCTTTGTTCCAAGTAAATAAGACTCCCTGAGCTGTCACTTTTTGCAACATTTGCTCAAATATCTTTAAAGTATTCTGAAAATTGCTTTTGATATCACAGTCTGTTCTGCTTCTATCATACTTTGTTCCAAACCAATTTTGTCCACAGGCTCAGCTTTAAGTTTGAAGGCTATAAGAAGAGACAAGATGTAATGGTCCACTGGAAAACTTTAGTAGCTTACAGGTTTCTATCATGCAAGATATATACAAATACTGCATTTCAACAAATGCTACATCCTTTCACATCTGTTATTCTCAGAAGAAGCACTGGATATTTATTTGCTTTTAAAAAAAACTTTAATTAGTACTACAATGTGAACTATGGAATTACACTGACCCATTCAGAACTAACTAATCTATGCATGAAGGGGAAAGTTATGTTTCTTGGATTTTTAAAAAAGAAATGTGAAAATCTGCATTCATAAATTTAGCTTTGTTTATGACAAAAATAGCATTTACATCTTTAGAAATGAACAAAAGACTATTGAAAAGCAATAAGAGTTTGATCTATTTATTTATTTATTTTATGTATTTATCAGTCTTATATACCTCCCAATCCCCGAAGGGCTCTGAGCGGTGGACAACATAAAATTACAGATACATAGTAAACTTTAAATAATTTAGATTAAAATGCAGCAAATAATAAACAGCAATGCCCGCAACAATTCCTATTAGACCCTCCCAGAAGGGGAGAGAAAGAATGGGTCCCATAGATGGTAATGGGCCCAAAGCATATGAGAGTGGGGGGCCACACAATCAGCAGGTGGGCACTCCAAAGGCCCGGCGGAACAACTCTGTCTTGCAGGCCCTGTGGAACTCCCCAAGGTCCCGCAGGGCCCGGACAGTTGGAGGAAGAGTGTTCCACCAGGCAGGGGCCAGGGCTGTAAAAGTCCTGGCCCGAGTGGAGGCCAGCCGCATCATTAAGGGGCCAGGGACTACCAGCAAATTGGCCTCCGCTGAATGCAGAGGCCTAGTAGGGACATATGGGGTAATGCGGTCCCGAAGGTATGAGGGTCCCAGGCCGCGTAAGTCCTTAAAGGTAAGCACCCATACCTTGAAGATGATCCGGAACTCAACCGGGAGCCAGTGCAGACGACACAGTATTGGTCGAATATGGTCACGGAAGGCGCCTCCCGTTAGTAAACGGGCCGCTGCATTCTGGACCAGTTGTAACTTCCAGATCAACAGCAAGGGTAGGCCCGCGTAGAGCAAGTTACAATAGTCCAACCTGGAGGTTACCGTTGCATGGATCACCGTGACCAGGTCTATGCGTGGGAGAGGAAGGGAGCCAGTCGCCGGAGCCTGCTTCGAAAGATGCGGAAAAACGCACCTATAGCCTGGGTTATATAAGGCCACCTGGGTCTCCATTGAAAGAGACAAATCCAGGTGGACTCCCAGGCTGGCAGCGGACCGAGGGGGCCGGCGCCAATAAGGCCCCCTCCCACACCAGCGGCTGGAAACTCCCCCCTCCCCCCCACGACCAAGCCAGAGGATCTCCGTCTTCGATGGATTGAGTTTTAACCTGCTCTGTTTCAACCAACCAGCAACTGCCTCCAAACAGTGCTGGAGAGCTTCAGGGGTGATGACCGCTCCCTCCTCCATCAACAGAATGAGCTGAGTGTCATCAGCATACTGATGACAGGTCAGCCCAAAGCTCCGTACCAGCTGAGCAAGGGGTCGCATGTAGATATTAAATAACAGTGGGGACAATAGCGCTCCCTGAGGCACCCCACAATAAAGTGGGCACCGCCGGGAGGCCTGGTCCCCACACCACACTTGCTGACTCCAATCCCGGAGGAATGAGGCAATCCATTGAAGGACAGTGCCCCGTACCCCGGAAGCGGCCAGGCGGTGGGTCAAAAGATCGTGGTCGACCATATCAAACGCCGCGGTCAGGTCTAACAGTACCAACAGCGCCGATCCGCCTCGGTCAAGCTGCATATGGAGCGTATCCGTGACGGCGACGAGGACAGTCTCCGTCCCATGCCCAGCACGGAAGCCGGACTGGAAGGGATCGAATGCTGATGCGTCATCCATGAAACCCCGAAGCTGCTCCAACACCACTCTCTCAATTACCTTCCCCAGAAACGAAAGATTCGAGACGGGGTGGTAATTGGCCAGATCGCCAGGATCTAAAGATGGTCTTTTCAAGAGTGGGTGGACCACTGCCTCCTTCAACCCACCCGGAAAGACTCCTTCTAAATGACTTGTCACAGATTTTTTTGCCTTCCCTTTCCTTTCCTACTGCAGGAGGAGACTGAGGAGACTGAGGGACCACCAGGTCCCCTGAGGAGACTGAGGGACCACCAGGAATAGTATGGGGGTGAAGTACTTAAGTCTGTAAAAAATGCAGGGGAAACTGGCAAAAACTAGAAACCTCTTGTGTTTCCAACAGTGGAGAACTGAAAGGAAAATCTTAATGTGAAGGTGGCTCACATCAGGAAAGTGGCAGCGCCTTCTCTTCTGTTAAGTGTCATTTTTTCTTGGTCTCCAGGTGGTTGCTCTTAGGGCAATATCTTCTTTCTTTGCAGAAGTTCCACAGCCAGTCTCTCCCTTGCTCTCAGCTAGTTATGTAGTTAGGAGATTATCTCTGTCTCTACCCTCTACTGTCATGTATGTTAATTTCTTATTAAATCTTTATCTGTATTTAAATCAGATTGGGTATCTTTGCTGCGTTAATTATTCTGCCAGCAGATAACACTATCTAGGGGCATTTTTAAAAAACCAAGGTTTTCATCTATTTTAATGTTTCCAAATTAGGGAACAGTTTGGCCTATTTATGTATGCTAAGTAAGTTATCTATGGAACAACTGCCTCTGGTTACTAGCATATTTGAAGGTCGCTGGGTATTTCCTGGATACTTCAGTCTAAAATTTGTTTAACCAGTAGGCAAATGACATTGTTAGGCTTCATGATAACATAAACTTCCTCGCTCTGGACAGTATTAGGCAAATTGCCAGACAAAACACAACTATGATACCAACAAGCAAGCAAGCAAAATTTAGAAATATGAAGAAAATGGTGTGAAAAAGCACCCTTAGCAACGATACTCAATTACAAATTAAGAGTAATTTATACTCTTTTATTCCAAAGACATTTTCCAAGAAATTTTGTGACCGAATTTTGAGAAGGCTCAACATGTGCTGAAATTACAATCACTGACCCTAGCCATATGAACAAAAATTAGTTCAAAGTATTGTCGAAGGCTTTGACAGCCGGCATCACTGGGATGTTGTGCAAGAGAAAGAGAGAGAGGGAGAGGGTTGCCATGCAAGAGAAAGAGAGAGAGGGAGGGGAGCGAGGGGCCCCTTGCCCCTCCCTTGCAATCATTGTGCAATGACACATGTTCGAACTGTCGCTTCCCCTTTTCTTTCTTTTCCACTTCACCAGACTCAGCCACAGCAACGCATGGCCGGGCCCGCTAGTTACTAATATTTTTGGTCAGACTTTTAATGTTATCATTTATGACTTGTTTTATATGACAGATTGTAAAGGCCTCTGTCTGCAAACAACAAACTTTATTGTATCATTTAATACTGACACATATCCTCTTGCATGCATATTTGGTAGTGTAAAGCACAGGCACATATAGTAGTCATTTGGCTCCTTCGATGGAAATTGTGAATATGGTTCTCTGCAAGCTGTGAAATGAGTAAAATAAAAAAGGAATCTTGAGACTTGTACGGTATACGAGCACAAGAGATAAAACGGGCAGTATTTCAGCGTATATAATTGCTTGTATACATGGCTTATCTGCTTAAACCATTACAAAAGAGAAGGTGTAGAAAGAGTATGTTACTAGGAACCCACTTCCCAGATGTGTTCTGCCTGCTCTGACTCCATCATGGCTACATTCATGTTGGCAGCCATTTCAAGAGCTAGCAATGACATGGTTTGGAGAGGGTGAGATCAAAGTGTTCCTCAAGCTACTCTAAAACTTTAGATTGGATACGATTAACTGATCGGATATTTGCAAGCCTACTCATTTCCACTGAGGGGAAGGCAGCTTGCAAAGCCAGGCATCCACCTAGATCTATCAATGTAATTTCATCAGCAAAGGCAAGTCTTCCTCAGTACGAAATCTAATTATTCTCAAGAAACCAGGTGGGCTTGATTGCTTTTAATGATTTGGCTGAGTGTCTTCTCCCAAACTTACTCAGGCATGGGTAAAGTTTGTACCTGCCAGTACCTTCGTCTACTGTGCCTGGATACAATCTCCTTTTGTTACTTTTCTGAGAAGCCCCCCCCCCCCCCCGCCCAACTGACAGTAATCAAAGTCAGGAAACTCACACATTTTCCTCTTTGACTCACTTAATTCCTTAACTTTACGGTTATTTCTTTGATATTCTATTGTGCTGGTCCCTATAAGTATCTCTATTCTGCCAACCAAAGGAGTGTAGGCTTAGAGGCTACCTACACTACTCTTCTGAAAGTAGCAAACTTATTATTTCTATGGGACTTTTGGAAGCTCTCTCTAAAGTCCCCTTCCCTGAATCTTTGGATAATCTAAACAGTGTTCTCTATCCAGCTCAGTTGACTGAGGATAGGTGAACTTCTTCTTTGTTCACTTATTTTCTCTTTAAACTTTTCTCTTAAAAACTCTCTTTTCCCCCTTCCTTAAATCCCTCTCTTTTACAGACTTTTTGCTTGTGACCGTTCCTGAATGCAGAATTCCCACTCACCATTCTCATAACTTTTCATATGCATGTCTCTCAGAACATAATTGCTGTGTTATGTTTGAGTATCTTTTAAATTCCTGTACGCCTATATTTTCCTCAATAAGTTCGAAACCTTGCTTTGAACCTGATCAGGTAGTTTCATGGTTATTGGTAGCCTATTGGAGGCATTTTGAACTTGCTTGAGTACTATCCAGACAAAGATTCCTAAATCACAAGTGTGCCAGCTTTCCAAGCTAGCCAGGCTGTGGAAGCAGGAAGAAGTTTTCCCCTGACACTGAGCTGAATTCCCTCAAGCTGGTTCTGGGCAAGTGTCCCAAATGCAAGTTAGAGAGTCCATACATGTCAATACACATGAAACATAGCACATGTGGTAACAAGTAGCCATAACTACATATGCATTGCAGCCTTGAAAACTTGGAAATCCAAACAACATAATTCACAAATATCTAATGTATAGTGACACTTCAACCCAAAGTAGATAACCTGGAACGTCAAAAATCACACTGGTGGAGGGGGAAGAAGAGAGAATGTGAACGAAAGGGAAGTTGGAAGCAGCCCTAAATCTGACTTTCCCAGTGGGCAATTGAGCTGTAACAAATCAGGAAAAAATGAACTAAGATATCTGAATATGGTTTGAGAAGCCATCAAATATTTTTATTTATATCCCATCCAAAGCAGATTACATTTATTTATTTATTTATTTATTTATTCGATTTGGTAAACCGCCCTACCCCCAAAGGGCTCAGGGCGGTGCACAACAACAACAATACAATAAAACAAATCGAATAACCCCAGTCAAAATACAAAGCCATAAAACTATAAAACTATAAACTACAGCAGCAGTAATACTTGCAATAAATAATTGAATTAATAATAGAAGACGTCTGGCACCCAACCCCAGTGGTCAAACCCTGGGATGGGAGGGGATTGGCAGATGGTCCAACAGATAGCCAGTGTGCAGGACAGTTGTCCTTTTCTGTTTTATCCTCACAACAATCCTTGGAGATAGGTTAGAATGAGTTTGTGTGATTGGCCTGAGGTCACCCAACAAGTTTCAATAGCAGCATGGGAATTTGAATCTAGGTTTCTAGGCCAACATTTTAACCACTACACCACGCTTGCTCTCATGCACATGACTTAAGGCAATTGCTCTGTTTTGTTAGATGGTAACATTGACCATAGTCCCATTTTTAACTTGAACTAGTTTTTAGTATGTTATTGCCTATCCCAATTATATTTTGTGAGCCTACACTATTTTACAGTTATGCATAATTGTATACAAATTATTTCTACAAGACTTCTGTACACCAAATTTATTTATAATAGAAAAAGCCATCTGTAGAAGGGTAAAGCTAATATCTTAGGGGAGCGTTGGAATCCAAATCCTGTCATTGTGTGAGAAAATAAGTATCTTAATCACTTCAACAGAGTACAGAAGGATATAAAGGCTTCCTCAAGTTTTTTTTAAATATACTGCTTAGTGTTTATCTCATTTCCATAGGGGTTTATTCTTTCAGAGTATTTAGCTACTAAGAGATCTCATCAAAATTCTGAGCTCAGACAATTTTACTTCTCTTCTACTATAAGATACAAAAAGGAACCTTGTTCAATAACTTGAAATATAAATACAGTAGGCTCAAATCAGAGATACCTGCATGTGAGCAGTATCAAGAGGGGTTCTTTGATCACTCATGCATTAATTGGTGATAACAGGTTTGGGGAAACATAGCAGTCAACATGACATTACAGATGTGATTAACCCTGATTTGTTAGTCACGGGTCTGCAGACCACTCTTGAGATTACAGACAATTACTCGTATATAGCAGGAACTTGTATGAAAATAACAGTCCAATCCAGGGATGGTGTGTGTTTGTGTGAATCAGCTCCTGGAGCCGCCATGCAAGGATGCACCAGTGTATTTGTTCTCCCCACTAGCATACGTGGCATTTACACTGGCGGGGAAGGCCATGTAGGAAGTGGGTGGGCACCACAGAATTACACAGCTCCAGACCCAGAAAAACCTGCACCCCTAAGAGCTGTGCCAACCTAAAGCTTCAAGCAAGGGCAGCTGAGGGGGAAGGGCTCTTGGGGCATTCCCAGGAATGGAACTGACTTTAGTTGGCTTCAACCAGGCTTTTTCCCCCAGCGTGGCCCTCAGACTTACACCAGCAATACAGTGGCATAACTCTGTTTCCTCTATGGGACTCTTCAGGCAGCACAAGGGATTTTGAATTTCCCTTCCAACCAGTGGTAGGATTCAAATAATTTAACAACTGGTTATCTACAAGCACCATTTTGTAGCAAACCCAAGTGGTGCTTAACCTGCTGAATCCCACCACTGTTTCTACCCAGGCCACCTGGAACCAGTGCAGCATTGCTCCTCACCACACAGTCCATGGACACAGCATACAGTTCCCCTCCCATCTGATTGTGCTGTGTAACATTAGTGGATCAGTTAGTTTCCTATATGTCAACGTGTGTGAAGTAATGCTTTTACTGTCAAAAATCCAGGAACATTTGTGACAATAGAGAGTTCAGTTCTTTTGCAGATTGCTCAGCTCTCCAACATCCACAAATTATACTTTAATGGTGTGAATTTCTGACTTAGTAATCACTACAAATAAAATCATATCCGTCATCAGCAAGGGGATAAGGGGCAGTGACAGTAAAGGACCCGGGTTAGATTCTATCATGCTATCTTAACAGAGAAGTTTTATTTAACATTGTCTCTTTGTGCAAGATATAGGACAAGAGCTACTGTAAGAGATCAAAAGATTCTTTATTTCCAATCAGCTATGTGGCAGAGGCCACTTGACACTACCCTTTCCACTTAGCAAGATAATATATGATTTGATTAACAGAAGCCATTATGGAGTAATAATTGGAACATATGTTGCACTATGCCATATACAAAATGGGAAATAAGCAAGACAGGGATATAATCAAACTACTAAAGGCAAGTGGGCTACTTGCAACTACTTCCCTCTACAAGTGCTCTCTGTGGCAAGAGGATAAATTTGCAGGGAGGTCTAGGATAAAGATGAGCTTGATAGTAGATCAATCCACCTCTTCTTCCTGGCTTCTTTCTGGCACTTCTTACCTGAATGCTCTGCTATGGTCCTAGTGCCTATTTTGTTCAGGCCGCTTCCTCGCGATCTAATCGTGGCTGGTCGCTCAAGGACTTGACGTCAACGTTCAACGACACTAGGGACTGTCTGCACTCAGAGCAGTTCTGTCTCCAAAACGTCTGCCGAGGTCTCGGGGACAGCTCCTCTACTCTGCATCGCCTGCTCCAGCGGGCGCGAGGGTAGGGCGTATCCCTAGGCTCCTCGGGTGACGTACCGGAGTCTCGGGACAAGGTAAGGCCGTCGGAGGGAGTGGGAGGCGTTGCGGAAGTCACACTGCTCACTGGCAGCAGCCATGCTTTCAACAAAGTGAGCGCCTAAGCTTTGGAAACGCCGTTTCGGCTAAGGAGGGACAGCTGCAATGCAGCTGCGCCCCCTGTGCGAAATGGCAGCCTGGAGATATGTTTTGCCGCCTCCAGGCTGCCATTAAATGCCCGTATAAACGGCCTCAGTTTCTGCCCCCCTCCCCAACCTTAGAGCCTCTATAATCAGCATTTTTTAGTGCTCTGCCATTTTCTACACATAAGCTCTAGGAGGCTTTTGTGCTTCCCACAAGGCCATTTTCCCTAAGTTTGCAGGGAGCTCTCTCTTCTTCAGCTTCTCCCACTGCTATTGTAATGTAAAAAAAATAGATAAATAAAGTTTCTTGTTCCTTGAGATCCTGTGCTCATCTCTCTCTTTTAAAGGAGGCAACCAAGAAATTTCAGAAATGATATAAGAGAATCTCAGGTGCTCAGAGTACTGCTCTGCTGCCCATTACAGGTCTGCCTAATGCTTCTCAATTGGAAGTAAATCCACCCTCTGAGGCCCTGCAATGGGTACCCCTTAAAGCATGATGTTGTCCAGAGTAGGTGAATGTAGAAAGGTTTGTGTGAATGCATTTGACAGTATGTTTGGTAAATATTTAGGCTAGGGTGACCCTTAGCCAGTTTCACTCTCATCCTGGCCTATCTTGCAGGGTTGTTGTGAGGCTACACTAGAGCAGAGGAGAATGTGAGCCACTTTGGTTCCTCACAGGAAGAAGGTGGTGTATAAATAAATTTTAGAAATAATGTTTTCCCATTTAAAACAACAAGTTTACTCCTGCTTCTGCCTCATTGGCCATTTTCACTGCTATTTCTTCTGCTGCTGCTCCATCAGCCATTTTCTATATGGAGGGGAGTATCTCCAAGTGAACAGAAGCAAGTTTTCACCAGTGTTGTTTATGGTGATAAAAATGCTCTTAAAAAAGCTCCAGACCCAGAAAAACCTGCACCCCTAAGAGCTGTGCCAACCTAAAGCTTCAAGCAAGGGCAGCTGAGGGGGAAGGGCTCTTGGGGCATTCCCAGGAATGGAACTGACTTTAGTTGGCTTCAACCAGGCTTTTTCCCCCAGCGTGGCCCTCAGACTTACACCAGCAATACAGTGGCATAACTCTGTTTCCTCTATGGGACTCTTCAGGCAGCACAAGGGATTTTGAATTTCCCTTCCAACCAGTGGTAGGATTCAAATAATTTAACAACTGGTTATCTACAAGCACCATTTTAACAACCGAAGTGGTGCGAACCTGCTGAATCCCACCACTGCTTCTACCTGTGCCACCTGGAACCAGTGCAGCATTGCCTTCACCACACAGTCCATGGACACAGCACAGTTCCCCCTCCCATCTGGATTGTGCTGTAACATTAGCGGATCAGTTAGTTTCCTATATGTCAACGTGAAGTAATGCTTTACTGTCAAAATCCAGGAACATTTCAGACAATAGAGAGTTCAGTTCTTTTGCAGATTGCTTAGCTCTCCAACATCCACAAATTATACTTTAATGGTGTGAATTTCTGACTTAGTAATCACTACAAATAAAATCATATCCGTCATCAGCAAGGGGATAAGGGGCAGTGACAGTAAAGGACACGGGTTAGATTCTATCATGCTATCTTAAAAGAGAAGTTTTATTTAACATTGTTCCTTTTGTGCAAGATATAGGACAAGAGCTACTGTAAGATCAAAAGATGCTCTTATTTCCAATCAGCTATGTATAAGAGGCCACTTGACACAATCTTCCACTTTGAAGATAATATATGATTTGATTAACAGAAGTCATTATGGAGTAATACTGAATATATGTTGCATTATGCCATATACAAATGGAAATACAAGACAGGATATAATCAAACTACTAAAGGCAAGGGCTACTTGCAATTACTTCCCTCTACAAGTGCTCTCAGGCAAGAGGATAAATTCTGCAGGATAGTTCAGGATAAAGATGAGAGCTTGATAGTAGATCAATCCACCTCTTCTTCCTGGCTTCTTTCTGGCACTTCTTACCTGAATGCTCTGCTATGGTCCTAGTGCCTATTTTGTTCAGGGCGCTTCCTCGCGATCATCGTGGAATGGTCGGTCAAGGACTTGACGTAAACGTTCTACGACACTACAGGACTGTCTGCACCGGAGCCAGTTCTGGGCCTCCAGAACGTCGTCGCCCGAGGCCTCGGGGACATTTCCCCTGGTTCTGCATCGCCTGCTCCAGCGGCGCGCCAGGGCAGGAAATAGGGCGTATCCCCAGGCCTCCGGGGTGCACTGTACCGAGAGGCCCGGGACAAGGTCGCGAGGGAGGGAGTGGGGAGGCGTTGCGGAAGTCGAAGCTTGCCGTTAAACTCGCCGCAGCCACCGGCGCTTTCAACCTAACAGGCTTCCAGCGCTCTAAGCTTGACTGGAAACGCCGTAAGCCAACGCGGCAGAGCTGCAATGCAGCTGCGCCCCCTGTGCGAATGGCAGCCTGGAGACAGTGTTTTTGCCGTCTCCAGGCTGCCATTAAATGCCCGTGCGGAAACGGCCTCAGTTTCTGCCCCTCCCCCAACCTTAGAGCTCTATAACGTATTTTATAGTGCCTGCCATTTTCTACAAGCTTCAGGAGGCTTTGTGCTTCCGCTGCTGCCATTTTCCTTAAGTTTGCAGGAGTTTCCTCTTCTTTCAGTTCTCCCAATTGCTATTGTAATGTAAAAAATAGATAAATAAAGTTTCTTGTTCCTTGAGATCCTGTGCTCATCTCTCTTTTTTAAAGGAGGCAACCATGAAATTTCGCAGTTGATATAAGAGAATCTCAGGTGCTCAGAGCATTGCTCTGCTGCCCATTAAGAAAGGTCTGCCCAATGCTTCTCAATTGGAAGTAAACCAGCCCTCTGAGCACCTGCAATTCTTACATGATGTTGTCCAGAGCAGGTGAATGTAGAAAGGCTTGTGTGAATGCATTGGACAGTATGCTTGCAAATATTTAGGCTAGGTGACCTTGGGCCAGTTTCACTCTCATCCTGGCCTATCTTGCAGGGTTGTTGTGAGGCTACACTAGAGCAGAGGAGAATGTGAGCCACTTTGGTTCCTCACAGGAAGAAGGTGGTGTATAAATAAATTTTAGAAATAATGTTTTCCCATTTAAAACAACAAGTTTACTCCTGCTTCTGCCTCATTGGCCATTTTCACTGCTATTTCTTCTGCTGCTGCTCCATCAGCCATTTTCTATATGGAGGGGAGTATCTCCAAGTGAACAGAAGCAAGTTTTCACCAGTGTTGTTTATGGTGATAAAAATGCTCTTAAAAAGAAATTCCATTTTAATAATGTCAAAGGATATTTTTAAGGAAAGCTGCACATAAATGCCTCTTTAATGCTTATTTAGATTCAGCACTATTTTCTCGGGCAGAAGCAGCCTTCTGTCACTTCCTGGTCACGATGCAGGACCATACTCTCATCTTTATCCTGAACAGGCTATAACAACCAGCTAGCCAGTAGCTACTGTTGTTGTAGAGAACATACATTCTGACTTGAACATACATTCTGACTTGAACAGTCCAGGCTAGTCCAATTTCAGGAGCTAAAAAGAATCACCTCTGGTTAGTATTTGGATGGGAGACTACCAAAGAATTCCAACTGCTATGTAGAAGAAAGTAATGGCAAACTATCTCCTTTAGTCTCTTGCTTTGAAAATTTTACAGGGCTATCAGAAGTTGGCTGTGACTTGAAAGTATTTTACACAGAGAGAAAGAACATAAATATAACAGCACTTTCAGCTATATATTACATATTGTGCCAGTAGGAAAATTATTTTAAACTTATATTTTTGATTCTCTAAAAGCACCATTGGATCTTATACAGATTGTTTCCAAACACACTGAAGACATATTTATTTCCTCCAAATTCTCAGCAAAGTGCTATAAATATAACAGTTGACAAACACAGCTGAAAAAACTTATGCTTGTTTCAAAACTATAATTTGTGTACATTAGTGCTAATTTTTAAAGGACCCAATCACTTTTTAAAAATTGCTTTAATGTATAATTCTAGGAAGATTAAGACTTCTGACAAGGGAAAGGAAAGGGTAAGGGGATAACTAACTGCTGCGTTGCTGGCCATAGTCTAGTAATCCCTTTCATCCAATCCTGGGACAATCCTTGCCAAATCTAGCCTTGAAGCAAGTTGCCCCCTCCCAGCTAGAAGCTCTCAATTGCAACAAATAATCTAATTAGCATGAGTCTGGGAACTTGAAGATAAGCAGTAACTAAAAGAAAAAAATGTAGTTTGCACCTGGCAAAGGTTACATCTAATTAAAACTGGAAGATTCTTTCAAGATGGTCACTGTCTTGACAAGTACCAACATGTGCCAAGCACGTGGTACTTACTTCTAAATGCTATAAAATTCCTCAAAATGATGAGGATCTATATTAAAAACAATTAGTTTGCATAAAAGAAAGCATGCAGACAGTTTACAGGATTACACAAGGGAAAAAAATCTTGGAGCCAACAGAATACAAATTCCCATTCCAATATCAATACCATCCTAGTAGCATAACCTAAACATTATTTTATCAAGCTAAAAAGATCCGTCCAATTAGAATGGGATTGGGAGAAGTTCTTTCTTCACAGGTTCTCCTTTCACACTCAAGATAATTACACAAAATAATTCAGATGAAATATTGTAGAGCAACAAATGCTGTCGGCTGGTTTGCTGGAGTAACTAGAGTTGCCAAGCCCTAGGTATGGCCTTGAGATCTCCAGACTGAGATCAGTTCCCTCAGAGAAAACTGCTGCTTTTGAGGTGGACTCTACAACATTATTTTTATTTATTTATTATTGGGTTTTGTATACTGCCCTACCTCCGAAGGGCTCTGGTTGTCCCTGGATTATACCTCACTGAAGTCTCTCCCTCCCCAGGTTCCACCCCACAAATCTCCCTGAATTTCCCAGCTCAACTTCATAGACACATGTGTGCTTGGGTTGCCACCTGAGGAGGGGAAGAAGTGGTCTGAGGATGCAGAAGGAGACACAGAAAACCCCACTGTGCGGGTAAAATTTGGCCACAGCCATTTTATTGGTGTGCTGGCAAAAGTAAGCAGAAGCACAGCATAGGGAACAGATCCAGCACTGGCCAGCACATCTGCTGTCCCTCAGTTACCCTTGGGCAGCACGTCTACTGTCCCCAAGTAATAACTTTGCACCAGCCTGATGCATAGGGGAAAACACCAACGCCCAGAGCAGCAAGATAGTGGGAGCCATCTGGGCACTGGCCTCTGGACGAACTCCCCTTGCTGCCAGGGGGCGCGAGCCGATAGCAGCTGCTGCCTGGGCATGTGGTTCACAGGCTCGCTCCTCCCCCCAGGTCTCTTATGGAGGCTCCCACAAAATGGGGAGGGCTGGCACGCAGGCTCCTCCTCCCCTGAAAGGATCCGTCCCCATTTGCAACCTGCCAGGCTGTGACAGATGAAATGCAAATAACAACAGTCACTGTAAACAAAATGCCAACAACAAATAACTCAGACCCACAAGGGAGGGTGGGTGGGAGAAGCCATCGGCGCTCAGGCGAGAAGAGGTGCGGGATGGTCTGGTCTGCCCATATAAGGCCGTGTCTTCGCCTCCTCCAGGCATGTCACTCACTCGCACCAGAAGTTGGGCAGCCCAGCCCCATCCTTGGCTGGATGCTGGCCCTGAGCCTGCCCCTCTCCCTGCCCCACCCCCAGGCAGCAACAGTGGCCAAGGTAAATCTCAGCCACTCTTTCCTGTGGCCTATGAAAAAATGTATACAGCCATAACATTCCATCTTTACAATTCAATAAATACATGCATCTGATGAGTGGGCCTGGTGTAAAACTCCAAATGCTACAAAAATGTGTGTTGTACTTGAACTCTGCAGCAATAATTCCTCAATTTTGTTTCAGAGAAGTGTCCAACTGCTTAAAACAAAAGAATTCTGTCCTAAGCATTTTCATATAGACAAGCTCTTCAATGTGAAATGTTTGTTGCATTCTAGGCAAGCTGCCAACATTTCCACCTCAGTGAATTCCTTAGTAGAATGAGCAAAGATTCTATTCTATGACAACAGTAGTACTCACATATTCCCTCCTTCCTCAAGATAGGAAGACAAACAGCAAGCAAAGCTGAGGAGACTTCTGGCTCGCATTTAAAGTGAACGTATTACAGAACATATCCTGAACATATTCAAAAGCAATGGCTGAGTGAGTTTATTCAAGCCTGTATACCTAAGACATCTGTGGCACAGAGATTTAACAACTGAGGTACATATATTATGAGGGAACTGCATCACTGTTCAAATGTACTGTTTTCTGGTTGCTTTGACAAGGTTTGGAGCAACAGGACAGAGCTAATATAGTTCAAACTGGAGTTAGGTACCATGTACAGGAAAAAGCAATGCAAAGCACACATATATTTTCCCCTGACAATTTACTCATCTAGAACTGAATAGAATTTGTTTCAGAACTTGTTGGATCTCAAATAATTTTATAAATGTATTTACTTTGAAGCAGAGCCAAAGGAGCTCATCTACAAATTAAAACACGTAAATTTTATGAAATTTCTATGCCCTGTTTTTGCTCAACAATGCATTCAAGGCAGGTTGTATAAATATATACATACAACAAAACTATTAAAAGCTACAGTGAAGTATCAGGGGAAAATGAAGTGTACAGATTCCTTTGGGTAATCATGTGTTTGCGTAATAAACCACCAATCATGGCAAATGTATACATTTGTATACTACATATACACCACTATTCTGACCAGGTGGGGGGGGGGGAGCTAGTTTTGATGTCAGTGTGATATAATGAATCATCTGTTTCACTCCGAAATGAAAACATTCTTAGATCTACTGAACTCTGGAACTCAGTGGGGTTTTTTGGGGATCACACTAAAGCAATCACATGCACATTATGTAATAGCCCACTCAGGGCCACTCAGCCCATACCACTGACAGGACGGTCTAACCAAATCTGGAATCTAATGTATGCCTTCTTGACCCATGTGTTTGTTGACATAATTGCCTCATTCAGAATCACAGGTGTACAACTGAAACCAGTCAGAAGCTAAGCAGAACACGGCCTATGCCCACATGGTTAGTTAAGAACACAAGGTATACTGTAGCCAAGTCTGTGTCCTTTGAATAGGACAGGAAAATGCAGCTGATGTTACTTCAGCATCAATAATTTGGAATCAGGTTCTCTCATGACTTGTACTTCAAACATTCAAAACTAGGGAATTTTATTCTTTAAAAGAAGTTATAAGCAGTGTAATGCACCATTTAAATTAGAACTCAAGTGATTCATTCTGTAAACTGATAATGCAAAGAAATAACAGATTTTTTTTTAAAAAAAACACTATTAGAATAAATGAAAAATCTAAATACACTTACAACCAACAATGGGCTGAACACAAAATTACAATTACAACATGCAATACAAATGCACAAAAATAGTCATAAGACAACTTAGTTCCATCCACTGGTTTTGAAACTAGTATCTTAAAGCATAAAATGGGTCAGCTATGTGTGCCAAAAATGATAAAAAGTGAATTTAAGGAAAGGACCAGCACAATGCTAAAGAGAGGTCCTCTATACCAAAAGTGACCAAGAAGCCCTTGTGAAACAAATAGTTTTCCATTAAACAAACCCTGCCAGAATTAAGTGGGCAAAACGGAGATCGTGTTTTCACCATTTAATACTCTGAAAACAATGACCTACGCGCAAATAAATGAGCACACTGTTAGGGAGGGAGTATGCATGAGGGAGACTGGGAGGATGGAGGGCACCCTCCTACCTTGGTGAGCTGAGCTATTTTCTTGCTCATTTTAAGATGAAGGTCCTGGTTATATTCCATGCTGAGCTGGGAAGAGGTGGCCGAGGAAGAAGAGGTGGTGGTGAATTTTCCAGCGCCCGTGGAGGAGTTGCTGCTGTAATAATGCTGCTGCCAGCTCATCCCTGGTGTCGCCATCTTCCACAGCTAAGAGACCCTGTCAACAGCTCTGCCAGGAGAAGGGTGACAGGAAAACACAGGGCGACCGGGTGGGGGAGGGGGGGCAGGATGGGAAGCCTTGCTCGGGCAAGGAGAAGGGGAGGCCCCCCTCCAGCACCCTTTTCACAGACACGCTCAGCACCTGTCACTCACAGGCCCATCCCCCCCCCCCCCCGCCCCACCGGCCTTATTTGTCTCCCTCACTCCGGCTTCTGCACCATTGTCCCAATAAGGGAGCAGCTCTGCCTTCGGCCCAGGTGCGGAGAAGTGGGGGCGGGGGAGGAAAGAAGGAAAGGCAGACGACTCTGATGTTAAGGAGGCAATATGGAGTGGCCAACTCCTCCGAGGATTTCCAGCGAGGTTGCCTTCCTCGCCAAGGAGGCGTGAGCGGGTCCGGCCACGTCTCTCCTCCCGGTTCCGCTCTCCCCTCGGAGCAGCGCTGCCCTCGGGGTCCTTTCCAGGTCCCGGGAGGGAGGGGGAGCCCGAGCGGAGCGCCCCCCGCCGCCTTCCTGCCCTCACGGGGCTCCCCCTCCTCCTCCTCCTGGCGCCAGTCTGGCCTAGCCTCGGCCACGCGAAGTTGAGCCCACGGGCGTCGGCGGCAGGGTTCGTGTCTGTTGCTCCCGCAGCCGCTCCTCTCGCCCCTCCCTGCCACAGAAACGAACGCTCGGTTACCAGGCGCTCAGCAAACTGTTTAACGCCGTGCTGATGGCGTCATTTCCGGCTACAGGCCGTAGTCCTCGCCCCTTTTCAGCACCACGGACAGAAGCTTAAGCATCATAGTTAAAAACCCGCCGGCAGTGAACGCATGCGCATTTGCGAATTTTGGGGATGGTTGAGGGCCATACGCAGTTGGCATAAGAAACGGTTCTATAGACTGGATTCTGCTGAGGCCCCTAAATGAGGGTATGCGCGCGAGCTGTTGTCTCTTTCTTATCTGCAGCAATGGTTCTGGCGTCCCTAGGAGAGGATAGAAGTTGCTTTCGCTTGTGCATGCAATTGCTTGCTGCCAGTCTTCAATCAGAACAACACAAAGAATAAGCTGATGTATAATTTATTTTGGAAAAAAAAAGTATAGTATTAATATATATATATTTATACAATGAACCTTGAAAGGAATGTGGCTGATAGGAAATGTATCCAAGTTGAGAAACAGTACTAATAAGGGAAGAGAAGATGTTAAGGAGAAAGGCCAAGGCATGGAGAAGTGCAGTGATCAAAGGAAGACAAACAGATGAAGAAGAGTTGACTTTTATACCCCACTTTTTTTCTCCCCTGAGAGTAGGAACTAAGGATTCTTCCAGGATGTTAGATTGCAGTTCCCATCATCCCCTGCCAGCACCATGCTGGCAGGGGGTGATGGGAACTGTAGTCCATAACATCTGGAGGGCTGCGAGTTTGACATCTATGCAAAGGAATCTCAAAGCGACTTACAATTACCATCCTTTCTTGCTTCACAAAACAGGCACTTTGTGAGGCAGATGAGGCTGAGAGAGTTCTGAGAGAACTGAGACTGGCCCAAGGTCACTGTCAAGAAGTTCCCTCAAGTCAAAGGAAACTCCTGGTTATCAAAACTCCAGCCTGACCTCAGTGTTGGGAACAAAGCACCCAACCAGCCCTGTAAGTAGGCTTAGTTGCTCAATGGTAGTGTGGAACCTTAGGGGTTTGTTGAATTTGTATTGAAGCCACAAGAGGCCAACAAAATACTGATGAAAAGTGTATTAAGCAGAGGTCAAGAATTTAGACAGAATGCGCTTAGACAGTGAGAAAACAAACAAAACCTTATTAGTCTCAACAGAAGACCTTGTCTAATCTACCACAAAGACAAACAGATGGCAAAGCTTCTTGATAGTTGCCAGTCCAGCTCATCTGAGCTTCACAGTTGGCTTCACACAGCTCACAGCCCCCCAGCTCTCCAGTCCAGGGGAAGTCCTGGTAACCCTGGAATCTTGTTGTAAGGTTTCACAGAGCACACCGCTTGCAGGTAGAACCCTGCTTTATTTGAAAATATGGGTGAGACACCATGGACAATCATTTCAATTACCCCATCTAGGTTGACTTGCTGATAACACTGTCTCAAGATGCCCCCTCTTCCATGTCTAAGCAGAATCAGGCCCAAATGGCCCATTTCTCCCATACCAGAATGAACAAGTGATTAATATTATATGAATGAGAAGAAAGGCAACAGGGGGAATAGGAGATATACCTAGACTTGCTCCTCGCATATCCAACTGTTAAGTATATCGTTATACAAAGCTGCTAGCCTTTTGTTATTCCACAGAAGATAGTAACAGTTTCCAACTTACACTCAAAAGTAACTTCACAGAGTTTTCTCAACCTCCACCAATATAATGAAAATAACATACAGCATAGTCATAATCAAAGTGGAAGTGAAAACCAAACACAAAGTCTCTTAGAAAAAAGAGGCTTCATGACAGTCACCTAGCAGGTTTCATGTGGAGGAGAGGGGAATCTATTCTGATTCTCCAGATTAAGAGTTCACCACTCATATGGAGGAGGGGGGAATCCAGTCTGGTTCTCCAGATCAGAGAGTCTCAGGTAGAGGAGCAGAGGGTCAAACCCTGTACTCCAGATTAGAGTCTGCTGCTCTTAAACACTACACTATGATCAATCAGCTAGTTTTTTGGGTGCCACAAGTCTTCTTGTTGCTTTTGCAAAAAGAAGAATCCATGAGATTAAGAAGACTGCAGGAGCTGCATCAAGGTTTATGCTAAAGATATGACCTGCCCAAAACAAGTAAAAAGAAAGTGCCTGATGATTACAGAAAGATGGTTGCCTCAGCAGCTGTCAAGATTTCAACTCACTTCTCTGTGTGTGTGGAGGTTGGAGAGAGGGAGAGAAACACAGGCTATAAAGCTTGTTATCCTGGGTGGTGAACATTCTGTTTCATAAATTGATTTTTGTAATTAGTGAATAACATTTTGTGTCAATATTGTAACATATAATTAAATGTTTCGATTTTAATGTTTGTGTGTGACTTTAAACTGAGAGCTGAGTTGGAAAGAGAAAAGGGGGTGAGAGGGAGATATGATTGGTTGATTCTAGTGTGAGCATGTGGGGTGGCTGTGCTGGACTGACAGAAGGTGACAGGATTTCAGAGTGAAAGAGCTGGAAGTGTTGTAATTCTAGTCAGAAAGAGTAAATGCTCAGTGTGAGCAAGTCAAAGTGTGCCTGAGCTCTGTGTGAGCAACAGTCAGAGTGTGTTAGAGTTTCTGTGTAAAGGATTCAATGGTGTTGATGGTAAAGTAACCTTGAGTGCATTCCACAGCCCGGGCGATGGGCCAGCTTCATCGGCGGAGACTTTATCTTTGCGCGGGAGATGAGGATTCCGTTCCCATGGGAAGCAGGAAGGGGGATGGGGTGAATAGAGTTATAACCTGTGCTTCTGGCGGGAAGTGTCATTCCTGCCACTGCGTGTACTTGAGCTTTCTAAGATGTCTGAATAAAACGGTCTTTTATCACCAAAGAGCCTTTTATTTCTGCTTCTATGGAATTCCTTACATTGTGGCAGGAATCGGTATCCATCTTATTCTTAATTATTAGTGCAGTGGACCCTCTAGTGTTCTGGCGGTTACGGAGAGGTTGAATGTTCACTGGCGAATAGGTGCGCGGTGAAGCCCCCAAAGAGGGGTTCTCCTGACCTTTCCCTTCTGGATCTGGAGGAACCGGCAGGAGAACGGGCCTCGCTAGGAGGCTCCTCTTTCCGGCCCCTCAGATCAGCACGAAGTCTTCCTTTAGCCCGCTGAACGAAGGGGACGGACGACGCACCATGGGGACTTTCAGCATGAGTCGCTTGGGGCGCCCATGTTCGGGTTCTATGGATCGAAATGCCTGTGGATCGGATCTCTACCCGCTGCTGCAGGTGGATTTACAAACCCTCAGATGCAACCTGTCATGGAGGAGACGGGTTATCTGACCACCTTTCATAGCAGCAACCCAGGGGAATCCATATTGAACGGTTCCTGGACTCAGATTTCGGGTGATGCTCCCAAAGAACCACCGTGGGTGCACAGCATCGACTGGGGCTCCATCCAAAGGACACACCGGGACTAAAACTCCAGATTGGGAGGGGTGTCCGTGACTGTTTGCCAATCGGACCCCCCCCTGACCCCTGGTCAGCTGTCAGCGACCTGAGGTGCTTTCGGGGAGCCACCGGGGCTGCACCGGTGTCTCCGATGTCTCGCTTGGTGACGCACGTAAGAGTCCGGAGGGAAAGCCTGCACTCCCAGCCGGATCTGTTCCTCTCCCCATCGAAGGAGACTCTGGGCATGAGGAAGTGGGACGACCAAGTAGTATGCCCAAGAAGCTATGGACCCGCGGAACGAAGCCATGGGAGGGGAGGAACGGGCACAGCGTGCAGCAAGAATGCCGCGAAAACCTGCAGAGGGACGACCGGAACAGCAACGCAAAGAAGTCCAGCCTCGAAGCTTTCGGACCGCGGCTTCAAAGATGCGCGCCTCCAATCGACAATAATATGCCCAGAATCTGTCAGTCCATGACAAAGTCCTGGAACACTCCAGACTGGATTTACAACGGGTAACGCCAAAAGCTGCTTCAGGCTCTGCGCGCACGCAAAGTGAGCTTCACTGGAAGCTTAAACGGGACGCACTGGCTAAATTGGAACGGTAGAAAAGCTGCTCTGCATGCGCACCAGGATGCATTGACCTCGGGCAAGGAGAGGGAGCTGGCTGCGTTGGAGAGGGAGCTTCAAGGAGGCAGCAGACCAGGAAGCCCCAAGTTGGAGTCTATCCATGTTACTGATCATGCCGGGCGCCGGTTTAGGGGCCATTACGTACCTGCGCTGCTGCTTTCACCCAAACGCTTCGTTGTAGCTGCACCGCCATTGCTCGCTCGATTTCGCCCCCCCCCCCTGCATAACAGCTGCCTGCCCAAACCCTGTCGAATTCTGCAGGCAACCGCCCCAGCAGGGCGCCATAAGAGCCGCGGAACGGGCTACTATAGGCCCCCCTCGATACTACAGCCCTGCTTTTGATGGGACCGCTTCCAAACTTCCCTAATTTCCATTTTGCAAACCTTCAATGCCCACTTGGAAGATCCATATGATGATTTATACCGGGTTCTGAGCCGCCGAAAAAATACGTGGACATCGGCTCAGTCAACTGGATGTAAAGGTGCAGCCGACTGGTTCGGGTGGACTCTTTTCGGATTTGCAAGATGAAGACTCTCGCATCGGGTGCCCTGCGATTCCTCCAAGCCTTTAAGAGCGCTGGCTTTCCAAGATCCAGGCGCCGAGAACATGAAGCTATCCCGCGACTCCATCAAAATCCATCCAGCAAGGGCAAACCGCTCGCTTGCAGAATTTGCCCGCGGAATTTCGTGCGGCGCTTTCGCCAGTCACCTCCTGAGTGGCCTGAACGCATGAAATGCTAATACTTCTCGGATGCTGTGGACGGCAAGCTGTTGAAACGGTAGCTTTAATTCGGGTTCCTGCATCTATTGCAGATTGGATCCAGTTGGGGTCCCAGGTGGCGCCTCGCTTAAACACGCTCGTGCCGGGAGGCCTACCTACGCCCAAAACCCACCACTGCGCCCACCAAGCCAAGCCCAGCCGCCTCTACCGAAACCACTCCTGGAACGCCGCCAGCCGACTGGGATTGTGTCTTTATTCGGGCGGGAGGGCCAGGTCATCTAGCCAGCCAACTGTCCTAAGAAACAAAAACCAACCGGCCCAGCTACGCTGCACTCACCCCTGCTGCTGTACCATCGTAGATCGGGGTCGCCTCCGACGGGCTCGGCCGAAGCGGTCATCGAAGGCGTTTTACCCAGAGGAGGGGGGAAGCGTGCTGTTTGCCTTTCTTCAGCCCCCATGCGCTATAACCGACTCCTGACACGGTGAGTGAAGGCAGCGCTCCCATTACTGTCCAAGCCGCTTCTGGCCAACCCCAGCTAAACACACTCGCATTATAGCCTCGGGCCCTTGTGGGATTCTACGTTCTCCCACTGCTTAATGCCGCCCCAGGTGGCAGAGGAGCTAGGTCTGGACCAAATTTCCCTGGCTAAGCCCATACCATTCCACCCAAATGGACGGTAGCCCCCTCGGGAACGTAAGGACCGGGCCTAACGAAAACACAGTCGGTTCTCCTCCGCTGCGCCATACTAATCATATAAAAATTAGTTTTATTTTACGCCAGTGGCCAAACACTCCATAGTTTTGGGCATGCCATGGTTATTGTTACATGAACCAAAGTTCATTTGGAAAGAACGGATCTTAGAATTCACTGACCCTCCCTGCAAGGTGAACACATGAATTGGGGGGAAGTCCCAACTTCTCCTGACACACCCCCCTCCCTGGCTTCTTCAGTGATTGCTCCCCGACTTCTATTGGCATCCCACCCATGCGTACCATGATCTAGCCAGAGTTTTTTCAGGGAGCAAGAATGCCATCAGTTGCCACCCCACAGAGACACTGACTGCAAAAATCGCTATAACAACCAGGGGCGCAACTGCCTGGAAGGTGCAGAATTCCACCGCATGAGTCCCAATGAGGAGAAGGAACTTCGCGTTTCTTGGACAAGAACCTCGCTCGCTGGTTCATAATGCATGGCCACTAAACACACACACGCTGCTCCCCGCTTTGTTTGTAAAAAAAGAAAGATGGGCTCCTACGGGTTGTACAGATTATCGAGGTTCCCAATGCGGTCTCCCTGTCCAATAAATATCCTTTGCCTTTTGATCAAGGGACCCTTTAGATGCACTCGCAAAAGGGCTTATTTTTACCGTAAATTGGGTTCTGAGAGAAGCTTACTACAGGGTCAGGAATCTCGTTGAAGGCTATGAACACTTGACTGCGTTTAATACAAAGTTTGGACAGTTTGAATACTTGATAATGCCATTCGCTGGTTAAGTGGGGCCCCTCGGGCGTTTTATGGCCCTTATCAACGAAGTTCTCCATGATTTATTGTACAAGGGAGTTGTGGTATACTCTAGATGACGCTTTTAATTTACTCACAAACCATAGAAGAGCATGAAACATTGGTTCGGGAGGTATTAAAACGCTTGCTCGACAACTCCCTCTTTGCCAAACTCTCCAAATGCTGTTTTCACCCAAACTCCATTGACTCATTTTAAATACCTGATCTCACCGAGGGCTTGAAAATGGGATCCTGCTAAAGTTGACGCAGTCCTCCAATGACCTTGCCCCCCCACCAACCGGCAGTTAGAACTCCAATCTTTTCTTGGTTTTGCTAATTTCTACCGTGACTTTATACCCCACCGCTGAACTGACTCTCCCTCTCACAGACCTCTTACGCACTAAAGGTAAAGATCCACTGTCCCGCCAAGCCCGGGGCCCCCCCTTCCTGGTCTGGAAGAGTGTCAAACAGCCTTTCAACTCTTAAAGTCTGCTTTTACCACCTAACCTGTCCTAAAGCACCCTGACCCAGATCTCCCGCTTGTGGTCTACCGGATGCCTCGGACAAAGCACTTGGGGCAGCCCTGTTGCAGAGAAATAAAGATGGTAGGCTGGTTCCGTGTGCTTATTTGTCTAAGAAATTCTCTGGTGCTAAACTCAACTGGACTGTAGGGGATAAAGAGATCTGCAGCCATCAAAGTAGCACTTTCCACTTGGCGCCACTGGCTGGAGGGGGCTAAACACCCCTTTCAGGCTTGGTCGGCTCACAAAAACCTGGCAGCTCTTTCCACCCCCCTCAAGATGTCCGCAAAACAACAACTCATGGCCGGCTTTTCTCGTTTCTCTTTCACAGTTCATTTTTCCCTCGGGAAAACCACAACTGGTTGACGCGCTCTCGGGCCTCCCCGGGCAGGGGGCTGGAGCTGACTTACGAGACATCCCGCGCACTGTTCCCTCCCCCTCCTAGTTTGGGCCGGCTGTCACCCGACCTCAAACGCCCACTCCTCCTCCACCCCCCATTCCTAGTCTCGTCGCCTCCTTCCCCGCGCGGAACCTCGAGGGAGGTGTGGGCTGCACGAGCCTCCAACGGAAGAAAAGTGACTCCTGCACCAGCGCTTGGAGAATGGAGTTTGGCTGAGGGGAGAATGTTGGCACGTGCCTCCCCCCCTCCGCAAGCTTGTTCTTGAAGTTTCGCCACGATGCCCGCCGGGTTGGACATTTTGGCTTTCTGGAAAACTCTTACTTGGTCTGGCCGTTCTGGTGGCTGCAATGCCAGCAAGGACATTGAGGCATATATTATGGGCTGCCTCGGTTTGTGCAGAAGCTAAAACCATCCCGGGAAAGCCCCATAATAAGTTGAAGCCTCTCCCGGTGGCCTCCTCACCTTTGGGAAGTCATCTCCATGGATTTTGTATTACAGATTTGTTCCTCAAAAGTCATGGCAACACGGTTTTGTATGGTGGCGGGACTTATTTTCTAAACAAGCCCATTTTATTCCATGTGCTTCCATCCCTCCTCGCCGCTCCTAAGTTAAGTAATGGTTGTTCATTCAACATGTTTACCGCTCTTACATTCCGGCCCCAATTGGTGGTCTCCCACCGCCGCCCCCAATTCATTTCAAAGTTTTGGAAGGCTGCTTTTGGGGTTGTTGGGGGTCACCCCGGCAGTCGCCGCCCCCTACCACGTGCTCGCGGACGGTGAGACGGAGAGATTCAACAGAACCCTAGTATAGTATTTACGTTGTTACACCAACTACCACCAAGACAATTGGTGCGAGCTTATTCCGTTTGCGGAGTACGCTTATAACAATGCGGTTCATAGCAGTACAAAGAAAACCCCCTTTGAAATTGTGTCTGGTCAGCTCCTTCCCGCCGCTGTTATAAATCCGCCCGGCGACAGCTTTGGACCCTCCAGAATTTCAACAATGGATTTCGCCCCCTAGCCGAGGGGTGGAAATCGGTCCAGACCGCCTTACAACAGGCTAAGGACTCCCAAAAGCCGTAAGCGGATAAACACCGCTCGGATTTCCCTCTGCGTGTGGGCGCTTGGGTGTATTTGTCTACCAAAAATCTCAGAGACGTGCGTAAACTTTCCAAACTGGGCAAAAGATTCGTGGGACCTTTTCAGATCACTAAAGTGATTAATGATGTCACTGCCCGGATTGGATTTGGCTCTAACTCTCTTAGTAACATTCATCCTGTCTTCCATTCCAGCTTGCTCGGCGAGGCTCCCGCTTCCGACAGCCTGGCAATCTTAATTCGGGCTGAGAGGTTCCCACCGACCATTATTGATGGCCACAAGAATTCACTTTAAATTGACGCTTATCCTGGACTCTCGCTTTAATCGCAAAACGCTTGCAATATTTAGTCTCTTGGGTGGGATATTCCTCTGGGTATAATCAATGGGTTTATTCCGAAAATATTGACGCCCCCACCCTTATTTCTGCTTTCCACCGCGCCTTTCCGCATAAATCTGGGGGGGAGGGGTCTTCTTTAAGGGAGGTAGAGGTGGAAAGGGACCACGTGCGATGGTAAAAGTAACCTTGAGTGCATTCCACAGCCCGGGCGATGGGCCAGCTTCATCGGCGGAGACTTTATCTTTGCGCGGGAGATGAGGACTCCGTTCCCATGGGAAGCAGGAAGGGGGATGGGGTGAATAGAGTTATAACCTGTGCTTCTGGCGGGAAGTGTCATTCCTGCCACTGCGTGTACTTGAGCTTTCTAAGATGTCTGAATAAAACGGTCTTTTATCACCAAAGAGCCTTTTATTTCTGCTTCTATGGAATTCCTTACATTCTGAGTGAGAATTCAGAGAATGTCAAAGAGTCAGAAAGTCAGAGCCTCAATAAACTGCTAATCAATAAACTGCTAATCAAAATGAAGGCAGAGAATCTGAGAGAACTATGAGAGAGAGAGAGAGAGAGAGAGAGAGAGACAGACAGACAGACAGACAGACAGAGTGAATTTATGTTGAATGAAGTCCTCAAAGTATTGGTTGTCTCAATTTGATTTTATTTGTAAATATTTACTTGGAACCTTGAAGTTACCTATCAATTATAAATAAAATTTTACTTTGTTTGAGGAAACATCGGCATCCCACCCTATTTTCCTTAGGACTGTGTAGGCCACACACTTTGCCCTATAAGCTAATATGCACAACCAAAAGAAGATAAAGGTTTTATTTATTTATTTATTTATTTATTTTCCTGGTGGCAGCTGCCATATGGGGAAGAATTAAGGGAACAAATATTAGTTGGGACTTATATATTTATTCAGAAAGAAAAAAGAATGGACGTTGCATTTGGTGACAGTGGGTGGGAGGGTCTCCACAGGGACCATTCAGCCTTCTGTGTCAGCTTTTGAGTTTAGCCATTCAAAGCCTGATGGCGTGGATTGTACTGGAAAATAACACATTTATTTCTTTTATAAAAGACTTGTGTTGGGGAAATAAACAGGGGTATCATATAGAAATTATGTTATTTTCTGTTGCAATCCACGCTGTGAAAGTTTGAACAGCGATGTGTGCATTTGGCGGGCAGGGGGAATAAAAACTGGACCACAACAAAAAATTACACTATCTCAGTTCATAGATTATGCCACTCTTCATATGTACACTGTTGCACTTAACCAGTTCTTCCTCTCCCTTTTGTGATTTGGTGTAGTATTCTCTCCTCCTGAGCCAGGAAGCAAGCAGCTGCACAGCACAGGAGAAATGAGCTGAAACACAAGGCTCAATTTGATCTAGAACCCGCTTATTTGGTGTTTTTTGGTGGTCCAGGGTATCTGTAAAAAAATACTTGCATATAAAGAAGATATAAACCTTGTAATGTTTTCAGAATTGTATAGTCCTTTCTAAGCCTTTTCCATGCACAGTCTACCACAGATTTTCCAAATGTCTTGGAAACTTTTTTTGTTAAATGATTCTACGCACCTACATCCTCTTTGTTTTTCTCCTTGTCTTTTCAACTTCAACTGACCTTTATTTGGCATATCAGTAAAAATACAGGACTCCTTGTCTTTTCAACAGTGTTTATTTCAATAGTGTTTATTTCATATGGTACTGCTGAAAACATATCATTCCTGGTGGTGATGGGATGTCACCTATGACACAGAAGAACAACTTTTCCCTATGGTAATTTTCTCTTCCCTCTCATCCTTCATTTTCAAAAGGAATTTAATTTTTTTCCTCTATCACATTAGCAATGTAACGTAAGGACACAGACGCAAGACTGATCGATTGTGTCAGCTTTGTCAATTTCTTCCCAAATGAGTTATAGCACATTAAGGAGAAGACATAGTGCCTCTGCAGTTATAAGTGAGTGAAATTGACAAGGAAATTGACAAGGAAATTTACTTTTGCAGGAGGAAATTGACAAGGGACTTCTGCAGTAACAATGCTTTACTGCATCAGTCCCTTGTCAGTTTCCTCCTCCAAAAGCAACTTTCCTTGTCTCACTCATTCCTAACTGGCGACATATTGTATGTTTGCCCTAGTATGACATCACTCAATGGGGATGAAATTGTCAAAGCTGATACAATTGACCTGGCTTGTCCTTAAGTTACATTGGTAATGCAATAAAGAAAAAAATATTTAAAATCCTTTCAAAAATGGAGCATGAGGGGGAGGAGAAAATGACTGAAGGGGAGGCTGGGCCAGGCTGGGTGCATGGGTAAGGGCCAGGTATTTGGTGGGATGGTGAGATACTGTTTCAACATGATCGCATGCTCAAGGAAAGCCGGCTTAGAAACAGATAGCATTGCAGTAAAAAGTGCTCAGAAAAATGACAAAGGGAAAATGTTCCTGGAACCAGAGTAAAAACCGTGTGGGATTCAAAGGGGGGGGGGAGTAGCATTTGGTTACAAGATACATTGTAAATAACTTGTGTGGAACAGGCCTAAGCTGTGAAAGATGAAGAGGAGTTTCCTCTGTTTTTATGACAGTGCATGATTTCCTTATAGATTCTAAGCCTTTACTTATGCATCTTAATAGCTGGGAAATATTGCCCTCAAAGGACTGGAGAAAACTTTAATAGGATGTATACAAATTCACATTATATTGCAACCTCGGCTTTGGCAAGAAAGTGGTGATTAAATATAGATAAAGGCAGTAGGCACTTCAGAAACATTTATGAATTAGAAAATAGTAGTACTGGTAATAAACCCAAAACGTAAATAGAAAATATAAGAAGTACTTAAAAGAGATAAAGACACTTTGTTTATTAACAGATAGGAAGTGAGAGATTTTCACGTATTTTCTAAGGAAACAGTTCACTCATAAACATTCTACATACTACTGAACTGAAAGAAAATACAACATTGCTGTCAAAATATTTGTACTATCTTTACATATTCTCATAGGAAGCTTTAATTAGAGACTTTCACAATTCTAGATATGAAACTGGGTGATTTCCAGGGCCCAAGCATTAGTGTTAGGAAGTCAACACAAACTTGCAACATAGCCTCTTCTCCAATGTACATTGTTAAAATACCGACAAGTACATAGACTTGGATCCCTCTGAGAATTTCCCAAGGCATAAGGGCAGTGGATTTTTGCAATTTCTTCCTTCCCAGAGCATCCCTCCTCAATGCTGCTCTTGGGGGATAGGATGTGCTCAGGAATAGTCTACGGGTGTCATGGGGGGCGAATCGACCAAATGTGCTTGGAGGATACAAGCCTTTCAAGTTGGAGTGCATGTCTTCTGCTTCTGCTTAGATTCTGAACTATCACTATGACCTCAATAAACCCCCCTCCTGTAAACCCCCAGATCAACTAACATCTCTGGGGGGTTTGTTTGATTGCTTGTTTTGATATGCAACTTTGCATGTATGTGAGAATCATTTGGAGATACCTTTTTTCCTCTAACCAATGAGACAACTGCCAAAGTAAAAGCAGCATTAAGAAACAGCACACAGTCCCTTGTTGAAATTCTTAACAGCACTGTCAGTTGATTAAGCAATTTTAATCAATTACTACCAATTAAACCACTTATGGCTTGCAGCACATTTTTATTCTGTACCATATGGGAACATTTTTTTCATTGTTTCAAGATAATAATGACTTCAGCATATTTTGTTCTGTGGTTATTGCCCAGTATGGTCTGTATGGTATCTCTTGATGTGAGGCAGGGAGAGAGGGTTTGAGGAAACTGTCCTACTTTTTGGCAGAGAACTGAATTTCGTGCACCTTTATTCTCTTTCTTCTGCAAAAGGTTTTTCTGCAAACTGTATTCTGCTTGCAAGAGTGAGAGGATAAGAAATTATGGCTGCATTCAGATGTTACCACAAACTGTGATTAAGAAATGTTAGATCCTCTGAAGATGCCAGCCACAGATGCAGGCAAAACGTCAGGAGAAAATGCTTCTGGAACACAACCATGCAGCCCGGAAACACACAACACCCCAAGAAATGTTTTGTTTGCATGTGGGTGCCCTTGCTTATTTGTCCTTGCTTCTCCCAATTTCCCCCTCTCTCAGGTGAAGTTTGATTGAAAAGTTGCTAGTTTGATCTAACTGCAGTTCATTGTGATGGCTGAATGCAGATGCTTGGGTAGACTGGTGTTTCCCCTCACAAACTGGGATACTAAATGTTGCTTTAATCTCATTTTAAAATCCTGATTTGTGGAGAGTAGTCACAGCATGTCATGTTGCCTGGATGCAGCCAATAAAGGAAATGCATAGAATCAATTTTCTGTTCATTAAACAAGCATTATATTGATTTTGGACCATTTAATTTTATTTAGTTTTAATAATTTCAAGAAAGAGATAATCCCTCGCCCCTCCCCTCCCCAGCACAAGTACCATTCTTGTGTTTCAGATGCTCTTTGGTCTTAATCATTCTTATTTCAGCTAGGATGGTTATGTCACCATTGAGTTTTATGCTGCAGTTGTCTTGTTTGTGTCACCTGGTTGGCTACTGTGTGAACAGACTGCTAGAATTGATCTCAGTTTGATCCAGCATGACTTTTCTTATGCTCTTACAGTCTGTTCTGTGATGTATCCTATGCCCACATTCACACTTTTGCAATAGTTGTATAAAGGAAGTTTAAAAATGTTTCTAAAATGTCCTCCATTACCCACTTCCAGTTCCATGTTGATCATGTAGAAGGAAGGAAATCTGCCTTTCACTAGTCTTTCATAGTAGTCTCATCTGCTGTTTAGGAGTCACAAAGTTTCTGGATCTTGTTCATTAATTTTTGAAAGACATGCTAAGCCATGATTGAATGCCTGTCATTTATAATGCTATGGGAAGTGCATTTGGAGACTGCATGATCCAGCAATGTCAACTCACATCTGAGTTTAATGCTGAAAGCTGATGCTCTTACTGAATTGATCTGGTCAGCCAGATGAAAGGACCTTTGCAGACGAGAGGACCTTCAGTTCCCCAAACCTAATACTGTATCCTCTGTGACCCAGAAAATTTATCTCCCCATCCTATGCCTTATTCTCACAGGTAAGGTTTCTTCAAAAGTATACCAGCCTCACCAAGAATTTAGATTTACCTCATCACTGAACTATAACACATCTATTAAAATAAAATACTCTGCTGGTACAAGTCTTTATCCTTGGTTTGCATTCTTTGATTTAGTTTGATGACTTGTGTATACTATAATATTAACTAAAAGTTTGTGACATTGAAAATGGATTTTCTGTGACAGATCTATCAGCTGTGGCTGTGACAGATCTATCAGCTGGCAGAGGCAGAAAGCCAAACATAAAGCCCTCACCGAGCCTGAGGGTGTGAGTGACAGACTGGGAATGGGCAGAGTTCTAGAAGGTCTTAGAGCTTCAGACAGGTTTTGAAAAGGTCAGCTCAGAGTTCCAGAGAGAGCAGATTTGTTTTAGTGTCTGGGAAAGACCGCGGTTTTGCTAGGAAGAGATTGTGTCCCTAACTCTAGCCAGGAGAGGAAGTTACTTCTAGGTAGAGAAGAATTTCTAGCCCAGGTTCTTGGAACAGAGCTAATCAGTCTTCTGGTCAGAGTGCGTAGAACTGAGGGAACTGACAGGGAAAGAGATTGTGTCAGAGGGGGACTAATCAGTGATGTATGCATAGATTTTTTATGGGGTGGATTTGGGGGCATGGCCATGCCCCTACCAGCCCCTGGAGGTGTGGCCATGCCTCACCAAGCCCCGCCCCTGGCCTCAGTGCTTATAAAAGCAGCTCTCCAAGACCAGGGATGGCAGACTCCCCTGCCCTGCCGCCCCACTGGCTGGGCTCCCAGCTGGCAGCTGGCAGTCCCTTCTGCCCTCTCCTCCGGGCAGAGGCTCAGCTAGGAAAAATGGAGCCCAGTGCAAAATCTTTTGTGTGCCCCCCCATATGGGTGGCTGCTGTGATGCTGGAATCCACTCCCAAACAGCATCACTTTCAATGGTGTTTAAACTAGGGAGCCCAGATTCTCCTTTTACATCCAGCTTAAAGGGAGAATCTGGCGTCCCCAGTTAAAACAACATTCAAAGTGATGCTGTTTTGGGGTGGATTCTCCCCCACCCTGAAACAGCATCACTTCCAATGTTTAAACTGGGGACCTCAGATTCTCCCTTTAAATCCATGCCGAAGGGGGTGGATTTAAAAGGAGAATCTGGGGAAATTGGGAGGGGGGGTGCCTGCTGTCAGGGGTGCAATTGTTAAGCTAGCAGCACCAAAATTTCAGGGTATCTTTAGGAGACTCTTCAGATGATACCACCCAGGTTTGGTGAAGTTTGGTTCAGGGGTTATACCTCATAGTAATTTCATTTTTAAGAAATCTTTGCAAAGACTGACCTTTACTGGATTGTGCCTTTGCAGTTTTATTGGATGCATTGGAAAAAATAGTTTGAAGCAGAGATTGATGGTGAATTTATTATAGTGTATTTTTTCTAGAAAAATCTAAATAATGAAAAATTATTATCATTCATTCTGTAAATTGGCTTCCTATGTTCTCTGTCTCACAAATCTTCACAAATCTCCAGAGCATCACATTATAAAATGTATAAAAATAAACATTTCTCCTGATCATTCATTAAAAAGATAGCACCCATTGTTTAGGTAGCACATGTGACTATGCTTAGCATTTTTATTTCAAGAAACAATCTAAAGCTCATAAAATTCTAGTACATTTAAACATATCTACTCAGCATGCTTTAATATGCTGATCCTTAAAAATCCCTGATGAAACATTATTATGGAATAAACTCACCGTGCCCTACATTTTTTTGAAAAACAAAAAACAAAACCTTGTTGCTGATGCTGTATTGCACTGTTTGGAAGTTAATCCCTCCCGTTGACTTATTCCTGTATAGGTCTTGAAATCACAAAATGATATGATGTATACTTTGCTGGTCATATCTATAGATTTATACTTAAAGTGTGCTAACTTTTTGCATCATTTTAGGAACAGTGTCTTCATTGAGATTAAATTCAGGAGTCTAGGCAAAGTGCTGGAGCCCAATACCACTATAGCGTAGTTGTTGTTCCAATAAAGGCTAAAGGTGAACTCCAACCTTAAACCCTTTTTCAAAGAGGGTGAGACACACAACCTCCTGCTTCAAGACAGGCTACCAGTACTTAAATATATCTCACCCTGTTATGGGGATGAGTACCATGGTGGGGCTGAGGTGGTTCAGGTTTTGAGAGGTCAGTGAATAAGAGATCTGACAGCAGGCTCTGAGTAGAAGGTGCAGGGTTCAAGTTTGAATCAGAAGACAGGGTTGTATCCAGTGGTGGGATTCAAATAGTTTAACAACTGGTTGTTTACAAGCACCATTTTAACAACTGGTTGTGCCGAAGTGGTGCAAACCTGGTGAATCCCACCACTGGTTGTATCCCAGGATGAGAAGGCTGATTCAGAGTCTCGGGAATCCTCCTGTATGTCAAAGGAGGTTCCTGGATTTGTTGCAACTACCTCCTCCTGTGGTAGGTGTTAGCTGCCCAGCTGCCTCTCCCTTTGAATCTTCAACTTTGCGACCTGATCTGGAGGTGCTTGCTCTCCAATATATTACATGGCTTATACAGTGAATTGTAATTAATCAGGGCCCATATGTACAATAGAAACAATTGAATTTTCTACCTAAAACTAGAAAAAAAATCCCCCTCAAGTGCTTAATATGCACTGATTGCTGTGAAACCTGAGTGTCTTTTATCCTGGCACCACCTAAAGGTCACAGCTATCAACTGGCATGGCAAAGCAATTAGTGTACAAATTATATAGCAGTTTGAAGATGGACTCAAACTATGAGCAAAACCTGCCTAAACTTCTGAGTCCCATTGATTACATTGAAGCAGTTAAACAGACTCTTGTTTAATTCAGTGGGATTTGAAAATGGTAGTCTTGGACTAAATTGCACTCAACTTATTTATCTTGTCAACCTCATGGTAGAGTTTGTAATCACATTGAAAGAGGGTTATCTAAAGACCTTACTAAAGCCCAATGCCAGTATAAAAAATACAGGTTATTGAAATGCTTTGACTCACTGGCATAATGCCCATTGGGCAAGGTGGGCAGCTGCCCAGGGCATCACCTTGTGGGGGGCATCAAAATGCTGGGTTCGTTTTTGAGTATTTTTAGTGGTTTTCCATTTTTGGCCTGCAGGGGGCGCAATTTTTAAGCTAGCGGCACCAAAATTTCAGCGTATCAACAGGGGACTGTCCTTATGCTACCACCCAAGTTCAGTGAGGTTTGGTTCAGGGAGTCCAAAGTTATGGACTCCCAAAAGGGGTGCCCCTATCCCCCATTGTTTCCAATGGGAGCTAATAGGAGATGGGGGCTACAGTGTTGAGGGTCCATAACTTTTGCCCCCCTGAACCAAACTGCACCAAACTTGGGGGGAATCATTAGGGAAGTCTTCTGATGAGATCCTGAAAGTTTTGAGACTGTGCCTTCAAAAATGTGCCCCCCAGCTTGCAACCCCCATTGACAGCAATGCAGAAAACTCAATGCAGAACAAAGATTCTTGGGCAAATTTCGGGATGTTCTTGCAGGGAGTCTTGGACTTATCAGCACCAAAATTTCAGGGTATCATCTGGAGACTGTCATGATGTCACCCCCAAGGTTTGGTGCAGTTTGGTTCAGGGGGTCCAAAGTTATGGACCCTCAAAAGGGTAGCCCCCATCTCCTTAGCAAAGAATGTGGGATGGAGTACCCCCTTTGAGGGTCCATAACTTTCGACCCCCTAAACCAAACTGCACCAAACCTTGGGGGTTCCATCAGGACAGTTTCCAGATGATACCCTGAAATTTTGGTGCCGATACATCCAAAAATGCGCCCCCTGCAGGAACATCCCAGAAATTTGCCCAAGAATCTTTGTTCTGCATTGAGTTTTCTGCATTGCTGTCAATGGGGGTTGCAGGCTGGGGTGGGGGGAGACATTTCTGAAGGCACAGTCCCAAAACTTTCAGGGTCTCATCAGGAGACTGCCCTGATGATACCCCCCCAGGTTTGGTGCAGTTTGGTTCAGGGGGGCCAAAGTTATGGACCCTCAAAACTGTAGCCCCCATCTCCTATTAGCTCCCATTGGAAACAATGGGGGATGGGGCACCCCCTTTGGGAGTCCATAACTTTGGACTCCTTGAACCAAACCTCACCAAACTTGGGGAGTAGCATAAGGACAGTCTCCTGGTGATATGCTGAAATTTTGGTGCTGATATGTCTAAAAACTTCACCCCCTGTAGGCACCAATGTCCTGGTGCAAAATAAAATTTGGTCGTGGTGGAGTGGCCGCCCATGGGTGGGGGGCATCCAACTCAGGTTTTGCCCAGGGCTACAGTTTGCCCAGGGCTGCCTCGTTACGCCCCTGCTTTGACTGTTGATAATCTGACTCATTGGCTTTCTTCAGGAAACTACAGCCATACTGCCTCTATATGGGGCCTGGGAGAGTACTGTTGAATATATCTTAAAGTATTTGATGTTTTCTGTCACTTGATTTATCAGCTAGAAGTAAGGTTTTTCTTGTACATGAATTGGAAACGTTTAAAATACAAAAAATAAATTTGGTAGGACATTCATTTTTACAGTAGAAATTCTTATGAAGAAATGAAGACTTTTTTGTTTAGACCATCTTTGTATACTCTGTTGTGTCTTCATCCATGGCACATCTGACAAGTTTTTGTGTACCACATCCATCATCTCCCTCCTGAGTGATGGCGAGCCCCCCTCGCCATATCACAGACCTTCCAGCACTACATAAACCTCAACCTGGACACCCCAGAATTCAGAAGGTAGGGTACATGACATGAGATTCTGTGTCAGAGCGGTCTGTGATATGATAGCCCCATGTGGCAGCAGCAGGAGCTGATGGAGCAGTTACAGTTGAAGAGCACTTCCTCACAGGATGAGAGAATGTCATTTGGATTAATACTACATGTACTTTGGGGAGAGTAAGTTCCTCTATGGGGTGGAGCTGCAGGCCCTGCCAGTTCTCCACAGGCATAGTGTGTGGCATCTCTATAGGTGCTGGTTCCATGGAGAGACCAACACTCTGCAATTTTCTCAGCTTGGCCCCATGCAGCTGGTGGTGACATCAGGACATCAGTGGAGTGCCTATAGGGTTGCCAGCCTCCAGGTGGTGGCTGGAGATCTGCTGCTATTACAGCTCATTCTCAGGTGAAAGAGATCAATTCACATAGAGAAAATGGCTGCTTTGGAAGGTGGACTTTATTGCATTATTGAAGTCCGTCTCATCTTCATCTCCCACCTTCCTCAGACTACACCCCAAAATCTCCAGGTATTTCCCAGCCCAGAGTGTTTAGTGCCTGATGGCATGCCTCCTTTACATCTGCCATCTTGGCTCATTGGTAGGAAAGCTGGCCTGAGTTTTGAGGGTTGTGGTTTCAATCTTAGCTTTGTGCTGGAAGGGGCACACAGCACAGTATCTGGTAGGGAACAGCCTCTACCGTAGTAACCCTCAGGATTGGTCTGCCCACGATTTTATTGGAGTTTTTGTGGAACACCCATTCTAGATGCATGGGAAATATCCCTGACTCTCTTTTCCTTGGATGGATTATTTGGATTATTTGTCACCAAAATGCCTGGATCCCTTTGACCGGAATTGCCTAGATAAATAAATATAGTCAGCTCTCTCTAGCTCTTAGCCTCTCACCTTTCATCTTATACTTTATACAGTATGCAAATACCTGGAGTATTTGGCTCATTTTAGTGAAGTTGCTACTATTGGATTCTATGTAATTTTTAATATTATTTTATTGCTTGAAGTCCAAATTCTCCAGCCTAAATTGGTATAATGTTCATTCCAACCTTGTAAAGGTGTCTTGAAACTCTGTCAAAAATCCAGGAGCAGAATGGGCGTTATAGTCATTAGGGAAATTCCAGGTAAGCTGATTTGCTGCCCACCCCAACTTGGGCCAGATGTTCCAGAGTGGAAGAACAGTCCAGTGAAGAACCCAGACAAGCCGTACATGGCCAGTATGAGTGGGGCCTGCCTTGGGGAAAGCAGCATCTCCTTGGCCAGGTAAACCATATCTGGATGCACCTGACTCAGCAGAGCCAGACACAGCATGCAGACAGATGTACTTGGATTTGGCAGAGCTGTGGGAAGTGTGAAGCCAAATCATGCTAAGTAAAGAGGTGGTTGGTTCTTTCTCCCTCCCTCTTTTTCCCTTCTCCTTTGTGGTGCAAGCTGGAGGACAGGGACCCTGTCCAGAGCCAATTTTTTCACAGGCTGTCCCTGCAAAGATCGTTTGTGTTGGATCATTGCCCAGAATTATGATATTCGTAGAAATTTAGCAGAGGAACTAATGTAATCCTTGGATTGGATCCAGCCAATTTATTAGCTCAATCTTATCCCTTTCTACTCCTTCTTACAACCCTCATCACACCTGGCTTTTGTTTGGGTGGAAATGTTAAAAGATGCTACAGAAGATAAGGGCTGTCAAGTTACTGGTTCATTGTGTAGCTTCTAAGTTATTGAAACTGTAATGAAGATATTGTATAAGGAAGCATAGGACTCTTCACCCCTTAGGCCCAAATTAGATGTTTTATCTAGTTGGGCTGAGAGGAATCTGTTCTTTTTACATAGGGTAACCAACCTCTAGGTGGGACCTAATGATGTCCCAGGATTACAACTGATCGCCTGACTGTGCAGATCAGTTTGCCTGAAGAAAATGGCTGCTAGGAAGAGTTGAACAGTATGGCATGATATCCCACATGATATCTTCTCAAGCCCCATCCCCTACGCTCCCTCTCAAATATCCAGGAATTCCCTACACTGGTGTTTGAATTCTTATTTTGCTTTGGGGAACTAACATTCCCAAGTGTGCCAAGAACCAATTCAGTTCAGAAGAGTGGCACTGGATAGGTTTTAGTGTTCCAATCCACACTGTTTTCCTGAGCTAAAGTGCTGTGTGTGTTGTTGGGGGGGGGGTCTATTTGCTCCACTGGGGGGTTGCACATACTCTGACTGCTAAGTCCATACCTTTGACAGATAATGTATCATATCTTGTTTTACTTTTACCATACCTCCATTTTCTTTTTTACAGAGGTCAAATGTTTAAAATGTATGTTTTACCACTAGAACATGTCTTTTGCATTAGCATCACAGACTCCCTTAGGTAATGTCCAGGGGGCAGGGCACTGGGTGAGCTCTGGAGCAGTGAGCATGTGTGCCCTGGGCCGGGCGGTCGGATGGCTGAGCCACACCTGGCCTGATCGCATGATGCGCACAAGTTGTAAGAGTGGAGCACGCTCCCTATGTATTAGGCAGCACGCAGTTGCTACGTCCTTCTTCAATGCCTGGAGAAAACTGACCTACCCACCCTCCCTATTTTCAAGGGTTGGGTGGCTGCTCTAATTGTTGCAGCCCTGGTGGTTTGGGCAGAGGAGCACATCCTGGTGGGGAGGTCAAGCTTGCGTGGTGGACCTCCCCGCGGTTGGGGGCCTCCTTAAGAGGCTTGGGGTGGGGCAGGCTCATGGCACATGCCGCAGAGGCCTCTGCAATTCGAGCCTGACACCCCAGCAGTTAGGAAGCCACAAAGTGCGGGGGCTCCGGTAGCCCAGTACCTCTCTGTCCTCCCCAATAGGGATTGGGGTTGTTTCCATGGTCAGCCAGGGGTTCTGACCGGCTGCTGAACGATGTACTCCTCTTGCTTGCCCAGCTTCTGCTATGATAATAATAAAAAGGGCTGCGGCCCATTTTAATTCCAAGACGTGTCCTGTGGTTATTCACCAAATTGAAGCTCTGCACATCTGGGCGCAAGTCCAAGTACAATGTTTGTCATGCTAGTTTGGGCTAGAACGTGCTAGTGTGATATAGATGGAGATACTGCGAGCTTGTGTGGGCTGCTGCCCTGATGGGGAGGAGTTGTGAATTTGAAATACAAGGGGATGACAGTTGAAGGGGAAAAACTTGTCACGTGTTAGAGGGTTTGAGGAAAGCAGGGGAAAGGTGAAGCTGTCCAGTGTCAGTTGTCAGTTATTTTAAAAAGAAATTTATTTACTGTATTAATGCTAATTATTCTAAAAAATGTTTACATAAACTTAAAATGCTCAGTCACATCTGCAGTAAAACCTGAGTGTCAATGCAAAAAGAAAATGTATTTAAACACATCTCCATTTTATTCCCTAAATACCTATTTGTACTTTAAGAATGGGACAGTCTACTCCCTTATGAACCTGCCAGGCCATTTGGGTTGCCTTCTGAGGCCCTGCTTTGGCACCTCTGCCTTTGGGGATTAAGTGGGTGGCAACCCAGGAGGTGGACTTCCTGTTAGTGGCACTGAAAACTCTGGAACTCTCTCCCTAGAGAGTCTAATCTGTCCCCCTCTGTTACCATTTTCTGCAAGCAGGTGAACATTTCTGTGCCAACAAATCTATCAAACTTTCAACCCATTTTCTGCATATAAACAGCAGGCTGTAGGTGAAATACATGTCCCAGTATACATATTAATTCTTTATTGTGCCCAAAAGTAATTAGTTGTATTTGAAAATTTCTCACATATTAGTTTTCCTTTCTCAGTAGAAATGCTACTGTTGGCTCTCAAATAAACCTGCAAAGGTTAATGTTATTGCTAATTGATTCACAGTAAATTTCCCATCTTTGGCCTTTCTTATGATTGTCATTTAAATTGATGCTGTGCCATAGCCATCTCTCTCCTATAAATTTGATCCATAGATCTTTACAGCTGCATTGTCAGCGGTGAACATTTCGCAGTACATCTGCTGGCAGGTGCATTATGCTTTTTGATTTCATTTTGTGCACTGTTCTGAGCATCTTCCAAGAAAGATGAAATTCCTACTACCACAGCATTAATTGTTATGTAGTGTTCCCTAGAATATTGGAATAGTAGGAGTTAGGAATAGTAGGATTTTTTCCTCCTGCAGAGGAGATCCCCTAAAACTGATCAGTTTCTAATTGCTGAAATCTTTTTATCGGTACTAATGAAGAAATTACAAACCCATACATGTTATAAATACTTCATTCAGTATGCTAATTCAAGGCAGCGTCCATAGAATTAAAATACATAGGTGGTGAATTGTCATATTGTCATTTAAGTACATTTGATTTTTAAAAACTACGAAGGATGGTAGCCTTGGTAAGAACGCATAGTTCTTTTGTAATACATCAACAGCAGGGCCAAACATCAGCATATTCTAAGGCAGCTGCTGAGGCCCAGGGTAACTGGCAGGATCTGCTGCTCCATGTGCCACCCCTGTCCCTTGCCTGTCCACCCTTCCCTCACCCCCTTGCTTGCTTAAAAACCCTAATTCCTCCCACACTTCTGGTAACATTTGCTGGCCAGTGCCAGAATGTGTGGATGATTGGAGGGTTCGCAAAGGAACAGGGAAAGGGGCACATGAGGGCTGGGGAAGGGATATATGATTGTGTATATATGGGAAGTCACAGAAAAGCAAGGAGAGCCCTTGACACTCTCTTCCCATCTCTCACCCCCCAGAGCAGGAACTGGCCCTGTTCAATAGTCACTAGAACACAAACTTTGTGTGGGAAAGGGGCATTGCAACAGATACTGAATTCCAAGAAACGCTGTTTCTCTTTCCCTTTTCTATTTATTTCTTCTGATCCTTATTAAAAGTTTTACAGTTTTCTTCTTAGTAAATGCCTTCTCACAAAAAACAAAAAAAGATTGCTGTGGGCTAGTGGTGAGATTACTTGACATTAATAAGTACTGGAAGCGACTGACTGGAAGCACTAGCACAATAGGCTACATTCACAGAGGGCAGCCCAGGAAAAAGGCAGAATTGCAAAGGAATAGAGATGTTGTTAAGAGTTAACCCATTGAGAGGAACAAAGATTTATAGTTGATAAACCCTGCTATGGCCCTTTAATGATCCCAAGGGGCCATTAAAAATATCACTGAATGCGCAATGATTTCACTGATCGAGGAGATCCAGACACTCCTGCTTGAGGAATACTGTTTTTGTGATCAAATTTCCTTCTCTCTCCCAGTTTGAGACTTGGAATGCATTATTGCTGGGGAAATTGTCAGGATCTTTCTAGTTCTGGTTTGATCCTACCATGTCTGCCGCCTGGGATGTGGGATCTGCTTTCTTTCCTCCCTCCCTCCTGTCCATTTCTGCTTTAGTTTCCCAGGCAAAGACTAATCTGCTAATTAAACACCAGCTTGTTGTTGCTCTCCACAGCACTGAGAAATGTGAGTTGTTTTGACCTAAGTAAAGGCTGCACTGTCTCTGGGCCATGGGACTGGGGGGTGGGTCTATTCCCTTTGGAAACTGGTGTCCAGGGGTGATGTTATTTGGTGCTGAGGGCATGACATGGGTGTTTTGGCGTATACACTTTAGTTCTGGCAATGGAAGTCTAAATCTTTTTTCTTGATGCTGTTTCATAATAAAGAAATCATCTGCATGCAGAGTCTTGTTATTGAACAGTCCAGGGACATAACAGAAATGTGATTCTCCCATTTTCAGCTAGCTCTCCTGTTGTAACTGCAAATGCTGTGTGGGCTGTAGTAGTCTAAGGTCGATTCCCCACAGTCAATTAATTGCGCGATACTCACGCGAAACATCAAGGTTTCAGCAAGAACTCCCCACTGCTTGAGCGATGAACAGGGATTCATCCCATTTCTGGCACTCATTCTCCCCCTATCCCATTTCCCGGCAGAACCTGCTTGCAAGTACAACTTTTTCCCTTAGCACGCTTTCGATCCAGTTTCAAGGGGAGGAATGGGGGTCCAATCTGTGTTTAAAATTCCTGCTGTGGAGCGTGACGCAAGTCTAGCAACGAATCAGCTCTCGGCAGGCACTAAGCAATGCACACACAGCCTCTTCCGGGTTTCGATTTCGCTGTTGGTCTCGGCGAGAGACATTAGCATAACGAAAAACCGCTTAAATGATTAACCGTTTATCCTTCCAAACGAGCTAAAACCCCCTTAAGTGCCTAAACGCTTAAACTTTCATCCTTGCAAACGAGCAAACCTCAGGTTGCAAGTAGCAGGGAAACATTTCCCGCCCCAAATGGTTCCGCCCCAACATGGCACACCAGCCAATCAGGAGAGACCTGCAAAGGAGATTGCATGGTAGTGGGGATTGCTACATTTCTGGAATCCAAGATAGGCCTACATGTCTTCACTGAATACATGCTGCGGTGGGGAGGTTGAAAAGGTGCAGTTTCTTTACAAACTTAGTTTCATCTAGATTGAATTTCCCCATGGGGAATCGACCTGAGCATCACAGTCAGCTACTGGATGTATCACAGTATCTCCTGGAGTATCATAGTCAGTTACTCAGAACTCTCACAGCCCGTGCAAAGGGAGGCAATGGCAAACCACCCCTGAATGCATCTTGCCTTGAAAACCCTATGGGGTTGCTATAAGTTAGCTGCAACGTGACGGCACACACACAATCATGACAGACAAAATAAACACTTTACAGGACTGCACATCATTTATTAGTGGGATTCACTGTGACCAGATGACAACTGGGTTTAAATGGTTGTTGAAACTACAAAGGATGGTAGTCTTGGTAAGGCTATAACAAATTTATAGGTGAGAGGTCTATCAATGCCTGTTAGTTGTGTAGGAAGACGCAGCATACTTCTGAATGCCAGTTTTGAGGAACAAACAGCTGGAGAAACCTGTTGACTGCATGTATTGTTTGTGGAATTTCTAGAGGCAAGTTCCTGGCAACTGTTTGAGCAGATGGACCCCGTCTGACTCTTCCTTTGTACATTCTGATGGTACCATAAGATGTGATGTTGAACAGGTGAAACTATTGTTGGACCTCAAAGTAAACATGTAAACGGTGTTCTAGTCTTAAAATTAGACTATTATAACTATAAAATATATAGCCATCACAAAGGAGAGGAAATGGAATCATTCCATAATCATAAGCAATACTGAACTATTTCATTCTTTTACATAATTTAAACCAGTTCTTAAAGGGATATCCATTTCCTGTTTTATGTTGAACCTGACATTTAAAATATTCAATCTGAAATTATACTCATTGCCTAATTACTGTGGGGCCATAGCACTAGGAAAAGAAGAACTGGTGTTACCCATATGCAAAATCATTTGAAAATTCAACTGGGAGCCAGTTGAAAACACTGGAGGCGAACAGCTGCGTAGCCCAGCACAGCTCTACTGGGTTCATGCACCCATGAGTGTAGCTCTAACAACCGTAAGAGCATGGTGGGATTGCCTCTCAGAAATATTTGCAGCAAGTGCATTCACTTTCAAAATACAGCCAAGGTAGGGTTACCAGGCCCCTTTGGCCACTAGTAGGGGTTGGGAGGTAGGGTTGACAGATCCAGGGTGGGAAACTCCTGGAGATTTGGGGTGGAACCTGGGGAGGGCAGGGACCTCAAGTTGGTACAGTGCCACAGAGTCCACCCTCTGAAGCATCCATTGTCTCTGGGGAAGCTGATCTATGGAGTCTGGAGATGAGAAGTAATTCCAGGGGATCCTCAGGTCCCACTTGAACGCTGATGTTTCTAAGCTAGCGGTTTCTCAGGCCTAAAGGAGCAAAGCACCCCATGGCTCCTTACATTCATTAACCTCCTCTGGCTCCATCTATTCCTCTGTTGAAGATATAGTGCAGAAAGAAACTCCTTTTGCATGCAATCATAAGTACCAGTGCTCAGCAATCTCTTCCCAGGGAATGAACCTGTCCCATTGTGTCTGTCATGCACAAAGGACATTTTCCTTTTGCTCTGACTTATAAGGTGACTTTCTCTCTCTACCCCAATCCCTTCTGCTCCAATAAATCCCTGTGCTGGAGCCACTATGCTGCATGAGAAAATTGCTGAGTTTCTTACTGTACTATCCTTCATAATTAAACTTTTGTGACTTTGATTAAAGTTACTGAAGAAATATACTTTCCAGCAAATGTAAACACAGTCTCAGTTCTCCTGTGGTGTAGCTGTTGAGGCTCTGAATAGCCTGCATTGTGGAATGATCTTTTCTACACCAACTATATTGGTGAAGAGAATTTCTCCCTTCCTTTGTTGCAAGAAAGAAAACAAGCTTTGCTACCCCTCTGCATTTCTTTTTGGCAATGCCTGCTCTTTTTAAAGCTGAGATGTATGGAATACATAAGATGTTTGAAGAACCCACTATCATATTACCCATAAGTAGGTTCTCAGATGAGCACTTGTGTACATAGCCAGAATCTCTATAAGAAAGGGATCTTCCAGAAAGGCTATGCATCCTTTTTATTTTATTTAGTAATTTGGCTTCTCCCAGAATTTGGAATATCAGAAAAGGAATATATTTCTTTAATCTGGAGGCAGAAGTGAGTTTTGGTGCAGCAAAGTACATCACCTACTTCAAGGAGAGGAAGAAAGGTAATTAGCAATGTTTTGGGAGAAGGTTGAATGCCAGTGAACCCACTCACCTCCTCCTTCCCTCAAAGATAATATTGAATTCAATTGAATTTGGCATTATAAAGGCACCAGCAGGATCTATATGTGATTTAGGAATGACATGTCAACCTATCTATCTTTGAGGGTGACTCATTTTGTTTTGCGAAAATTTCTCCAAATTTCAATCTAACCAAATGGTGACCATATCAATTTAGTTTGTTTTTCCATTTAGGTCATATACGTTACCAAATACATTATATTCCCAGTGTGTTCCTGCTTAAGAGATATTTTCTCCAGGCAATACACTGATCCACCAATAAGTTTCTAAACTTTTGGCTCCAATCCAGTCTGTTTGGAGATGTATCTTATTTCCTTCACTATCGACATGTTTAGGATATAAAGTTAGTCCCAAGAACCCCAGCCTTTTGTTCCAGCCACTGGGTCTCATCTTGATCCAACTCCCTGGATGGGAATGTATATTGGGGTGATGCGTGTGTGACTCTGCATTGTCCATGCTATCATAATACAAGGGACTGTGAAAAATCATTCTTCATTCCTTTCCCTCACCTTCACCAACACCACTTTCTTCTTGGTCCAATGAACCTTACTGGACCGTGCTCACCAGGACAGACTTGGATGTCTTATTCCCAATGCCCCCATACACGCTTAGTAGAAGTTAAGATTTGTAGAACATTCATTTACTGCATGTGTGTTTCTAACTCTGTGTTTAATTTGTTTCCCTTTGCTGTTATTCTTTTCATAATAAATGTTTATCTTCAAACCATGTATGCTTATTTCTAAGAATCTGCATACCTCTGTGAAGCATTAAATCAAATCTTGGGACCCAGGCATACATCAGGTGAAATGGTCCCAATGTAATTGCCCTAAGCATACACATGTATATGCTTCTGGCACATTACGTAGAGATACTCCTATAGCCGAGGTGTGTACATGTACAGGCCATTTGAGTAACAATCTCTGTTGGGACAAGGTGCCTGTTGTGAGTCTCGGATCAGTTGGGGGAGAGATACTCATTATCTCACAACATCTGGATTCCTCCTCTAAGGATGAAAACTTGGCAGAACAGAACTCTGCACCTGAGCAGCTGGAACTGGACTCTGATACAGTGCAAGTGACATCTGGAGATGAAGTCTGTTCTTTCTGGCAAGGGTTGAAACAGCAGAGGCAGAAGCCAGAGAACCTATCCCCTCCAGGATCTCCCGGCTGGTGGAGTGACGAAGATCAAAGCTGTGCTTCATAGCACAGGGAATGTTGCCAAAGCACTCATCTATTGGCTCAACACAGGGATACGTGTGTGCAGGAATCAGTACAGCCAGTTGATACAGAACAGCTGGGTGAAGAGAATGACTCAGCTAATTAAGGAAATAATAGCTGGGCTTGATGCCAGGTTTGGTGTGGGAACAACTAGTTGCATTCTTCAGTCTCTGCTGGTCACGTCGGAAATTTCTCTGGTACTCTGCGCTTTGTTCTGGCTAACCTTTCTGTTTAGCTATTTCTTTAGGTGCTGGAGACCAGTACCTGCAATTTGGGCCTGATAGTTACCCATGACTCCCAGCTGAGACTTTGGGCATGTGGAACTCATGTCACTTAGTGGTCTTGTTCCTTTGTTTTGAAGAGCAATGAGCCCCAGGTTCTGCCAATGCAGTATCTCCATTGGTGGAGCCAGACACTGTGTGCTGCAGCACTGATGCCTGCCTGGACTTGACAGTGCCTCTCTTTGCCTAAGTCAGGTGTTCTCTGACTCCACATTCTCTCCCAGTCCCTTTGAGTTCCTTTCTTTGCCTCCTGGTCACAAGAGCAAAAATGCTCACTATGTGAATGACACATAAGAAAAATGACACAGTTGTGCATCATATATAAAGCTTAACATTATTCCTATTTTAATTACAAAGTCTGTTATTCCAAATAACAATTGAACCAAAAGATTTAACAATTCTAACTAGCAATTATCCACTACGTAAGAAAATTGCTCAGCGCACTATAAAACTTTTAAAAAGTCATGCTGCATTATATATTTTCTAATATATTTTCCTATTGCATGTTTTCTGTGCATGATGCTATGTTTTTCCTAAATGTGCAGCCTTGCTGTAGTAACTAATAAATATTCCCAACAGGAGATACCACCATTAGCAGGAAGGATCCACAGGATACAAAGCACAATGTTTAAACTGCCGTATACCACATTGGTCAGGCCACACTTGGACCATCATGTGCAGTTCTGGAGGCCTCACTTCAGAAGGGGTGTGAACAGACTGGAGCAGGTGCAGAGAAGAGCGACTAGGATGATCATTGGCCTGAAGACCAAGGCCTGTGAGGAGAAGAGGGGGAACATGATTGCTCTCTTTAAGTATTAGAAGGGCTGTCATTTAGAGGTGGGGCAGAGAGCTGCTTCTGTTGGCAGCAGAGGATAGGACACACAATAATGGGTTTAAATTACAGGCAGAAAGGTACTGGTTGAGTATTATGAAAAAATATTTTACAGGAAGACTAGTTCAGCAGTGGAATCAGTTGCTTAGGGAGGTGGTGACCTCCCCCTCATTGGCAGTTTTCAAGCAGCTGCTGGACAAACACTTGTCAGTGATGCTTTAGGCTGATCCTGCATTGAGTAGGGGGCTGGACTAGATGGCCCATAGGGTCCCTTCCAACTGTATGATTCTGTGGCTCCCAAACTTTTTGGTATGCTGACCCACTTACAAAAAAGAGCATTTACAAATTAATAAAAGTGCAAAACCCCAGGACCCACTTTTGTGTCAGGACTAGGATTGCCAGCAGGTGGGTAACTCACCTGTATAGCAGTGCTCTTGCCAGTGATGTAATGATGTTACCTGAAATAGTCCAGCATTTGGCTCAAACTCTGGGAACCTTCATCATAGACATATGGTCTGACTCAGCATAAGGCAGTTTCCTGTATATGTTGCTTGGCTCAGACTTGCACAACCAAGCCAGATGGTCATCAGCTACGTGACAAAAGCCCAGATTTTGTTGATGGCCAGTGACAATAAAAACTGGAGGATTTTCAAGTTAGGGCCCACAGTGGATGGATCTCATGCTAGCAGCCTTGTCTCAGTTGTTAGCAGTTATGCCCTTTATTTATATTTGGGATTAGATGTTGAAAAGCACTCACCGCGCAAAAGTATATTTTTGTAAGCTTCCTATTAGGCCATGGCATCACTTTTATTACCCTGTCCTTCAGGATGTGGGATTGGTTATATGCAAGGATATCTTCTTGTATGAGATTGGTTTGGTTTTCATTTCTTTTTGACCATGATGATACTATGCAAGGCACAAATGGTCTGCTTGCTTTATACAATGTCTGGAATTAAATTATTGCATTAGGCAAAGACATGTCAACAATCAGGATTTTCAAGCTGTCATTTGTTGTCTCCCAGTTGTGTATGACTTCGGATTTCTGTGGAAGAGAGACAGAAAACTTTAGAATACAGTTGTCATACTGACTGGGAGTTTTTCTTGCAATTCCTCATCTTATTTGTTCGTTTGTTTATGAGTACAGATATGTCCAGTTGTTATTTTACAAAAGGAAAAAGTATACTCTTTATCAGAGCTACATTATCATCCAATTCTTGGAACCATGTATAGTTTGTGAATTTCTGTTTATTGATGACATTTCATGAATAAGACTTTGGCTTCATTATTCCAGTTTATTTAATTCCTTGTTAATTCTTGGGGATTTGCTGCCCTCTGCAGCTGAAGCTGATTATTAACTTGCTGACCATTTGAATTCTCTTAATTTAAAAACACTGTGGGCAAAATGCATAGGAAATTTTAATCTGAGTAATAAAATATATTTTTACCTATCTATCTATATAAATAAAAAGCAAACCGTGAGTTTGTCCTTATGGTCTAGCACAGGAACTGCTAAGCCAATTCCTCTGAAAATTTCCAGCCACTGTAGTCTGTCAGGCGAGAGTGTTTTTAGATGTTCACATACCTGAAATTTCACACCTGGCCCAGGTAAAACACCTTTTTCCTGGCACTCCATGGTGAAGGACATGAGGCTGCCTGTGTGTAACTGTCACCCTTAGAATGTTTGCTCAGATGGCCAGATATGAGCAGTGAAAACAGTACATAGGTAATAACTCGAGTGGAAGTGAAACACATACACACATTGCCGTGTGAGACGTCAGGTGGGGTTCCTCCCCTCACACGCAGGTACCTTTCACTCTCTGTGCCTCACCCACTACTACCACACAACACACATACTCATACACATTCAGCTTATCCTCACACTCCTCACTCTGCCCTCCCTCATATCCAACCACCAATTAACTACTTCCTCACCCATATTCCACACCCATATTGAACAAGCTTGAATGTAAAAGACAGCTGGAGGGAGGGAGAGGGAAGGGACGAAGGGGGAGGCATGCAAGGGAAGAGAAGTGAGGGAGGGAAGAGAGTGAGGGGTGGCATGCAAGGGACGGGAGGGAGGGGCCAGGCACCCTAGATTCCCTGAATACTGCGGTTACAGTTCAGAAAACCAAGCACACGTTACTCAGGAGTAAGCACAGTAAAACAACCGTGACATACTTTGAATGGCTGCGTCCCGCCCCTCAGAGTGTTTACTCAGAAGCGACACCCATTGCCACCAACCAAACTTACTCCCAGGTAAAGGATTGTGACCAGCCAGCCTAGATGTGTGCCTTTCCATTCCCCCCAAGGAATGTGGTCACACACATCAATGACATCACACAGTATCAGGCTGCGCGTTTCCATGAGCATGTACTGCTGGCCTCTGCAATTGATTTCCTGCTACTGTTCCTTTCCCATTTCACCACAATAACCCACAGCAACGTGTGACCAGGGACCGCTAGTTTTCCATATCGGTCTTGACCTGATTTTTAAAATCTCCTGTGACTGGTGGAGCCCATTTATTTCTCCTTAAATACAAATATCAACAGGACAAGATACACAGTGCCATTTTAATTTTTAAAAACTATAATCAAAAAGTCAGTGTCATGAAAGCCTTACCTATTCAATGATCCATTTCATTTACAGCTAAAGTAACTAACAAATGGCCAAGTTTAATAGAATCTTAAAAACATAGAATTGGAAGAGACCACAAGGGCCATCAAGTCCATCCCCCTGCCTTGCAGGAATACACAATCAAAACACCTTTGACAGATGACCATCCAGTCTCTGTTTAAAAACCTCTGAAGAAGAAGTCTCCATCATACTCCAAGGCAGTGTATTCCACTGTCAAACAGCCCTTACCATTAGAAAGTTCTTCCTAATGTTTGGTTAATACAGATTAATTATTTGACATATCATTTTGTATCTTGTATTGAGAGCTAAAAGAGTAAAACAATTATTTCATTCATATTATTTCCATGCCACAATGTACAAAATGGGAATTACAATCACTATTTGTGACTCTGAATGAAGCGATTGTAATATTTTCTGAAATAGCTGGTCATGTACACAAAGAAGGGATTTGGTGAGTGTTTTCTGAAGTTACTGCTACCTCTTCCAGGTGCCAGACTCTTCAGAAATGACACACAAATGTACTGGGATATGATACAAAGGTATTAGAAGGTTCCAAGTTGTTAGCTTTCTACATCAGTACAGTTGGCACAACCTCCTGAAATAACAGGTCACATAGGAAATGAGTGAAAAGTACATGAATGAAAGGTATGCTATTTTTCCTAAGGAAAAATGTCCATCTGGGTTAATCTTCAATGGAAAAATGATCCTGATTTTTAGTTTTGGCATCTCATAGAAGAAAGAAGCAGAAAATCTTTTTTCATAGCCCTGTTACTTTGCCTGGTACAGACTTCTGTAAGAGTCATGCAGTACAATTCAAAGCAAAGTACTATCATTCTAAGCTTATTTATGTAGAATTCTTGTTCATATGGATTTATATCTTGCATGTATGTGCAATCATCTGTTTGTAAGAGAGTCAGCGCATGTTCACTTTATGAATAAAACTGGAACTGGCTCTTGGATTAATATGGGGTTTGTATTATACATTTAACTGTACATGCTTTAATTGTAACGTGGCCATTATGTATATTTATTGGATTTATATCCTACCCTTTCTTGTCCAAGGACGACTTAGGGCGGCTCACAAAACAAACACAATACAGATACAAAAATGTGTCTCTTCCATATAAACAATATAAACAATAAAATCCCCAACAATTAAAATATTCCCTGCATTATAGTCTAATAAAACATTCCTGGTTGGATGACCCATGTGGAGGGACATGCACAATAATATAAATCAACCCAACTTAGAAGGATTGGAGCACCTTCCTCATGTTTGGAATATGTTGCCACAGGAGGTGACAACTAACCTGGATAGCTTTAAAAGGGGCTTGGAAAGATTTATGGAGGAGAAGTCAGTCTTTGACTACCAATCTTGATCCTCCTTGATCTGAGATTGCAAATGCCTTAGCAGACCAGGTGCTCAGGAGCAGCAGCAGCAGCAGCAGAAGGCCATTGCTTTCACATCCTGCACGTGAGCTCCCAAAGGCACCTGGTGGGCCACTGCGAGTAGCAGAGTGCTGGACTGGATGCCTCTGGTCTGATCCAGCAGGCTTGTTCTTAGCAAGTCTCATAATAACTTTTAGAGACAAATAATAGGGAGAGGTAGGAAGGCCAGCAACCCATTTGCCACAATCATAGAACTAGCAGAACTGCTCTGTTTTACAGGCTCTGAGGAACTGAGCTAAATCCCACAGGAACTGATCTCACTTGATAGGGTGTTCTACCAGGCCGGGGGCAGAGCTGAGAAGGCTCTGGCTCTGGTTGAGGATAGCAGGAAGCTTTTTTACTTTGGATTTTGACTGTTTAGCTAGACCTCTGTACTGTATAACTTTTATTGTTTTGCTTCCTCACTGCTAATTTTTCTATTATTCTATTCTTGCACAATTTTAATAATGTTATAATTATATTTAAGGTATTAATGTCTCCAGCTGGCTTTCAGCCTAGATTTCAAAATAAATTTAATTTGTTGTGTTCAAGTTACCCTTGTGCCAGCCTGTGTTTGTGTGTGAGAGGTTGAAGAGTGCCCAAGGATGTAGGTAAGGGGGGGGGGGTTTCTCGGGTTCAAACCCCGCCATTACATGTCCGAAGCTCCACCCCCCGTTTCTGGTTTTTTTGCATTTTAAAGTGTTTTTTTAGATTCTCGGCCTGCAGGGAGCGCAGTTTTTAAGCTAGCAGCACCAAAATTTCAGGGTATCATCAGGAGACACTCTTGATGATACCACCAAGGTTTAGTGAAGTTTGGTTTAGGGGGTCCAAAGTTATGGACCCCCAAAGGGGGTGCCCCATCCCTCATTGTTTCCAATGGAAGCTAATAGGAGATGGGGGCTACACATTTGAGGCTCCATAACTTTGGCCCCCATGAACCTAACTTCTCCAAGCCTGGGTGGTATCATCAGGAGAGTCTCCTAATGATACCACCCAGGTTTTGTAAAGTTTGGTCTAGGGGGTCCAAAGCTATGGACTCCCAAAGAGTGTGCCCCCATCCCCATTGTTTCCAATGGGAGCTAATAGGAGATGGGGCTACACATTTGAGGGTCCATAAGTTTGGCCCCCCTGAACCAAACTCCACCAAACCTGGGTGGTATCATCAGGAGGGCCTCCTAAAGATACCCTAAGAGTTTGGTGCTGCTAGCTTAACAATTGCACCCCTGACAGCAGGCACCCCCAAATTTCCCCAGATTCTCTCTTTAAATCTACCCTCTTCAGCATGGATTTAAATCTGAGAATCTGAGGTCCCTGTTTAAACATTGAAAGTGATGCTGTTTAAGGGTGGGGATAATCCACTCCCAAATAACATCACTTTCAATGTTGCTTTAACTAAGGACCCCAGATTCTCCCTTTAAGGTGGATTTAAAAGGAGAATCTGGGATTCCTAGTTTAAACACCATTGAAAGTGATGCTGTTTGGAGGTGGATTCCAGTATCAAAGAGGGGCACAAAACTCAAATTTTGCTTCGGGCTCCATTTTCCCTAGCTACACCTCTGCCCGGAGGAGAGGGCAGAAGGGACTGCTGGCTGGGAGCCCAGCCGGTGGTGGTGGGTGGGAGGGCAGGGAAGTCTGCTGTCCCTGGCCTCAGAGAGCTGCTCCGATGGGCCTCCCTGGAGCCTCTTGGCCCATCTCTGACTGGGCAGCGGGGTGTGGTGGGTAGAGTGTCGTTCTGAGATTTGGGAGCCTCGAGTTCGAATCCCCAGTCTGCTGCAGAACCTAGCTGGATGACCTCGGCCTAGTAATGGGTTCTCATACTCTGCTACCTCAGAGGGCTGTTGTAAGGATGACAGTGGAGAGCTCTGGGAAGAAGAATGGGGTTCCCAAATGTGTTAGAGCGCTCCCTTCTCTTTCTTCTCTACTAAGCTCCTCCAAATGTTTATATTTCTGTTAATATATGTTTATATCCTTTACATTTTTGTAATGTTTTAATGTTTTCACTTTGTAATGTTTTATATTATTGTATTTTTATAAGTATGTAAGCTGCCTTGAGTCCCTTGGGAAATTGGTAGAAATGTAAAATTTAAATTAAAAAATAAGTACTGAGGCCGGGGTGGGGCTTGGGGAGACATGGCCATGACCCCCAGGGGCGGGTGGGGGCGTGGTCCCACCCCAACCCCCCCATAAAAAATCTATACCTACGTCCCTGAGAGTGCCTGTCTGAGAGACTAGAATCCCAGCCAATTTGAGTTCCCTCCATTTTTGTATATGGGACTCTGAAGGACATTCCCCTCAGACCAAGAGTGAATGTGAGGTGGGATCCTTTATATATTTGGCAGCCAGCAACAGTTTTGGGATTCCTAGTTCCTTCTCTTTAATAGTGGCAGCAGAGTAAAAAGAAGATCCCTGAACATTAGCCTGGGATATTTGGGTGACAAAGGAAACCCCACTGGTCAGTTTAGTGGGAATTTTGATTGTAGGCCACATGTTTCTGTTACAATTGGTGGCTAGTGGTGGGATAATATCTCTCCCTTGAATATAAGTGTCCCCGTTACACCATGCATCCAGGGCAGCATTGCCAAGTGGGCTGGGGAGCTTGTGCACTGTAGAGAGACTCTCATCCTGCATCTCAAGCGAGTGCAAGCCCAAAGGGGAACTTGGGTGCTGGAAACAGCTCTGCTACCATTCCTTCCCTCCTCCAGGTGGCATTCCCTCAGGGCAACAGTCATGATAGTTCTGGAGCTGGAGCTCATCAAGTGGGCAGTCAGCCCCTCTGGAGGGATGAGGCACACAAGAGAGGAGACAGCTGCTGCAATGGTGAGGGGAACATTTCAGAGCCCTATCACTTACAGTCAATGAATCCGCTGAACTATTGGGCCTTGAAGGAGTTGTTCTGGTTGGACCCCTCTGCCGTGGCCCTGGAGCTCTTCTCGTGCTCTCCAATGAGTATCCAAAGTTAGCACGTCTTTTCCCAAATGGGCAACATCATGGACCCATTGGTTCAGGGAGGGCAATTCCAAAGAGAGTGGCCCCATCTCCCACTGTTTTCTAATTTTTTTGTAATGGGAGATGGAAGCATCCCCATAGCATTAGACCCTTTGAACCAAACTTCACTAAACTCGGATGCTTTTCTCGGACCTCTACCTTGAAAAATATCCCCCTATGGATAATAGGTCAACTGTTGTGTGAAAATTGAGAAATTCTGACGGACAGAGAGATAGCAGGAAGCCCCAATGCCTATTTTGTCTCTGTTTTTTCCCCTGAAGAAGAGAATGGGCTCATCTAGAGTTGGTGGAACCCATGGTGTCCAGGCTTCTGGCTTACATGAACAGAGAGGTTGTTGTGAGGCATATGGCTACACTGGATGTATACAAATCCCCCAGACCAGATGCTTTGCACCTGAGACTGCTAAAAAAACTTTCTAGAGAGCCCTTGTCCATCATCTTTAAAGCCTCTTGGAGGATGGGTGAGGTGCCACAAGACTAGAAGAAGGCAAATGTTATCCCAATTTTCAACAATACCCCTAAGGCAGTGGTGGGATTCAAATAATTTAACAACCAGTTCTGGTGGTGGGATTCAAATAATTTAACAACCGGTTCTGCCAAAGTGGTGCGAACCTGCTGAATCCCACCACTGCCCTAAGGGTTCTGGTAGTTATTTCCCCCTGTGAGCTAAATAGAATGTTGGATTATGTTTCTGTTGGGATGTGAGTATGTCACATTTGCTTCAGGGTAACCCACACATGTTTAACCTTTTTCCTCCTTAAAAGTGTGGTTAGTATGCAGATGGCTAATCAGTTCTCATTATGGATGGCTACATGAATCTAAATTGATGCAAGATGGGATCATTAATGGCCACTAACCATGAAGACTAAATGGATGAGACTGTGACTCAGTGGTAGAGCATTTGCTTCGTATGCAAAAAGTCCCATGTTCAATCCCCCACATCACCAATTTAAAGATCTAGCAGTAGGTGATCTGAAAGATTTCTGCCTGACTCCCTGGAGAGCTACTGCTTTGATGGACCAATGGTCTGATTTACTCTAAGGCAGCTTCCTGTGACATGGCACTTCCATGTTCAAAGGCAGTGAGTTTCTGAATCCCAGTACTGGGAATCAATGCGAAGGGAGACTTTGGGTTCCGAGTCATGCTAATAGGCCTATTGGGACATCAGGCTGACCATTGTGTGATACAGGATTCTGTGCTATATGGACAGTTGGTATGATGGGCAGCCCCCATCCAAAGGGGGGGGGGGCTGAAAGGGACCATGGAATCAGTGCACGGCCACACTGGAGCATTTGCCCTCCCCTGGGCACTTGCCCTGGTGGAGGGGGCAGATGAGCTGGTGACTGCGCATCCTGCAGCCCTGCCTTGGCAAAACCTGGAAATCTCAGCTGCAATGGGGCTGCACTGGCATCTTACTTGGATGCCAGCATGTGGGGGGTGTTGGAATAAGCGACTTCTGCATGCCTGGACACTGGGGGGTGCTGTGTATCTCACTCTGTGATGTTGCCTCTCTTGTTTCCCCTCCTTGTCTGGGCCAGGAGACCGCCCACTAACTTCCTTTCTTCCCCATGCTAGCTTCACTTCTGCTCTAGCCTTTGACCCGAGCGCATGGTCAATGGCAGCCTGCTCAGTGGGGCCTTTCCCACTGCAGCATCCTCTCCCACATCCACACACCGCGTGATGGCATGTGTTAGTTGTGTGCCCACCACTTGTCGTAGGGAAAGTAATCTCTCTTTAGACTAGGGTTCTTTCTATCTACCTTTTTCTTGGAACAAAGCTGTGAACTGAAGATGATTGAATAAAATGTAAAGTTTTACCTTTTACATTTTATGTCTCTGGAGAAGTTTCTAGAAACTGCATTCACACACACACTACTATGGGCAAATCCATGACTCTAAACAGAAATCTAACATGGTAGCAGAGGATGGTTATTTTCTTGAAGCCCAGATATTTTAAGAAGGATTGGAGCAAATTTTTTTTTCCTTGCATGGCTTAGCAGCCATTGGCTTGAAGTTCTTGTGTTTTCTTGCTCACCTGGCTCCCTAACAACAGGCCCAGCCCAGTAACAAAAGGTTGCATAGCCTGGAAAGCTTGCTTCCCCTTTCTTGTGTGTGTGACTCATTGAGATTGCAGAGAAAAGACTTTTTTTTTGCATTAAATGAAATGTAAACTCCAGCGTAAGGCAATTCTTGAGAAGCCTTACAAGTCCGGTTTTAACTCATTGCTCTACAGAATTCAATCCCAAAATAAAGGGAAGAGGGCATAGGTTTTGTTTTAACTACACCAAAAAAAACCAAACAGTGGGAAATGAAGAGAGACTAGATGGCAAAGAGCAGATGAAAAGGCCATGAATTTTAATTGTTAGATACCCTCACAAACTCACAACTGGTGTATGTTAAAGGACAAGATTCTGCCAAAGACATGCTAGAGAAGCTATTCAAAAGGGTCTTTGGAGAGCAAGACAGAAATAGCAAAAGTGAGAGTTTATTCAAACAACTATTTTCAATCAAATTACAAGAAAAATGGAGATGCTGGATTGCCATTATAGAGAAATTGCTGAATCTGATTGATAAGTTAGCAACCACTGGCACAGTTCTGGAGGAAGAGGACTGAAAATTGGACTGCTTTTAAGCTCATTGCCCTGAGAAATATTCAGCTTTTGTCTCTACTGCTTAAATGGCAAAGACTGCACATTTTGAGGAAATTCTACAGGACTAACTAGGTCTGAATTTGCATAGCAAGCAGCAAGAGTATCTCTCTGAGAGCAAAGGGAAGAATGGCTCAAGTTACACATTGCCCAAAGAAGCCAGAGGCAAGGGCGGGAACTAAATCATCTGAATACAGAAAATCCAATCCCACAGGGGGGAAAGGAGAAAGCCCACCCATCTGTTTTCAAGTGTAATAAACCTGGTCACCTCCAGAGGGGAGTGTCGCAACGCCCTTAATAAGAATGCTGAGACTGTGCAGCAAGCCATCTCACACTGCTTATTCACACAGACAAAGGGATTTTACTCCTAAAAATTTGTTCAACTTTTGCACAACCCACATGATACAAACTAATGAAAAAATATAAGCCCAACTTGGATTATTGATAAGCGGTGCTTCTAGGCACATGGCTTCAGATGTTACTTTGTTCAATGAATTAGACAGAGATGCTGGATGCAATGTGTATTTAGCCAATGGAAGAAAAACAGATTCCAGTGAATGGAAAGGGCAAAGGATTACTTCTTTACATTGCCAACTGGATAAGTGTAATGGAACTGAGAGAGTTGTTGCAGAAAAATGTCACCTGTACATTTAGCAGACCTTCGCGGCTAATCTGATTAAAGCGTCCCCACACCCTATCAGAAAAAAAGGATTTGCTGTTCACTTTGAGGAATAATGTGTGTGCACTATCTACGTGCCAGAATGGTGAGCCATATATATCCACAGGTACCCTAAGAAATGGAGTCTTTGAACTGGACTGTGAGGAACCACAAGCCTGCACAGCCAAAGATAACTTCTACCCAGCAGTCTTTGGAGCTCTGGCATAGGAGGTTTGCCCACATCGCGTGATAAAGGAAGGCCATCCTGGAAGCTCGAAAAGCAAGGACTTGGTAACAGGTATTTCCATAAAAGACTGTCCCAATGATAACCAATTGTGTGGATTATTGTTGTTTAAGAGGGAAGGGAACTAGGCCTTCATTCCCCAAAGCAAAGCCAAAAGATGCTCTAAGCAGCCTCTTGACTTAATTCACTCTTTCTGATCTATGTGGGATCCAATCAAACCAGCATCAACTGGTAATAACACCTATCTGTTGTCTTTCATTGATGACTACTTTCGAGATACACTGTGGTAAGTTATTTGCTAAAAGAAAAGTCTCAGACTGAACAGAAATTAAGAGACTATGTTGCTATGGTATCCTAATAAGTTTAATTAGGAAACCCAAGTGTATCCAAAGCGGACAGAGGAGGTGAATACATTTCCATATCTATAAACAATTTCTTGAGGGAACATGGGATCCAACACAGACTTACTGTGGCCCATTAGCCAGAAACAAAATTGGAATTGCAGAAAGAAGAAATCGTTATATAATGGACATGATTCGGTGCATGCTCATTGATTCCAGGAGCCTTCCCACTTTTAAGCACTGGGGAGAAGCAGCAATGACTGCAGTTTACTTCTACAAAATAGATTGCCAACCAAAGCCATAGAAGCAACTCCATATGAGTTATGGCATGGCAGGAAACCAAATGTAGAACACATCAGAGTCTTTGGATGTAAAGCTTATGCTCACATACCAAAAGAAAAGAGATCCAAGCTAGACCCTACTACGCAAGCAGGTATATTTATGGGCTATTCTCCAGAAAGTAAAGGATACAGGATTTTTGATCCAGAAACTAACCAAATTACTATATGCAGAGTTGTGCAGTTTGACGAGCAACCCAGAGATGGTGAGCCTGCTGTGATGGATGACTATTCAAAGGGAGATGGCGATAGCGACCAGCTGATCCTACATCGCCCAGAGTCCCAGGATGACATCACCGTGCAGATGCCAGCAAATGCTCAACCTGAAGAGGGAGCAGCGGTGGAAATCCCAGACCTGACAGGTGAGGCAGAGGGAGTCACAGACTACTCTTGCGAGGAGGCAGACAGACCTTCGGCCCTCAGGCGCCATCATCAGCTGACCCTAACAAAGGGAGTTCCAGCCGAGAAACTTTACACACCTATCTTTGCAAGAGCCAATCACTGCATGAACCAGCTTCATGGGCTGGAGATTACAGCGAATGCACCTGAACCAGAAGCAAAGAAGTGGAAAGAGGCAGCACAAGAAGAAATTGCTGCGCACTACATAAAAACCAAAACATGGGACTCTCACAGAACTACCTAAGGGGTAAGAACGTTATCGGGTTGTAAAATGGGTTTTTAAAAGCTAAACAAGATCGCGGAAGGTCAGATTGAGAGATATATAGGCCAGACTTGTTGCTAAAGGATTCTCTCAGATCTATGGAGACAGATTATGATCAGACTTTTGCACCTTGTTGTAAAATATTCTACAAATTAGAATGCTCTTAAGCATTGCTGCATCTAGAAACATGAGAACTGAGCATTTGGAGGGCGTTAAAACCGCTGTTTTTTGCATGGAGAAATTGAACAGGAGCTTTTATATGAAAGCTTAACCACCAGGGTTCATAGATGAAAAGGAATAAAACATTTAGTCTGTAAACTTCAGAAAAGGACTTTATGGATTGAAACAAGCAGCTAAGAAAGCTTGGTCAGATAAGCTAGCCAAGATGCACTACTTCAAGTCAGGACTTTAAACAAGGCAATGCAGACCCCTGTCTTTATAGCAGGCACAGAAATGGGAGATGGACATTTATCCTGACATATGTTGATGACCTGATTATTTGCCATGAAAATGAAACTGACTGGTGCTGAGATTATATCCCAACTCAACAAGGAAGTAAGAAGTCAAGCACCTGGGAGATGCCAGCTTCTACTTGGGGATCCAAATCGGGCAACGTGAACCAGATGGGAAAGCCTATCTTCTTAGCCAGAAGCAGAAAATATTGGAACTGCTACAGAGTCTGAACCTGGAAGGTGTCAATCCAATGCCTACCCCAATGAGTTCTGATTTCTACAGACAAGTACTACCTGATGACTTGCTTCCTGACAACAATGATTACAGGACTGCAATAGGCAAGCTTTTGTACTTAGCAATGACAACCAGACCTGACATTGCTACAGCCGTGAGTATATTGTCCAGAAGGGTTAGCGCACCCACCACAAGAGACTGGACTGCTGTTAAACGAGTGGTGAGGTACTTAAGAGGTACTTTAGACTTTAAACTGAAACTGCCAGCAACTAAAGATCCCACACTATTGGGATATGCTGATGCAGATTGGGCTGGAGAAAGAACAGATCTAAGATCTACCAGTGGCTATGTGTTTTTCTATGGGGAAGTGCTGTAAGTTGGGCGAGCCGTAAACAAAGTGTTGTTGCTCACTCATCTACTGAATCAGAATTAGTATCAGTTTCTGAGGCATGTAGAGAATTACAATGGCTTTTAATGTTGTTAGAAGATTTTGGTATTGATGAACCTTTACCTGTACAAATGCTAGAAGATAACCAGAGTTGTATAGCTCTTTCTCTTTCAGAAAAGAATAGTACACGTACTAAACACATTGGAATTAAGGATCAATATGTAAGACTCTTACAGGCAGAAGGAACTGTGAAACTTCGCTACTGTCCTACTGATATGATGACAGCAGACATCTTGACCAAACCACTGCCAAGAGACAAGTTCCAAAGCCTGCGTGACAAACTGAACATTGTATACCTGGAAAGCATGCAGTGTCGAGAGGGAGTGTTGGAATAAGCGACTTCTGCATGCCTGGACACTGGGGGGTGCTGTGTATCTCACTCTGTGATGTTGCCTCTCTTGTTTCCCCTCCTTGTCTGGGCCAGGAGACCGCCTGCTAACTTCCCTTTCTTCCCCATGCTAGCTTCACTTCTGCTCTAGCCTTTGACCCGACCGCATGTTCAATGGCAGCCTGCTCAGTGGGGCCTTTCCCACTGCAGCATCCTCTCACATCCACACACGTGATGGCGTGTTAGTTGTGCCCACTTGTCGTAGGGAAAGTAATCTCTTTAGACTAGGGTTCTTTCTATCTACCTTTTTCTTGGAACAAAGCTGTGAACTGAAGATGATTGAATAAATGTAAGTTTTACCTTTTACATTTATGTCTCTGGAGAAGTTTCTAGAAACTGCATTCACACACACTACTGGGCAAATCCATGACTCTAAACGAAATCTAACAGGGGGTGGGTTGGGGCATTCCCAGGGGTGGAGCCAACATTAGTCAGCTCCTTCCTGGGGTTGAGGGCTGGTTGCCACTCTTTTGCTGCTTATGTCCTTTCAATCTATGGGGCTTTTCAGCAGTGGTGGATTTCAGGGCTTTTCTCTGCTCCTTATGCTGCCAGAAAGTTCTTTTGGAGCTGGGGAGGTGGTGCTGCATTAGCGCTGTGTCCTGCTACCGGGGAGTTTGGATGGGGCTTTCAACAATGCTGTCTTTATGTTCTTGTCTACACATTGCTTTTTTTTTAAAAAATGTAAGTTTTCACTTATATTCTAGAAGTTTTGTGGTTACCGTGGAAGCTATCACTATAGAACACTACTTTTCTTTTTACAGTGCTTTCAAATTTACTTGCAATTTTTGGTTTTATAAAGCGAGAGAAGCATAAAAACAGACTGTGAGTGCTAACATAATGCTGAATGTACTGTAGCAGTACATGTTTTTCAGGTGGAAAAGTGGTAACTTTTTGAGATGGAACTGAATGATATTTGGGTGCTGTGTGGTTTCCGGGCTGTATGGCCGTGTTCTAGCAGCATTCTCTCCTGACGTTTCGCCTGCATCTGTGGCTGGCATCTTCAGAGGATCCTCTGAAGATGCCAGCCTGCGTCAGCACTACTAGAGTGAACATGGCTCAAACTCCTTTAAATATTCGGCGATGAAAGCCCAGCCGACAACAATACATTGAATGATATTTATTTTCCTCTGCAAATTATACATGTCAAATGGTTCATCCCATCTGAAAAAGGCAGAATTAATTAGTCTGCTACCTGAGAGAGTTATTGTCTTCTCTGCAGGGGAATGGAGTGTTTTTAAGGAGCACTAGAAACTTCCCTTGTGGTACTTGACCTTTCCAGAGATGTGGAAGACAGATCAATGGTAAGTGCCTGCAACAAGCTGAAAAGATGCAGCTCAGATTTACTAAATGAGGAAAGGAATACCCTAAGAGCAACCCCCCCCCCCATCATTTTCATATACTTTGAAAAATATAATTTCATTTGTATGGGGTGTCCTCAGTGCTGCTTTGCCTGACATAATCATGGATATTTTGTGGTAATTATAAATATAAAATAAATATAAAAACTGAAATCCCTTGCTTCCATTTCTTTCCTAAGTTGTGACCAAACTGTGTAGTTCAGTCAAGTTGTTCAAAATACATTTATAAAGGCCAACTTATATTTATGGGTGGAAACAACCAAAAAGGGTGGATAAAAACTACAGTATCTCTCCAGTGGTCCAGAATGGCCAAGGCTTTCTTGTCTGACAGGATTAACAAGATCAAACAGTCATCTGAAAATACTATGTACCGCTATTATTCTCCTTGTAATCTCTGTTGAAATTGTGTTAATTCAGTTGCCAAGGGAATCCAGAACTGATTTAGGAAGCTGCTTATTACTTATTTAATGACACACTGCAATATGCAAAATACAATTTAGCTGCCTTAGTCATCATTTCCTTCTGCTTCTGTCATTCATTTTTCCTCTGGTCTTTAAATGTGTAATAACATTGACATGTAGGCTATTAATAACTGAAATCTTGCTTCAATGGCCACCTTCTTACAAGGGGCAGGAGACAGACAAATTATAGGGGTTGGAACCTTTCTCTGACAAGATATTTAGATTATAGTTTCTAAAAACAGAGGCTTTCCCATAAAACTGCCAGGCATATGATGTCCCATTTGCTGTATATTCTCATGTAACCTGCAGAGTGCTCTAGTGAGCAACTGAAGAAGCTTGAAGACTTTCTTCCTTCTTATTACCCTGCCTTTCAGTATAAGTAACCCTACAGTGGCTTCTAGGGTTGGTCAATACTAAAAAAATTTGGTAAAATTCGGATTTGGGTATTTTGGGGCATAAAATGATTTGTAAGCCCGAATCCGAATTATATCCGATTTGGATATGCCCGAATATTCGGGTAAATCCGAAAAATTTGGGTCCGTTTTATTATTTTTTGATTTTTTGGTGTTTTTACACGTTTTGGCCTGCAGGGGGCGCAATTTTAAAGCTAGCGGCACCAAACATTCAGGATTACATCTGGAGACTGTCCTGATGATTCTCCCCAAGTTTGGTGAAGTTTGGTTCAGGGGGGACAAAGTTATTGACCCTCAAAGGGGTGCCCCATCCCCCATTGTTTCCAATGGAAGCTAACAGGAGATGGGGGCTACACTTTTGGAGGTCCATAAATTTGGACCCCCTGAACCAAACTTCACCAAACTTGGGGAGTATCATAAGGACAATACTTGTATGATACCCTGAAATTTTGGTGACATTAGCTCTAAAACCTCACCCCTCACAATCACCCAAAGAAATTTCCCCAGATTCTGTGCTCTGTAGTGGCTGGCTGGCTCCATTGCAGCCAATGGGAAATTTCTGTGGGAGGGCTGTGGAGTGCACATTTCTCATGGTAAACCCACAAAACTTTCAGGGTGTCTTCAGGAGAGTCTCTTCATGACACCATCCAGGTTTGGTGACCGTTGCTTCAAGGGGTTCAATGTTATGGGTAGGGTCCATCTCCCACTGCCCCCATAAGCAAAGTTCCTCAAACCTGGATGGTGTCATCCAGCCACTCTCCTGAAGATACCCTGAACGTTTTGTGACTGTACCTTGATAAATGTGCACCCCACAGCCCTCCACCAGAAATTCCACATTGACAGCAGTGCAGAAGTCACTGCAGAAAAAAGAATCTTGGGCAAATTTTTGGGGGTGCCTGCAGGGGCGCATTTTTAGACATATCAGCACCAAAATATCAGGGTATCATCAGGAGACTGTCCTGATGACACCCCCAAGTTTGGTGCAGTTTGGTTTAGGGGGGCCAAGTTATGGACCCTCAAAATGGTAGCCACCATCTCCTTAGCTCCCATTGGAAACAATGGCAGATAGGGGGCCCCCTTTGAGGGTCCATAACTTTGGCCCCCCTGAACCAAACTGCACCAAACTTGGGGGGTGTCATCAGAACAGTCTCCTGATGATACCCTGAAATTTGGTGCTACTAGCTTTAAAAATTCCAGTTTGCATTTTTCACCGCTCCTGCACATGAAGCCTGCTGCAGTGAGTGAGCGGTGAAACACGCAAACCAGCATTTTTAAAGCTAGTGACACCAACATTTCAGGGTATCATCAGGAGACTGCCCTGATGATACCCCCAAAGTTTGGTGCAGTTTGGTTCAGGGGAGCCAAAGTTATGGGCTCTCAAAGGTGTAGTCCCCATCCCCTATCAGCTCCCATTGGAAACAATGGGGGATAATTACACCCCTTTTGAGGATCCATACCTGAACCAAACTGCACCAAACTTGGTAGGCATCATCAGGACAGTCACCTGATGATACCCTGATAATTTGGTGCCGATACATCTACAAATGTGCCCCCTGCAGGCACCCCCAGAAATTTGCTCAAGATTCTTTGTTCTGCAGTGACTTAGCTGTATTGCTGCCAATGGGGAATTTCTGGTAGAGGGCTGTGAGGTGCACATTTCTGAAGGTATGGTCACAAAACTTTCAGGGTATCTTCAGGAGAGTCTCTGGATGACACCAGCCAGGTTTGGGGAACTTTGCTTCAGGGGGTTTAATTCTATGGGACCCAAAAAGGGTAGGGCCCATCTCCCACTGCCCCCTGAAGCAAAGTTCCCCAAACCTGGATGGTGTCATCTAGAGACACTCCTGAAGATACCCTGAAAGTTTTGTGGGTTTACCATGAGAAATATGCACTCCACAGCCCTCTATCAGAAATTCCCCATTGACAGCAATGCAGCTAAGTCACTGCAGAACAAAGAATCCTGTGCAAATTTCTGGGGGTGCCTGCAGGGGGCACATTTGTAGATGTATCGGTATCAAAATTACAGGGTATCATCAGGAGACTGTCCTGATGATACCCTCCAAGTTTGGTGCAGTTTGGTTCAGGGAGGCCAAAGTTATGGACCCTCAAAAGGGCAGCCCTCATCTCCTTCGTTCCCATTGGAAAGAATGGGGGATAGGGACACCGCTTTTGGGGGTTCCTAACTTTGGCCCCCCTAAACCAAACTGCACCAAACTTGGGGGTATCATCAGGACAGTCTCTTGATGATACCCTGAAATTTTGGTGCTGATATGTTTAAAAATGCGCCCCCTGCAGGCCAAAACGTGAAAAAAAACCCACCAAAAAATAAAAACGCAATTCGGCTGGTGATCCGAATCCCATGGAATCCCATGGATTCGGATCTGATAGGATTCAGACAGCTCAGATTCAGACCCTGCTCATCCGAATCCGTCCGAATCAGTGCAGATTCGGTAAAAATCCAGATTCGGACTGTCCGATTCTCCAACCCTAGTGGCTTCTAGTATAAAAGCAATAAGACAATGAAGTACTCTACTGGAAACATTAGGCATCATAAAATAGTGAATTGATATGGGGGGTAGAACACTGAGAATTTTCTATAAAAACTGGCAATAAAAAAACCTGCTAATGACTCTTTATAACATGTATAATTTGCAGAGGAAAATAAGGAAGGGAGAACAAAAAATAATCAACAAAGGTTTGAAGTATATGTTTGACATAGTGCCAAAAGGAGTATAAGCTCAAACCTGGCATACATCTCTGTAGTTTCAGAGTCAAGAGTGCCATCTTGGAGAAGACCCTGCATCTGATAGCCAGCCAACTTTCCTCAGAAGGTATTGGTCTACACACTACAACAACATTTTTCCACTTGGAACTTCTGTTTACCATGAATTTTGCCATTTGTGTACATTGCTGTATTTATGGAATTGTTATCCAAATAGGCACCCATGCTGGGGCTGTAACATGCAAAGTGTCCTTTACATGTGTGAGACCAGCACACATCACCTGGGCAAATTAACTGTCTATGAATAACAGATCCCAACTTGTGACAGCACTGTAAAAAGAATGAGGGAGAAAATAGCTCTTCAATAAAAAATATCATTATTCCCCCAATAAGATACAAAATAGAAAAATGGAAAGACCAGAATAGCAGAATGAGGCAGTACAATAAACAAATGCAAGGCCATTATGTAAGGCTACTTGCCTATGAGCTCTTGTTTATTGGGGGGAAACCTGGCTGACTAATAGTTAGGCAAGCCATCTGGAAGCACCCTGGAGTGTTTCTGCTGTTTCCAGGAACCTCCAGTTTGATGTTGAGCAGAATATTTTATTCAAGTTTCTGATAGCAAGACCAGAGACACTTTATGGCGGGTTTGCAGGATTGTGGGAGGGGGGGGTAGGCATCATAATCCCATAGCATTGTAGAGCAGTGGCTCCCAACCTGGGGTACATGTATCCCTAGGGGTACGCACCAGAGCATTTGCAGGTACTTGAAAACATTATCTCATGGGCTTGCTGACATGGGAGTACAGTTTTAGGGAAATGGGCTGCCAAGGGGTACATGAGTGAAAAAAGGCTGAAAATGACTGTTGAGGAGAATAGGAAAGCTCTGTGTGGTTCCACTGGACCTGCCATGGAAGTCAGTAGCCTCCATCACATGAGGACACATGAAGCTGCCTTATGCTAAATCCTCCAAAGTCAACATTGTCTACTCAGACTGGCAACTGCTTTGCAGAGCTTTAGGCCAAAGTCGTTCACATCACCTACTGCTTGGTCACTTTGACCAGAGGTCCTGGGGACTGAACCTGGGACCTTCTGCAGAGGTCTTCTGTTGAGCCCAGTCCCTCCTAACCATGCTTTCTTGCTAGCTTTCAAAGAGTTTGCTGGTCAATCTCCCAGTGTTTCATTTGGCTCACTGTGGCTTAACTGCTTGAAACTGTTTTCTGCGCTCAACCTTAGATGAAAAATAGTAGCAAAATGTCTTCTGCGCAGGTATGGAATATTTGTCCTCCTTCATCCAGCAGCAGAAGCCTGATCCCAAAGACCTGGATTAGGAAGAAGGATTTCCAGAATAGAGGAAGAGAAGTGGCTTCACTGTATTCATGTAAAGAACATGGTTTCAGTGTGGGCTGGCCATATCTGTCAGAACAAGTGCCCTTCAGACATCTAAAAGATGACTCCCAGCTCCAACCCATTAAAAAACATAGCATAAATTTATGTGGCAATTTTAGCTAAGAAGCTTAGAGACTGGAAGCCCCCCTACCCCCGTCCCCTGTGATCAAGAGCAATGGCATTGGCCTGAGGGGATTTTGCATTAGCATTCTGTGTGATGTCCAGCCCACTTATTGACACTGCCAGTGTACTGTGAAAGAAGGGCCAGCAGATGTCCTGCTATTTTCCTTTGAACTAAGCACTTCTGCTATGTTTTCTTCTGTCATACTAGATGCTTTGGCAGTATTAATCACTTTATACTTAAAGAATTTTCTACTGAAAGCTTAATAAATATGAAAGGACAAGATAAGTAAAATGTGGAAGCCAAGCAAATAAAAAAGTGAGGGAAGAATAACAGACAAATCACAAGGAGAGAAAGGGGTAGGAAACTGCAGAATGTCACCAACATGGGAAAACAGATTCTGAATGGCCTGCAGGGACCTCTTGCCTCCATTTCCAATGGCAAAGTAATTTTTAAATGGTACTTTATTAATATGCTTTTTAAGTTTTTGAAACTTGATGAAGCACTTTACACTTTGGCTTACACAGAGTGAAATCATTTCACAATACATTTTCTGTAGCTCAGGGGAAAATTTTCAAAAATTTGTAAACTCTTAAAAAGTTCTCAGTTTGGTATTCAGATTAAGATTCACCTTAATCTGAGAGCTGGAATGGTAAAATGGTTAAGAGTGGTGGACTCCAATCTGGAGAAGTGGGTTCAATTCACCACTCCTCCACATGAACAGTAGACTCTAATTGGGAGAACCAGGCTTGTTTTTTCTGCTCCTACACATGAAGCCTCCTGGGTGACCTTGGGCTAATCACAGTTTTCTCAGAACTCTCTCAGCCCCACCTACTTCACAAGGTGCCTGTTGAAGGGAGAGGAAGGGAAAGCTGTTTTGAGACTCCTTTTGGTAGAGAAAAGTGGGGTATAAAACAGCTCTTCTTCCTCTTATCATAAAATAAAATAGATGGCAGGGAAAGACGCAAAAAACCACTTATCTCTTTTTTCTAAACCTAATTTGCACAGGAAGGACTGTTTAGTGAGAGAAAGAGAATAATGGCAACTCTGTGAAACTCCCCCCCACACACAATTATGCAGACAGATATTGCCCACCTGTCTCTTTTCATTTCCCTCAGGCCTTCTACATCAGTCGCCAGGAGGGGATGTTTACGTCTGTCCATATATGACAGCCCTGAATCCAAAGTAGGAACTGCATGTGTGAACACAATAGTAATTGGAAGTTAGGAAAAGATATTTTATATTTTAAGTCAAATTATGCAAGTCATTCATCATTTTTATTAAATAGATTCCAGTCAATAGATGCTTAAAATGGGGGGGGGGGGGTGTTCATATGAGCCAATTCATCATCAGTGTAGCACTGAAGCCTTCAGAAAGCCAGGAGGTGGCAGCATAGAGCTGTCAATTTTCCTAGTTCAGTGAACATTGTATACTGTGATAACACAGTAAACTCCAAACATTTTACATGTACATTGTTATATTTAGCTTATGTATATTTAGCCTTTTTTATAATGTGGAGAAATGTGGTTGGTATTTTATTTAATCATTTTGTCTTACTGATTTTAGAAGTATCATCCTGTGATTAATTTTTGTTTTCTTGAATCAACTGTACCATCTTACTTATATTTAGATATTTCTACAATTACAACCTCTGGAAAGAGATAAAAGAAAGACAACAGACAGGATCATTGTCCTATCTAATGGTAAATTTGGTAGTTGATTGGGGGGGCAGACTTTTGCAAATTAACTAAAAGAAAAAGGAAGAACCTAAATATGTGAAGTATCAATCTGCTTCAGGAGAATTTCAGTTTGTCCCTCCCTCTTACCTTTCCTAGCAATCTCCCAACTAGTCCCTCTTAATATCACAATTTATAGTCACAGGGCCACCTTCATCCTATTCCCCATTTTTTATTTTTCTTTATAACGTTTTCAGTAATTCTCATGCTCCATTCAAAGTATGTATAGCTGAATGTGTGACTTAAACCTCACATTTATACTGGTAGCTTTTCCTATATATTTGCACATACAAATCATATGTTGTAATGCTAAAATATGCCTGTGGCTTGGCTTTGATAACAATTTTTATTTTATTTTATCACATAAAAAGACAACACAAAACACAAAAACATACAACCCCCCCTCTCAAAACCAAACATAAACCCATTACACGTCCTAAAGTGCCTTCCAGCTATTTCATCTTTGACTCTAACTCTATACTTTAACTCTATAACTCTACCTTTAATTCATACAATTAACATGTTGTTTCAGTAATTCTTTCTTCTGGTAATTGCAATCTGTTTTCTTTAGATTCTGAACCTTGACACTACTTCTCTGTTTGAATAGATTTGCTAAGGGTATTCAGTAAAGGGTTTCCAGTTTTGTGAAAAATTATCCAAACTGTTATCTCTTAACAATGCTTTCAGTTTTGCCATTTCTGCATATTCTGTAACTTTCAGAATTCAGTCCTCTTTTGTTAGTATCTGATTGTCTCTCCATTTTTGTGCAAATAAAGTCCTTGCTTCAGTTGTCATCTACATAAACTGAGTTCTATATTCCTTAGAAAAGTCTTCACCCATTATTCCCAACAGAAAGGCTTCAGGTTTTTTCACAATTGTTATTTCAATTTTTTTTGTGCAGTACCTTAAATATCATATCGCCAAAAGTCATAGTATCTTTACATGTCCACCACATATAAAAAAGACCTCTCTCTTGTTGTTGCACTTCCAGCATCTATTTGATATACCTTTATACAGCTTTGCCAAATTTTTGGCATTAAATACCATCTATACATCATTTCGTAATGATTTTCTTTCAAACTGAAATATGCTGTAAATTTTAAACTTTCTTCCAAATTCTCTCCAACTGTTCCATCAAAATATCATGGCCAGCATTTCTAGACCACTCATTACAGATTTAACCACCTCATTCTGTTTCCCATTGCAATAGCATCTTATACATTTGGGTAATCAATTTGTCATCACTTATATATAGGTTACATTCAAAATATGTCATTTGCTGATTTAAACTCAATTTCGTATTATGTCTGTAGCTTGGCTTTGAATGAGGCTTCATACCTTTGAAAAGGCATCCTCTTTGTCTTTCAACTTCTTAATTTCTACTGAAGACTTCCTAACATTTCCCAGGTTTGTAATCTCCTGTGTTTACAATAATAACAATAATGATATCTGCCTTGCTAGCCATTTGCTATCAACCATACTATCAGGTTGTTTGAGAGCCCAACATTATCTTTCCAGAATTTAACAACAAATCAACATTAAAGATTCTTCCTTTGTTCCTTTTAGTGCTTTGAGTACACTATAACATATGCTAGACATCACAAAGAACATGTGCAAATAAGAGTCAGTGTAATGTAGTGGTTTTTGTAGTGTTGCTCACAAATTGCAGTAGAATCTGGGAGATGCAGGTTTGAATCCCTACATTGCCATGGATGCTTGCAGGATGACTTTGGGCCAGTCACGCACTGTCAGCCTAATCTACCTCACAGAGTTGTTGTGATGATAAAATGGAGGAAGATGATGTAAGCTGCTTGGGTCCCCATTGGAGAGCCCAAATAATATCATAAATGAAATAAATGAATATTTTATAGTGAATGCATGTACACCCTGTATACAGTGTACAGTAAATTCAGCAATTCTCATGTTCCATTCAGTGCATGTACCGCTGAATGTATAGTTTCAACTCTACATTTATGCAGGTTCTGGTCCCCAATTTTATTTGTGACGTGAATACACCACTTTACACACACATGTACACACATACACAGTTTCTTAAAACAAAGGGACATATGGTTGTATATGTGCATTCACTCTAATAAGAACATAAAAACATAATAAAGAGCCAGCTGGATCAGAACAGAGTCCATCTAGTCCAGCACTCTGCTACTTGCAGTGGCCCACCAGGTGCCTTTGGGAGCTCACATGCAGGATGTGAAAGCAATGGCCTTCTGCTGCTGCTGCTGCTCCCAAGCACCTGGTCTGCTAAGGCATTTGCAATCTCAGATCAAAGAGGATCAAGATTGGTAGCCATAGATTGACTTCTCCTCCATAAATCTTTCCAAGCCCCTTTTAAAGCTATCCAGGTTAGTGGCCATCACCACCTCCTGTGGCAGCATATTCCAAATACCAATCACACATAGCGTGAAGAAGTATTTCCTTTTATTAGTCCTAATTCTTCCCCCCAGCATTTTCAATGTATGCCCCCTGGTTCTAGTATTGTGAGAAAGAGAGAAAAATTTCTCTCTGTCAACATTTTCTACCCCATGCATAATTTTATAGACTTCAATCATATCCCCCCCTCAGATGTCTCTCTCCAAACTAAAAAGTCCCAAACGCTGCAGCCTCTCCTCATAAGGAAGGTGCTCCAGTCCCTCAATCATTCTTGTTGCCCTTCTCTGCACTTTTTCTATCTCTTCGATATCCTTTTTGAGATGTGGCAGCCAGAACTGAACACAGTACTCCAAGTGCGGGTTGGGAAATTCCTCTTGAATTGGGGTAGAGATCATACTTGCTTCTTACCTTTCTTTTTGGGGGTGGGAGTTGGGGCTCAATTGTCAGTTACCAGACTGCAACATGATATGCTACAAATATTTAATTACAGAGGGAAGAGAATGCCACAGGAGTACAGAGAAAAAATATATCCTGAACTGAGAACAAACAGATGTATGATTGATTACTAGGCAGGAAAAGCAGAATTTTCACTGAAGCAGACTTTCTAACAGTTGCAGGGAAACAAAGTGAAATAATAATTACATTTTGTTTTCAAACACCAATACTGAAACAGATTAAGCTAATATTATTAGAATGTTTTCTTAGTAGAAGGAATGTGTTAGCAGGCAATTTCTCTTCTAGGAATAAGACAACATAGCTCACCTTCCAATCTGATTTGTGTAATTTGATTACCTGCAATACTGTTTTGGCCTCTGAGTCAAGTTGCCTCATAAAATACCTAATATCTATGGAACACAACCTACCAGCCACCCAGAGATTCTACAACACAGTATTTCAGTAGGTTTAGATCTGATGGTGTGACACAGTAACCTTTCTGAAGCTAAGCAGATCTGTGGTCAGTATCTGAATGGGAGACTTCCTGTGACCCTTACGATATGTTGCCACTTGCTCTGTGAGAAAAGAAAGGTAAGAAGCAAGTATGGTTTAGAACTGTATCACACTGAAGTTTACAGGTGGGGGCTGCTCCCACAAACAAATTTAGTGCAAGCACTCGCTATAAAACATATTTTTATTCACCTCCCTTTTGACAGTCTCACACAAATTCACTCTGGCATTTTATCCTCACAACTCACTGAGAGATAGTGAGTGGTCCAAGGTCACAGAGACAGCTTCAAGACTGAGCAGGAATCTGAAATTTTCTAGTTAACATACAATACACAAGTCACAACACATGTGTATGTACATCAGATAGTGGCAAGACCACTCAAGAATAGAGGTTTTGAAGGTCACAACATCAGTATTGGTTCATTATTTACTTATACTTAGATTTATATCCTGCCCCTCCCCACTACATTGGGGCTCCAGAGCAGATCAAACATACATTTAAAATCAGGAACAATTGGAACAGATTTACATATACATACATAAGCCTTTATTGTCATCTAAAGTACAATCCAGTATAATAATTAAAGGAGTCATAGTTGTTTAACATTAAAAAGCAATACAAAACATAGAAGAAACAACATTATAAAAATCCATACATTATAATTTTATGGTACCTAGAATTGACACTTGTTCCTAAAAAGGTGAAGGTTTATGGCACCCTGTAGGAAATTGGCTACCCTCTCACACAGATCTGCAGAAGGGTTATTTAATAAGAAAGATGTCAAAGCTGCAACAGAAGAGTTGATTCTCAGTGCTAGAATAGGGGTTAAGAACTTGGCCTGAATCTCAGCATAGAATGAGCAGAAAAATAAAATATGTTGCATTGTTTCAATAGTTGCTGAATCACAAGAGCAGACTCATTCTGCATATGGTACTCTTTGGAATTTTCCAAAGAGTAGGGCAGATGGCATAGCGTGAAAGCGAGCGAGAGCGCAAGCTCTGTGTTGCCTTGGATTTTGTAAGAGATTGAAACAGATCAAAGTTCATAATTATATAATAATAAGAGTGGTGCCTTATGCTCCATCAGAGTTGACTCCTGAGACTAACATACTATTTTCAAGTAAGTGGGGAGAGGACTGAGTGGAGCATGAAGAAGCAGGGGGGTGGTTGTTGTGGCGGAAGTCATAGAGCAGCCAAATTCTGTCAACCATATGCCTGGTGGAATATCTCCATCGTGATGGCCCTGCAAAACTGGCCCAGATCCCACAGGACACTGAAGAGTAGGAGAGAGGAGAGACTTTTCAAGACTTGGAGGAGAATAATAGGCTGGAGATGATGATGGGGTGACAGCCAGTTACTGAATGGGAATTGGGATGCATTGGTGGGAGCCTGGAGAGGTTTTGATTCAAGTACACCTTTATTAGGCTTACCTGGTTGGGTTGCCAACCACCAGGTGGAGGCTGGAGAGCTCTCACTATTACAACTGATCCAGCAACACACAACTGAGCCACAGTTTTCCTAGGAAGAGGCTGCTGGGGGTGGGGAGCTGAAAGAGGGGAAGATAAAAGTAAGTTGGGTGTTGTGTGGGAAAGAGATAGGGTTGCCCACTCCAGGTTAAGAAATATCTGGAGTTTTGGAGGGTAGAGTAGGGTTTGAGGAGAGGAAGGATCTCAGAGGAGTAGAACTGTATAGATTGCACTCTCCAAAGTTGCCATTACCTGCAGGAAAACTAGGGTTGCCAGCCTATAGGTGGAAGTTGGAGATTACCTGGAATTACAAACTCCAGATAACCAAGGTCAGTTTCCCTGGATAAAATATATGATTTGGAGGGTAGACTATATAGCATTATACCCTGCAGAGGTTGCTTTCCTATCCAAACTTCACCCCCCCCCCCGTCTCTACCCTCAGATCTTCATAAATTGTAACCTGGAGCTGCCAACTCTAACTCTAAAGGGAACTGATCCCTGTAGTTAGGAGATCCATTGTGATTCCAGGAGACTTTTAGGCCCCACCTGGTGGTTGTTAACCAAAGAGGGAGAGTAGATGGCAGGAAAATGGGAGAGATTATGGGAACTTTTAGGAAGGGGCAACAAGAAATACTGGGGGAGGGGGAAAATGAGATGCCTCCTGCAAGTGCTTGTGGATTCTTACTTGTATAGTTCTTTTCAACAGAAACTTGAGATATTGTTCCTGTAGATTATACAGTACTCCCAAGGTAGCTTAAAGTGGTGTCACTCATACTAACACAGACACATCCGCTGTGCAAATAACTGTTAAGAATAGAATGCATGTAGCATTTCATTGCCCATTTAATAACATTTTCGTCATAGAAATATAGTGGCATTTCAAACTAAATGAGAATACAGAAAAGTCAGAGGTTACAACCCAAAGAGGAACTCTAAGTCCCTTCACATCTGTTCCTCTATTTGTTTAATTTACATTTTTAAATTAATTCCATTATTCTTATGAAGCCACATCCTTTCCTACTGTCCTTTCAGCATCTGTCCTCCCGGCACCTTTGTTAATTCCTCATGCAGCAAAATAAAAGCAACTTCACGAACCAGCTGGTGGAGGAGAATTCTGAAACTTTCCTTCTATTCCCTTGTGAACCTCATGAACGATTTTCTTTTGAAAAACAAGCAACATCCTCTGGTTGCTCCAGATTCTTGATTAAACACAGCCTTTGTAGCTGACAGCTGAAAGGGACAAAATTCTTAAATCATTTTGGTTTTAAAAAGTGTTTAAGTCTACCAAGATTTCATCCCCATCAAAAAGATAAAGACAGCCTTCAGTGAAAGGAAAAGAGTATTAAACTAATCTGCTGGACATATTTTCAGCTTTGTAGAAGATTAAACTTTATAGGAATCATAATAGAAGTGAGCTGCAGCCTAGAGAATCAAATATAATGCTACCACTTAGGATTCATATAGAAGTTGAGACTATTTGAAGTATTGCCTATTCATAATCTCTACAGTGCTTACAACAGGCCTATTAAGTTAGCTTACTATTCCCAGACAGCTCTGGTAATGGCACAGACACAGGCTCATTATGCGTGGAATGCTTACCTTGGGGCTCTTTACCGTGCAGTGGGGTTGTAGTAGGGTCTTCTCAAATCTCTCTGTTTACACACAAGGAGGCATTCCTCGCCTGCTGCACAGCTTGCTTGTTAAACTCTCCAGGGTCTCTGCTTTTCTGGTTCTCTTAACTCTACCCATCAACTCACTCTCAAAGGCTCAGATTTCATCTCAAGATCACTGGCATATCTGTGAGGGGGCAGACCCCGGCACCACGCCTCACCTGTTCACGTCCAGCAGACACTGGGAATGAATCCCCCCCACTTGTCTGGCCAGCTCTGCACTAAATGTTGACAATTGGAGACTTCTATTGGATGGGCATAGCAGGTGTGGGTTGAAGAAAGCTATTGACTCGGTCTGGCTGCAGCTCAAGTCTTTACCCAGCTTTAGTTCCCACAGCTTCTGTGGCAAGAACTCAGGATTCCTGTCTGCCATGGAAGCTGAAAGGCTTCCCAATGGACCAGTCAGTGGAGAGAATGGATTCTGGATCAGTTAACTGGCAGGTGTTTGTAATTTAAAGCCGGGCTTCAGTGCTGACCATTAAATGACAGGAAAAGCCTTATGTCACCCTGCAGCTGGACCAGGCATGGGATGGGATGGGATGGGAAGGGAAAACTCCAAGTTCACTCTATGAACTTGGAGCCTCCACTAACCAGCCAGCCTTGGAGCCTTGCCCATCCACTCCTGAGTCCAGGCTGCAGCAAGTCTACCTAGCAGTGGTGGCTTTTGCTGGCGCAACAGTGGGGTGGGGTGGGCAGTTCAGCAGGGGCTGGGCAAGCCTCGGGCACTGTTTTGTGGTGGTATCCCACTACTCAAGACTGCTGGCTTTGTTAAATCTCTTTAAATTACTGTTACATCAACATTGCTGTTATTGTAGTTATATCAATATTGTAGTCCCTTTCCAAAAACAATCCCCACCCCCCAATGAGAGAGGCAAAGAAATTCCCTGGACCACACACTGCTGAAGAAGGAAAATATCCTAGAACTGACATTTCCCCCATCTACACACACACACACAAACACACTTTCCACCCCTTCCCCTTCTGCTGCTACAGAGGGAGAGAGAGGCTTGTTATTTTGATATTCCTGTATTAGATCTATCATTATTTCGATGGATCTAACATGGTACAAATGCTTAAAGTTGAAATAAAAGCCCTCCCGATCATCAAGGAGGATGGAAGTAGAGCAGAGGAGGTGGAATGGAGCAAAAAACCGAGAGCAAATAATAATGCCAGGCCATTTCTTTTGTCTTCCCTGCAAAACAGGGTAAAAGGTCGCTCTTTGCCTGCTCTCACAAACAGCAGAGATGGTGGGATCTGCCATGTAATGAGTCTGAGGGTGGAGGGAAAGGCATCCATATCGGAAGCTCTGTCCCAAAGACAATCTATTTTCAGTGCGGGGCAGATCATCAACCACAGGCTGTTAGATTTGGTTACACATTCACCACTCCCCCCTTCAGGTCCATTTGGACAGTTTTTTCTTGAAAATATGTTTTCATACACCCCATACAACCCCCCAACACATATGAGTCAAGTTAATAATACTTGTATGATTTTCCCAGTAGATATAAAAGTAGTTTGGCTTGAATAACAGTGAATTCTGGCTGGAGAACAGTGTGTGTGTGTGTGTGTGGGGGGGCAACCATGAAAGTTAATTAGCCCCTCTCCCTCTACATTGTGTTTCTTCCTTCAAGTAGACAGTTCTTTTGCTCTACAGACTTGGGGGGTGTCTTCCCCATCAATGTAAATGCATATGCTAAATCATGTGAGGCACAAGTAATCAGTAATTTGAAGGACCATTCACCTTCACATATTCCTGTGTGCCAACTATGGTAATCAGGCAGTGTCTGTTGACTATCCCCCACTTGTGGGGGGATCATTGGCCTGGGCCTTTTCTATTGTGGTTCTGGCTTCGTGGGTTTAGTTCCCCTTGCCAATAAAAATAAAAATATTCCAATAAAAATATTCCAAAAATGCAGATATGAACAAAATAACAATTTTGAACATATTCTTACCACATACAGCTTTTCCCAGCTTGTACCTGTATGTTCACCACAGAAAATATCATTTGCCACAAAATTAATGGATAGGTATGCATTCAGTTGTTGCAACACAAGATGCTCCGGACACAAAGGTTAACTATGGCAGTTTTTCATTAGTTTTTTTTCTGTACCTGCTCCTTCTGCTAATTGGATTTTTAGTAACCACATGACTGCTGTGTTTGCTATTAATAAAACTTGTATAAAGAGCCTTTCATAAGAGATTGTTTACAGTCTTCATTAATTTTTGAGCACAGTAAGAACTTTCCTTTATTGCTGCTCATTATTTTATTTATTTACTTCGCGTATAGTTCACCTTTCTCATAGAGACTCAAGGCAGATTTCAGAATTCAAATATAGTACAGCATAATACAAACTAGTGCAATAAAAAGTGGGCTATAAAATTAGAAATTAAAGCAGTAAACAGTATGATATACACAAGGAACAATACAGTGTGTATGTGTGCACACATGAGTGCAGAGGGATCTGTTTAAAACTGCAACCCTACACCTTTTATAAAAAGAACAATGTAAAATGTGAACACAAGGTCCTCATTTCATGTATCAATTCTGCTCTATGCAGATGATGCTGTCCTTTTCTTTGATCCAGAGTTGGCCTCAGATGCTTAATGAAGTGCTGTGTGGATTACTGTGAATCTAACAGACTGACAATCAATTATGAAAAAAACAAGGTATTGGTCTTCTCTAGGCATTTTAAGAAGCTCACATGGGCAATGAATAGCACCCAAATTGAACAGGATAAGTGCTATAAGTATTTTGGCCTTTCATTCTCCTATAACCTTTAATGGGCAACCCATAGGAAGGCTGCTCTCCTAGCTACATCTAACAGTATGTCAGCATTACTACGTTTATTTTACAGCTGTGGCCATTCTTTTATCCCTCCTGCCCTCAAATTTTTCAATGCCAAAGTCGCCTCGAGATTGCTTTATGGAGTCCCAATTTGGATTCAAGCTATTAACCACTCCTTAAATTCCCTTCAATCCAATTTTTTTCATAAGATAACTGGACTCCCAAATTGCGTGCCCTATGCCGCCCTTTGGAGTTAGGTCAAAACTCCTTGAAATCAGCCGCTTGGCTGAGGGCTTTTAGATTCTGGCTGCGAATTCATTTTCTCTCGGACTGTAATTCCCTGGTCCACTGTCTGCTCTCTGACACCCATTCCAACCCCTGGTTTTCCATAATCGAAGAAAAAATGGCTTCTATTGGACTGTCAGTGGATTCACTTTGCCCTTTGTCCTACTCAGAAGTTTATAGAAAATTAAAAGGTCAACTATTGGATAGAGAGTTCTCTATCCTAATCACCGCAGCCAAGAAAACATTCTCCCCCCTGTATTTTTCTCTCCCATTTGAACAGGGCCACTTGGCACACTACCTGCATTGCTTAATAAACCCTGCTCAAAGGAGAGCCATAATGCTCACCAGGTTTAATATGCCTTCTGCCTTATTACATGGCAGATTTAACAACCAAGAAAAGGCTAAAAGATTGTGCCTGTGTAATGATGGCTCAGTTGAATCTCTGGTCCACCAATTACTACACTGTTTCAGATTCAAGGAAATCAGATCCAAGTATGTGAATCTTACTCCTTTACATTTACCCCATCTCCCTGATTTATTTAGATTACACTACTTGCTGGACAATCCTGATCCTTCTATCTGTATGATAGTGGCAGACTTTCTTCTGGAAATTACTAAATGCCAGTAGATTTCCTTCCACTTAACATTTATTTCCTGTACCCTATATGTTTTTAGTTGTTTTTTTACTATTGTTGTACTGTTGTCTATGCCAATAAAGGCTTGCTGCTGCTGCTATTTTTGAAATAATAATTGAAATGAGGAGGATGTATCTCAGTGACATCACAGGGATTGGCTAATCATTAGTGTCTGCTCCTGGATTTGCAGGAGGCTCGCATAACCCCTTTGCTCTCAGAGCTCCTGTAGTTTTTTTTAGGAGGCATCGGTGTGAATATAATTAAAGGTAATCAGAATTGCTCCCCCAACCCAAAATATTATTTGAAGGGGGTAGTACAAGCAATAGAATTTTAGCACTGGTGCCAGCATAATTCTTAAACCATGGAAAGGTGGGGGGAATTAATGTTCAATGGCTGCAGGTCCATGCCTTTCAGAACAGTTTTGTAAGTTCTTCTTCATTAGTGTCATCCCAAGCAGAGTTACAGTCTTCTAAGTCTCTTGACTTCAGTGAACTTAGAAAGGTGCAATTCCACTTAGGACTGCACTGTGTGGGACCAGCATTTTATATATATTTCACAGAAAGACCTTGTTGTTGAAAGAGCTCAGACACTCATTGGAGGGTTGTTATGAAAACATCACATTACATTTGGACTGAAAAAGAAGTGACTAGACTCAGTTGTTGGCTTTGCCACTGGCTTGCTGTGTAGCATGAAGCAAACAAATGCTGCGGTAGATCATTTTTGACTGCTGGAGAAGGAAATTTAATACATAAACATAATTTATTGTGGATTGAATTCTTAAAGAGAACACCCTATCCATAGCATTTCAGAGATTGTGGAATTTTCATATCTGAGAAAGAAAAAAATAAGTGTTGACGAAAAGAAAGTAAACAGAGTTTAGATCTTTCACAAGAGGCATAAATTGTCTGTGGTTTCAACTGGTTTATAATGTGGATATGAAAGCTGCACATTCAGTTTCTCATCTGAATTCTATCCTACGCTAATCTATCCTCATAATACACAGGAGTATGTATGCAGCTCAGTGGCGCATTTAATATAGAAGGACAATGGAAGACTGACAATGAGGCTCTGCAGGATGGTGGTCTTGAATTCTGAAGCAGATCTCTCTCAGCATGAACAATTGTGAGCCTGATTATACAATACGCTGTTCCTGGGTCCCATCAAGCAAAAATACACTGAGAATTCCTGGCTAAAGCTTAGATTCACAGCCATCTGGGAGAAGGTACTGAGCTATCCCACCTGCCATTCTCTGATGCAAGCTAGATGCTGTCATTCTTTCTTCACATAGACAACTAGCCAGTGAGCAGATGTGATGGGGATAGGGACTACCCACCATCTTTAGTAGCAGCCATGGCCTCCAACTTCTTGTGAGAAGACTGAAGTCATCATGATATGTGTGCAGTTTGCTGCATACACTGTGAAAATGACTTAGACTGATTAGGCCTCCTGTGCAGTCAACTGCTCTCTGTACCTGTTCTGTGTCAAAAGTGCTATCCAGTGGGTTAGGAGGTCTTTGAGGGTCTCAAAACGTTTAAAACAAAGCAGGGGCTGAATTGTTGATAAAGTCTGAGAATTACTGCCTTAAAACCTATCACATATGGTTGTTGTGAAGATTTAAAAAATGGAGGAGGGTGTAAGCCACTTTGGGTCATGAACTGGGAAGAAGGGTATAAATGAAATAAATAATAATACTGATATAGATGCTCCACATGTGAATGCTCCCAATGGGGCAACTATCAGCTACCCAGGGTATATAAAGTTGTGAACAGTCCCAATCTGAAAACTGTGCTTGACAGTTTAAGCTTTACTGTAGAACTCCTAGACCATGTCTGTCTGAAAGGACTCAAGAACAAACCCAAAACCTATACCATGTAGTTTACATTAAATGATTGGTTGAGAGCACAAGTTTGGTTCATCTCAAGTGGTCCATAGGGAGAGATCTGAATTTGCAAAAAGGATGTGAAATATAATTGCATCTTTTGGTCTGCTTTGCTTCCCACAGAAAAATCAACTACCGGGTTTCCCCCCGAAAATAAGACAGTCTTATATTAAATTTTGTTCCCAAAGATGCGCTATGTCTTATTTTCAGGGGATGTCTTATTTTTCTGTGTTCTGTTGATTGGGCATGCTTCCAACCAAAAACTTTGCTACGTCTTAATTTTGGGGGATGCCTTATATTTTGCACTTCAGCAAAACCTCTACTATGTCTTATTTTCAGGGAATGTCTTATATTCGGGGAAACAGGTAAGCAAAGAAACGGAGACCACTAGTACTGTCATTTTTACTGCATTTCTCTGGCGATATATATGTATTCTTTTAAAACTGAGAAGAAACCCTTTAAACACAAGTATTTGACAAAGGGTGCTTTGGCTCTGAAAATCTTATACCCTCAAAAACTTGTTTGTCTCTAAAGTGCTACTGGACTTGAATCTAACCAGTAAGCATGTGTGGCTGACCTCTTCTAGGAGCACAGCACAATTTTTCAAACTTTCTTTTTTTGCTTACAGATAAGCTTGCACTGTGAGGATCCATAGATACTATATCAAGATTTGAATCTGGTCAGAGTTCTAATGAAATAAGACAGCAGGCTTATAGAAAGGACATATTTGAATATGAAAAAAATGTTTGCTTTTCATCCTTTTCACAAATACCCTACAAATAATGTAGCCTCTAGACTAGTGAAAGTATGTTTTGGTGTCTGCCTTTGCATTTCCAGTTAGTCTATTACATTTCTACATGCTATTGTGTGAAACAGAACTGCTTATTGTGATGGGGGGGGGGGGAATTGCTGACAAAAGGGCTATTTTTAATCCATTTGAAACAGTGAGTTATACAAAATCTAATCTGCTACCCTAAATGCCATAGATGCAAGCTGACAAAATCACTTAGCCAGTGGCTTTGTTTTGTAAACATATCCTGCTCAACAACTACTTTGGAGAAGGGAGATTGCAGAGGCATTATCAAACCTTTAATTCGGCCTAAAAATCCTGAAAGTGTTCTCACATACAGAAGAAAATTTGATGCTGCAGTGGAAAAAAAGATTTGTATTACAATGCATTTCTCCCTTAATTTGTTCAACAACATTTAGAAAGCAGCATTCCTAAGCCAGTGACGTGGGTATAGATTTTTTATGGGGTGGGTTCAGGGAATGGGGCCCTGCCCCACCCGCCGTGGGGGCATAGTCATTCCTCCTCAAGCCCCACCCCCGGCCTCAGTGCTTATAAAAGCAGCTATCTGAGGCCAGGGATGACAGACTTTCCTTCCCCCTCCACCTGCTGGGCACCCAGCCGGCAGCCCCTTCTGCCCTCTCCTCCAGGCAGAGGTGTAGCTAGGGAAAATGGAGCCTGATACAAAACCTGAGCGCCCCCCCCCCCGGCGGCCACTGTGATGCTGGAATCCACCCCGAATAGAATCACTTTCAATGGTGTTTAAACTAGGGAGCACAGATTCTCCTTTTAAATCCACCTTTAAAGGAGAATCTGGGGTCCCCAGTTAAAACAACATTGAAAGTGATGCTGTTTTAGGGTGGATTATTCTGCACCCTGAAACAGCATCACTTTCAATGTTTAAACTGGGGTCCTCAGATTCTCCCTTTAAATCCATGCCGAAGGGGGTAGATTTAAAAGGAGAATCTGGGGAAATTGGGGGGGGGGGCTGCTATCAGGGGTGCAATTCTTAAGCTAGCAGCACCAAATTTTCAGGGTATCTTTAGGAGACTCTCCTGATGTTACCACACAGGTTTGGTGAAGTTTGGTTTAGGGGTTCCCATTGGAAACAATGGGGAATGGGGGCACCCCCTGTGGGAGTCCATAACTTTGAACCCCCTGAAGCAAACCTCACCAGACGTGGGCGGTATCATCAGGAGAGTCTTCCAACAAATCCCTGAAATTATGGTGCTGCTAGCCTAAAGCTGCGCCACCTACAGGTCAAAAACTAAAAATTCCAAAACACAAATGGGGCAGAGCTTCAGACATGTAATGGGGAGTTGAACCCGGGAACCCCCTCCCTTACCTACGTCCTTGCCCTAAGCACTGAGAGCATATACATGGGGACTCACCTGGACTAAGCCCAGTACTATCATGGAACTTGCACGACTCATTAAGACCTGGCTGCTTGCCACTGTTCAACAGCAGACACACTACAAAGGCCAGCTCTAGCCAGTGTACTGGTTAGGTTCAGATTAGTAGTATTATAGCAGTAAGCAAGTGAGCAACCTGGAAGGACTTCCAGAGAGTCAGGTATCTATCCTCTTCCCCACAATATTTCCTTGCTTTCCTCTTACTTTTATCTGTCCATCTCCAGCTACGTCTGATTAAAACTCTTTCTCCACAACAGGGATCCACTTATATCATTCTCCTCTCTTCCTCTTTATCCTCGCAATGACCCTGTGAGGTAGATTTGGCTAAGAGAGAATGACTGCTCTAGGGTCACCTAGTGAGCTTCTGTGGCAAAATGGAGATTTGAACTTGGGTCTCCCAAATTCTAATCTTAAACTTTAAACACTATACCACATAGGCTTTTGTGCGGTGGCTGCTACTGAACAGTAGGTTAAATTGGGCCTGGGTAAGTCATGCTAGTTCTGTGGGAGCAATCTGACCAGTTGCTGATGGAAGGTCTGGTCACGATTCCTCCCAGTGATGAATAAACCATTAGAAGTACCGATCGCCTTGGCCTCACTTGGACTGGGTTGGGCCTATGGCAGAAGTGTTGCAATGTATTAGCCCCAGCTCCACATGGTGTGGGGGAAAGTGGAGCTCAAACCCCATGTTGGGGAAGGTGGGGAGGTGATGCCTGGCTATTGAAAAGCACTAGGCCTTGGATAGAGGGGAGGCAGACTGCATCTTCCACTCTTCCTCCCTTGAGGGGATGTTTTCTAGAGCCGTTTTTATCTTCCAGTCTGCTCTTGGTTCTTTCCTCAAAGGCCAAAACAGGCCCTGAAAGGGCTCTGCCCCCTTCCCTAACCTTTTGCTCAAAAGTGCCTCGTGGCACCCTGTCCTCCTTCCCCACCCTGTTTCGCCATCTTTTACAGTGATATGGGGGGTGGAGCACCATTTGCTTAGTTCTCTCTCTGCCTTTGAAGTTTCCTTTTGACATCCCATTACTGTCAACAATTATTTACCTCAAACTCTGCCTCCTTCGAGCCAAGTGCTCAGAAGAAGTGCTCTTCAGGTAGTGGTAAAAAAATTCCTATATTGACCACCATGACAAGTGCTTCCTGTGCCTTGGTGAAGATCACAATGTCTCATGCTGATCTGTTTGTTGCCAATTCACTCCGAAAGCTAGGCACGATAGAACTTTCTGCCTAAAAGCAGCTTAATGGGAAAAGGCTTTGCCCGGCACTGCTTATGAGAAAAACCTGAGTGACATGCCATCTTCAGTTGTTGGTAGACAGATCTGAGCTTCATTCGTTCCTATGGCTGAGACTGAACCTGACTGGCCCAGGTCAGACACAAAAGTCAGGAAGGACTACAGGCTCTACTCTCATGTCCCCTGAACACAGTTCCTAGAAATTGCCTCATAAGAAGGCTTCCCACAAACATATGAACTGCAAAAATACCAATTGTTGCGCATGTCCTCCCAGCACCGATTCAAGGACTCTGTTCCAAACAAACTACGTTTGGAATTGGTCAAGGAAGCAACCTCCATTCCAAGAGTGTCATCCCTACTGGGTTGCTTACCCTTTTCTTCCTGTTCCTTTTCAGAGGGTGAAGTGCTAGATTCAGAACCTCTCATACCCTGTCGTCAACCCAAGGCCCCGAACCATGTCAACTCCCATTAAATTATCTCAGGCAGCAGATGCTGGGAAATACATTTTACTGTTCAGCAACAAAACAACTGCTACTGAAGCCAATATGAGCTATATGTAACAATGGTCCAACTTCATATATTCACAATGATCTTGATAAGAAAAGAAACAGCCAAAATAAAGAGATATATTAAAAAGCTTTATTCACAATAGAGATATTTTTAAACAAATATAGTTCTTAAAAATTAAGCATTTTGATCTCCCATAACTCCAGAGATTTCTATAAAGGTGGAAAATACGAAGTGTGATATGCACAAATTTTAAAAAAAGCATAAAATGACTGCATGAAAAGGTTACCATATCAACCAAGTGTAATTGGGGGTGGTAGAGCTGTTATACAACACACACTGTATTTAAATTATTTTCAGGATGTATTATCTATTTAAAACAACTGAATTCTGTTATATGCTTGACAGCAATAAGAATTTAGACACTGTCTAAATCAGAACCAATACTTTAAAAAAACTATACTTCTAAGTTATACATACAGTGGCCAACAATAGCTCAGTCACCCCCTGCTTATCTCCTATTGAGCTGATAGGGAAACAGAATTATTTCCAGCTTAGTTTTGAGGATATTCTTAATAAAAAGGTCATCCTTATGAACCACTGTAAATAATGTCAGGATTGTAGACTTAAATTTGAAATGGTAATCATTCTGAAGTTATACTTTGGTGTTTTTGTGTTGGACACACAACATGAATGTTTCTGAGCATATAAAATATGTTTCTCTTATATTTTGCAGTCTACAGATTATACAATCTTCTTGTCTACTTACATCACTTTACAAAAAGGTACATTATAGTGCAGCTTGTACATACAACCTGATTACCATAGCATTTGGAGAACCATAATTTTTTGTGCTCTATCAAACTATAACACCCATGAAAAAATTACCAGGATCACAATATTCTATAAACAGAAATATGAGGACTATCCTGTTGAAATATGTGGATTATCCTGTTGAAGTAGGAATTCACAAAAACCTGCAAGTGCAATCCCTATTTATTTCTAAACTTATTTTTTCATTGATATATAAGACAAGAGCACAGTAAACATTTTTCACACTGGGCCAATTTTCTCCATAATGTCAAAAGTGAGTGTTGATGGAGCACACATTGAGGCATGGCAAAATAAAGAAGAGGTGAGAGCCATGTATCAGGCAGTACTAAATGCCAAGCATATCTCAACTATTTCACTTTGTTTTTAGGGTCAGCTCATTTTTGGGAACAAGTTTCTTTTAGGCATAGAATATCCCTGTTTGAGATTGGAAAAAAATGCATTTTGAAGTGACAGTCACCAAATATAGTAATTTCTAGTGACAGTGCTAAGTTTAAAAATAATGGACGTGATACACATCTTCATCCAGCTTGCAGTACTAGACTATTTTAAAATGTGTGGCCTTGCCCCTCAAATGGCCTTCTGCTCATAATTTGAAATAGAGAATGTTCTGATCTGATTTCACACCAGTATACTCTGCATTCCTCAAGGCAAAAGAATGCATGGTGCTGTGCTCACATTAGTTCACTGACCGCTGAAACTGACTTGAATTATTAAAATGTTTATTTTACAGAATTGTTCTTGGTATCTGCCAATTATTATTCAAGTAATCAACATGTCCAGGAATTTCACGTGCCCCCCAAACACAAGAAATGCAAAGTTCATGTAACTGTGACCTTAAAAAATTAGTAGTCAATTTGCAAAAAAGGTCTTTCCTCCTGAACAAACCAATCAATTTAACAACTGGTCTTCCATTCAAAGCAATCACCTTCCTAACCTCCTGCAGCACAAATCATAACAGCAGTGAAAAAAATGTCTCTCTGTGTGTGCGTGTGTATACACACACACACACAAGCCAGTTTACACATATATTAAAAGCCCTATAAATATTAACAGACATACCTGGCAAGCCATTTGCAACTTGAGCTGAGGATGTTTAACTGTCACAAATAATATACATACATATATTTGACAGTACTGTACACATGAACGTTCTCTGACTTGCTGGAAGTTTGGCATTTCTGCAAAGGATATTCAAGTCCAATATGAACAGTCTTTCAAAAAGACTCAAAGCCTGTTGTGAATGCAAAAATAACCTTTGGATTGTGGATTTTATGCAAAACCAGGAACATGTAGTTCTATACACTAAACACAAGCTGAAAATGTACCCACTATAGCAGGGATACACAGAATCTGCCCCCGTCCCCCAGTCACAAAAAGAGTTAAATGCTTTGGATTTATGAATAAAAATAGTTGCAAACTTTATTCAAGATACCACATAGAGCTCAGAATACTTCATGCTAATCAGTGTAGATGATGGGCGGAAGCATAAAAAGGAAAGGTTGCTGCATGGACCCATAAGATAGTCCTGGAAGGAATGTTATCATGCTTCTGGGATGGCAAGGGCTGGGAAGAGAAAACAAAATCATGATATCATGAACTCTAGCATAAATGGCAGTTCCAAGAGAATGTAAGAGCAGTACTTCAGAAATGGACATTAAGCTGTGTGTGTTTCATTCTACTAAACCTGTTATACAGATTGCATTCCTTTCTAAAAATGTTAATGTTATGGTACTTGAGGCTTCTTAGCTAATATCACTGCACAATGGTTAACTCGTGTGTAATTTTTGCCTTATGCTTACTTTTACCAACACACATTTGAGTTTCAAAACTGCACTGTCAGTTAGGAGATGATCCATTCTTCATTCTTAGTGAAAGAATGTAGGTGTAAATAAAACATTAAACAAATGCACACAACAGCCTAACAGCTGAAGGAGCTAAGAAGCTTCCCCCACCATTTGACTAAATCTGATCAGTAATGAATATTAATAGAAGTCCAAAGTCAGATGCTGTGCGTCTAACACCAATTCTAGATATAGAAAAAGATCTGAATTTTCAAAATTCTAATAGTAATTATACTGATTTTGATAATAGTAATTATAATGATAGTAACAGTAATTATACTGATTTTTGTGATCAGTATATGTAATTTATTGTTTATCAACACCATACTCTGAATATTCCTTTATTACGCATACCACTGGAGTTCTAGCCAATGGTCCAGATATATGTGGTTGACAGCTTCCTATATACTAATTATGCTTCTTGTGCTGCTCTTCCCTGTTCTCTTGAAACTGCTTTCTAGATTTCATATTTGGGGCATATATAAAGTATATAATTTGGTTAGGAGATATGCAAAAAAGGAAATGGATGAAGCCACGAGGGAAGGGAAGTTATTGCCCACGAGCGTTGTTCCAGACTGCAAAATCATGTTTTTGGCCAACTGGCTCTATCTTGTCTAAAGAGTACCAGTATAACATCATGACTAATGACCTTCACAATTGCCTCTAAGACACTGTGACATTACTGCAGTATGAGGAGTACAATATGAAAAAAACTACTGTTTTTTAAATGTAACACACTGTGAAAATGCTCATCTGCACATAAATGGATGCAAACTGTGCATGATCAATTCGTTCAGTGATAAACAATTTTATGTATGGTTCCAACAATCTTTCAATGAAGATATTGCCTATACTGAATCAAACCTAAAGGCCTCATATTTAATATTGTAAATAAGATGGCAACAAATAAGTAGCATTAATAGCTGGACCTGTTCTACTTTCTTTATAAGAGGCAAGCAACATGAACTTATGGAGGAAGTACACATGTCTTTTAGAACTAACCAGAGCTTAATTTCAGAAGTAACTAAACCACATGTTACTTCAATACATCTCCTTCCCTCAAGGCATGATTTCCCTGATGCTTCCAATATTTCTGGAAATTTTACCCTTTCGCAACAAAATCTATTTCTATTCTCCTTTGTATCTGGGAAGTTAATGCTACAAATGACTGATCACAGTAAATCACGATATATCTAACATAATTCAAGCCGCTTTGCTCCTAGAAGGCATCTTACTGGTGAATAGGAAAAAGGATCTATGCCTTCCCTCACTTTGACCTCAATTAGCCTGTCAAACAGATTTCCTATCAAAATAGTTTTAACATTACTATGATTTTGATTAGCAAAGACACAGAAAATAGATTTTTAATGCAAAGCAAAGCATTTAAAACATCAGCATCCGTCTCTCAAAAGTAAATAAAGCTGAACATGAATGTCTGAAGCATGCTACCTTTGAAATTTTATGCTCTTCCCATTTTCACAGCATTTTCTTTCTTCTGGTATCTATCAAGTGTTTCATAGTGCTAAATGGAATGTTTGAAATGGCAACAGTCTTAAGGAACTAGCCTCCTCCATTCTCTAAACAGGATAAAGGCACAAATGCACAAGGGTTTCACACATCAACCCATATCACAATATGGAATTGAAGATATAACAGGCAAGTGATTCGTGACTTCTGGTGCAAACCCATCAGAACTCCATTTGCACTGAGGCAACAGCAGGTTCATAACATTTATAGATCAAGGGCAAATTCAGGAGTCAGCTTCTAACATTTTGGCTTAGTGATTACTAGTGAAATGAAAAGTACAGGAACTAAACAAGTGGGTATCAAATCTGTCTCTTGGTAGTATACAGTTATGATCTACATTGAAATTAGAAGTAGGTTTCAAAACTCAGGCTTTGCCAAGTTCATACAAGCTGCAGTTTAATACAACAGTGACCACAGACAAGATGAAAATATTTCTTCTGTAGTTTTCCTGAACGGTACACCTTCTTAAATATCCAAATTACCAATTAACGATAGACCCGCATAAGAAGAGGCTGTCACAGTTATGAGATTTGTCTCTAGTGATTGGACAAACCATATTAAAAAAAGAATAAAAGAAAAAAGCTCTTCATACTTAATTCTTTATGGCTTTTTGCAACACAGCAAAGTATTACAGCTTAAAGCAGACATCTCCTCATAGAGGAGGAAAGAATTTTGCAGTCAAAAATAGAACTGGGAAAAAAATAACACATTAACTTCTATATTCTATTTGGTCTGATGCATACTGCAGCCTAACAAAATACAGAGATGACAAATCACTTTACCCCCCTTCCCAATCAGAACATAAATAAGATTAATTATAATCAATGTATACTTAGGTCCCCTGATAAATAGTATAGGGTAAACATTAGACTGCAAAAAACTGGATCTAAACTCAGAAAATTACCCAGATTTTAATAAATCTATAATGTGCCATCATAATCATGGTTCTTTTATCTACTTTCTTTTTCCTTTCTCCTCCTCTTCTTTGGAAAGAACTGGTAGAGGGTGTGCCTCAGTGTTAAAGACCCAGTGTTCAAATGGAAGAAGATCATCTTCAGAGAATAACAGGTATAAGTACCTAGAAAAGCAAACAAACAAACAAAAATCTTAGCTTACCAAAAATAACACCTGAACTATAAGTTTCACACAGGGATAGCGGGAGAGTTGTTTGGAGAGAAAGAGAAAGGGGGAGAATGTCTGAGGGAGGGGGAGAGAAAGAGAGAGAAGAGAGGGGAGATTGTCTGTGGGAAATGAAAGAGAGGAGCAGATTAAAAAGGAGTGGGAGAAAGACTGACAGAAGGGGTGAGGAGAAAAAAGGATGAGGAAAAACTGAAAAGGGGTGAAGGCAGAAAGATATTGTGGAAATTTTGATGGGGGATAGGGAAGGAAACTACAGCAAGAGAATGTCCCCGCCCTGCAAATTTATTGTGGGTCCTCACTTTCACATGCTAGCAGCCAAGTCAGCCAAATCTGAGGATACAAATTTAATGGCTGGAGCTGTGAACCCGTGGGACAGATCTTTCTACAAACCTGCCCCAGACTTGAAGAAAAATGTGAAAACTAAAAAATAAACAAACATTGGTGTTTTTTTTAAAAAAACTCTAAAATGATAAAAGGGGTGCCTGAAGTGTTTTGCAACTGATTCCCTCAGTGGCTACTGCTAGGCATCCATAGCATTCCAGGCTTGGTTGCCCTTTCCAGGGCCATTTTGGCCTTGAGGGAGAGCACCTTGAAGCCAGGCCTACACCTGACATCAATGGCTGGGTCACTTGATTCTACCCAACTTTCAGGACTGATCTAAGCCTGGCTGCTTGCCACTGTTCTACAGCAGCCACATAGGGCTGCCAATTTCCAAGTGAAGCCTAGAATTCTCCCAGAATTATAAGTCATCTTCAAACAAGAGACATTACTTCCCCTGGAGAAAATGACACCTTCAGGGGCCAAATTATATAGTACACCTCTAACTCTAGGCAAAATCCCTTTTAAATGCCTCCATGGGCTGACTTCAGATCTCCAGGAATTCCACGGGTTTACCAGGAGCTGGCAACCCTACAGAATGTTGTAGTGGTCAGAGATTCAGATCAGGGGTTGGAAGACAGAGATTCAAATCCTCATCTTGTTGTGGAAACTTACTTGGTGATTTGGGCCAGTCTCAGATTTTCAGCCTAACTTACCTCACAGAGGTGTTGTTAGGGTAAAAAGGGAAAAGGAGAACAATGTAAGCTGCTCTGGTCCCCACTGTGGAGAAAGTAGGGCATATACTAAATAAATAAATAAATAAAAATTATAGCTTCAGATGGGAGGCAGATGAAAGAAAAAGTTGGTAAATGACTGAGAAGGAGAGAATAAGGCAGGAAAGGGGAGAAGATATGTGCGGTTTTAGGAAAGGGAAAAAGGGGAAAGGGTGGGAGGGAGAAAAAAAGTGTCTCCCACAAGTCTTTGTTGGTTCCCACTTGTTCATCGTTAATAATGGCTATGTTAGCACAATTTTATATAGATTGCAGGTCTTAAAATTCAACTTACTTGAGTGTTTCTGAAAGGAAGAAACTCTGCTGCACATCATCATGGCTCTGATGGCTGCTGTAAACATCTCTGACACCACTATAGCCACCATCTAATCTGCAGTATTTCTCCAATGCCTGAGTTACAAAAGAAAAAAGTTTGACAAATATGCATTTCTTGTTGTTAAAACACTTAATGCATATCTTCAGTTTTGTTGAGTTTATGTATATGCTTGCCAGTCCAAAAATTAGGCCTCACTGCAGTGGATGGAACAAAAGGAATCATGACTATCTTTATCTTTATCTCTTTGAAGATGAACAGAATTTAATGTTTACAATATTCATAAATTATAAAAAGTACTAAAAAGGATACATGCGAATTCAAAATGATAGCAGTATATAGGATTAAATAAACTTTTCACAAATCATTTGAACTTCATGCAAACATCATCCAACAGTTAAATAAATTATGCCATATTTCAGCCTTCTGCTCTACAAAAAATTAAGTCAACTATAGTGATTATCATTCATTTTGCATTATTCTTTCCTTACAGGAATACTTAATTTATATTACATACATTTTGTTAAGCATACTTTTGCAGCTACAAATTAACTACAAAACATTATTCCTTTATCTTTCACATCCCTGTATTTTTATTTTGGAGGGCAAAACTACCATAAATGAAATAAATGTAGATCTACTAGATTAATCTATTCTATACATCTTGTTCAGTTTAGGTCAAGTGCTGCAGAACACAGATGGATCTTAATATATACATTTGTTCATATTTGAGCAATGTCCCTGAACAGCTTATTGCACATTAACAACTGCACATTAGTTTTACTTTTTCGGTCCATTAAGAATGCATACATTTTAGAATATTGAGCTGAGACAGGCACCTTTACTTAAGATTATACAGCCAAAAACTGTATTCATCACATAATCCAGGTAGTTTGTATCATTAGTCTCAAATATCACACTGAGCATTCATGAAGATATTATGTACACTGCCCTAATTTCAAAATAGCTTTAACATGATTGAGATGCAGAAGCTTAAAAAATCTGCCTTGAACTTCCAAGTGTAACCCATGCCATTTTCATGTTTGTATTTTAGTTCCATTGGAAGGCTTGGACTTTAGAATTTAGGAAGCAGGAGCTCACTGAGCATAGGCAGTTGGTAAGTTTGCTCAGAAGAGTGAAGGCCCAGAGCTGGACTGAAGAAACTGATTTTTTTACAGGCCCAAGCTAGAGAAAGACTAGCAGCAGCTGCAGTGGCAGCAGAAGCCACAAAAGAGCAGATGGGGAAGAAGCAGGCCTGCACTTCTAGTTTACATTTCGACGGATCCTATCTCCTTCAGTTGTGCTAAGTTCATAGCCATTATGATTTAGTTTTATGTCTACTTGTAAAGTTGTTGTGTTTATGTTAAATGTTTTTAGCTTTGAATGTTTTCCTGTTTGAAGTAATTTCACATTTGTTTACCAAGCCTCAAGGGTGGTGTTATTTTATTGATTTTGAATCCTATCCCTTAAAATTCCAATAACGATCTAAGTAGCCACAGGTCTGCTGGGATAAACAGGTAGAACAATTTTGCAATTATTTTTGAGGCAAGCAAAGCTTATATTGAAAATCTCATTTTCTTGTTTTTAATTCTGTTAAAACTTTTGAAATATCCTAAGATTTCATTAATACCAGATACATATTAGCCAATTATGCACAGTTATGTACAAATATGAAATATCCTAAGATTTCACCCATACCAGGTACATGTTAGTCAATTATGCACAAGGCATCTGTGTGTGAGGGGGGCAAATGTGTGTTGCAAGATTTCTTGTATGGATGTATTAACTCAAGCCTTGCTTTCACTATCTATTCTCCCTGCAGCAAGTAAGACCACTTCAGTCTCTGGAAGCAGCAGAGAGGAGTAGCAGTGGAGAAGAGGAGTGGGACAGAAAGGGCTAGGTGAGATCTGGTTTTCTTTTTGTAGGGCTTTTCTCAAAGCCACATCTTTTGTGTTTTTAACAGGGGTTTTGTCCCAGCCTAACGGTCACAGACCATGAAAGGGATTTGGATTTCGGCGTCTTAGTTGATAGTTCCATGGGAATGTCAACTCAATGCATAGCAGCTGTGAAAAAGGCAAACTCTATGCTGGGGATAATTAGGAAAGGAATTGATAATAAAACTGCAAAGACTGTCATGCCCTTTTATAAAGCCATGGTGCGACCGCACTTGGAGTACTGTATTCAGTTCCGGTCACCACATCTCAAAAAGGACGTTGAAGAGAAAGAAAAAGCGCAGAGAAGGACAACGAGGATGATTGAGGGATTGGAGCACCTTCCTTGCAAGAAGAGGCTGCAGTGTTTGGGACTCTTTAGTTTGGAGAGGAGGCGGCTGAGGGGGGATATGATTGAAGTCTATAAAATTATGCATGGGGTAGAAAATGTTGACAGAGAGAAATTTTTCTCTTTTTCTCACAATACTAGAACCAGGGGGCATTCATTGAAAATGCTGGGGGGAAGAATTAGGACTAATAAAAGGAAACACGTCTTCACGCAACGTGTGATTGGTGTTTGGAATATGCTGCCACAGGAGGTGGTGATGGCCACTAACCTGGATAGCTTTGAAAGGGGCTGGACAGATTTATGGAGAAGTCGATTTATGGCTACCAATCTTGATCCTCTTTGATCTGAGATTGCAAATGCCTTAACAGTCCAGGTGCTCGGGAGCAACAGCCGCAGAAGGCCATTGCTTTCACCTCCTGCATGTGAGATCCCAAAGGCACCTGGTGGGCCACTGCGAGTAGCAGAGTGCTTGACCATGGACTCTGGTCTGATCCAGCTGGCTTTTCTTATGTTCTTATGAATTTAATTTTGCTTCATAGCCAGATCAGGTAGATTTGCCAGTGAGCACAGGTTTTGTCTCCGCCCCTGCTCCCTTGTGCTGCTTTGCATGCTTCCAGCCCAGCCCTCCTCCCAGTTGCCGGCTCCTTGCCACTTCTCTAAATGCTTGTGTCGATACGTTGGCTTTTGCAAAGTAGGCTTTTGCAAAGGGGGGCAAATTTAATGGATCTGAAAAGGAGCACATCCATCTTACCATCTGACCTGCAGCAGCAAGTAGTGAAAGGCAGCATCGCCTTGCTCCATTCATGCAGCCTAAGTGGAGAGGGCTTTCCACACATTTCTGTTTACACACAAGGAGGAAGCCCAGTGCCTGCTGAAGTCTCAAATAGCCTCTCCTTTTGATGCTTCTCTTAACTCCACCCGTCAACATCCTTAAAGGCACATATCTCACTGATATTCTCTTCTCCTCCCTTTCCCTTTACACACACTCCCACTCTCTTTCTTGTCGTTGCAAGATGGAAGCTTGTTATTAAAACAGACACTTGTCTAAAATAATGTGATGGCACAATCCCACATGAGTAGCACCGCCAACTTCTGCAGCTCCCTCTTTATGCGCACACCACCCAGGCTGCCTAAGGAAAATCTCTAAAATTTTCTAAATAAATAAAATAACTCCTTCCATTTTTCCAGTGGAGGAAGCAGCACCAGATCAGCTGGAGAGGGAATCAGGGAGGTAAACAGGACTTTCTCCTCCCTGCTCACTTGTCATTGAACAATGCAGCAATCACATTTTGAATTTACATCTGCACTGATGCGAACCATTTCTGGCTGTAATTTACATCTAATCTGTATGAAACTGTCAAAGATTGCTCATCCAAAGGATCCTTCCTGCTATATTAGACCGTGAAGAATAGGTTCCAGTTTTGCAGGCAATTAAAAGGCAACATATTTATTAACAATAGACAAAAGTTCACCCAAACTGAATGCAAAATATGGACAAAAATGTGTTATTTTTCTTTTCAATATGCAAGAACTTCCTAAAATCAAAGACAGACTGTTCAAAATGCAGTGCAATGATACATGAACAACTTCTTAATTTGTTAGACTGAAGCAGATGTATGCTTATTCTTCGGTATCGTCATACTTCCTTTTATTGAAGCAGCATGCTATTTTTTGCTACTGGCTCCGCAAGATGGAAAAAAAATTCAAGTCATAAAGACAAATTTGAAATATAGCTTTGTCAAGATTAAGACTTAAAAAACCCTCCCCCAAGCCCACGTTACCTCCACAGCTTCCCAACCCCATTGCCGATATTTTGGGTCATGGGTGAATCTCCACATATACATGTAGGTTTCTATAACTTCAGGTCGCAAAATGTAGTATTTCTCATTCTGCCGTGTAGCAATTGCCTCAACTCCGCCATCAAATCTAAAGGCTTCTGGTCCAAGCTTCATGCCTAGACACAATAATCAATATCAAATAGAATCAGTTCTGGTGTGAAAGATTTCAAAGTCTTCAGAACACAGAAGAAACATGCAAAATTATTTTTGTTAGCTTATTACTACACTATAGAAACTTTTTTTTGCAATTTCTCAACTCTGTGTTTCTACTGAACAAACATCTATGTCTTAATGGAGAAAATACTACTATTTTGAAAAACACACTAAGAGGTACCCTAAATTTACTGACATTCTTGAGAAGAATTCCAAATGAGAAAAAAAGTATTCCCATAGCAAACATTAATATGGCAAATTGTGGCCAATACACATGGCAAATGGGGAATTTTAAACACTTCCAAAGAGATATCGCTGACAATATAAAATAGTTTTAGAACCTTGCCTATGCTCTCTATGGATCTATGGACCAGGGACATAAACAGGAGTACCTTCTTTCAGGTTTTCAGGAGTAAGTACTTTCAGGAGTGAGTACTTTCAGGTTCTCAAATAACTTTTAGTGTGGGACAAAGCATTACACACAATTTCTGCTGAAGCTAGAAATCTTGCTATTAATTAAAATGTTGATGCACTAGTTACGAGAACAGATTTGAGGTGGTTATACAGGAGCTCTACTAGAGAACCAGTAATACACACTTTTTAGGATACTTTGTTAAAATTATTTTCATTATTTGTATTTTCAGCTTCCTTGTTTCTAATATGGCTTTTCCACACTATTAATGCTGCAACTGATGCAAAAAAAATGATGACAATCACATACACTTAATGGGAAAAACATAGCATAAGGAAACAAAATAACTTGAAAAACAAAGACTCATGGGTTCAGAATAGCATAAGGGACTCAAAACAGTAGGACTGTGAAATTTGATATTATTGCCAGACAGAAGTTTCAGTCTGCTTCATCAGGATGGCTTACTACTGCAAAGACATGAAAATGCTGCCTGATAGTGGCTATCACATCACCACAGTATTCCTATCACTTTCATTCAACAACACAACGCTTGCTTCTGCAGGATCCTTTTTCTCCAAAGGATTTCCAAACTCTTCCCATATAAAGTTAGGAATTACACCATCTGCTTTGAATTTGTCACAAGTTCATGATATCAGGTGCCCTCAAAAAGCACGGCACTATCCACATATAAAGAAATAGAAAGTCTGAAAGAATACTCTGCACTCAAAAGTTTATATTGCTTACTTGTGCGATCATAAGACTCATGGCATGTTCGGGCAATTTCAGCACCAAGTTCAATGTGGCGTTCAGTTTTATCAGCAGGAGCTCCATCTGCACCCAGAACAAACATCCCTCCTGCAAAACAGGTCAGGTGGCCCATTTTGTGTTCAAGCAGACCACCTTTCCACTCAGCAATGTACATCAAACCACTGCTGGATTTCCTGATCAAATGGGTCTCTATGGACTGGAAAAGTTAAACGTAAGTGTGTATTAGAATGCAGTTAGTGCAAAATAGATATGTAAAATCTTTGAAACAGATCCTATATAAAATTTCCACAGGAAAAGGTTTCCATTCATGGATTTGACCTTCCCAGCCTGTCTTTTATGCTGTAGCCTGAAATGTCACTCATTATATTCTCACTCTGATGTAGCTACAGTGTTTCCCACTGGCTGCTCAGGGAGTCAGGACTAAAACTTTCAACTTTTTGTCTCCCAGGCTCAGTTTTATTCCTGCTTCACACAGGCAGAGCAAACCAGATAGTCTTTTGCAACAGCTATTCTCCTTTCTGTTCTCCTTTGCTTCTCCCGAGCCTCAGTGAAGGAAGATTACCGCTGCAGGTTCTGGAGCAGTTCTTTGGTAACAAATACAAAAATTAATGTTCATGAGAATATTTATTTACAATTCAACAGTAGGAGGAGGCTGTTAATTATGGTACAGTTACTTTCTGAACTGAAGAGGGCATAATATTCCTAAGCCCTTTTCTCATTTCATTGCTGTACGTGTGTCCTCATAAATGAGATTCATAGTGAATAACTTGTACAGTACCCTGTAGGCACAGAGACAGGACTGTGGCTTATGTGAGCTAGTAGTAGAAGAACTTGTGGATTTCATTAAGAGTACCCTTAATTCCCCATAATTCTGGCATTGAGTCCAGTCATAGTTGATCAGTTTGATTGTAACTGCTTAAAGTAATACAATATGTAATATGTTTCTTTTTTTTAGGAATAAGAGGTGAATTAGTCCAGAATTATGTACTTTTCTTGCTTAATCATAAAGATGAAATTCCAGTAAACAAGGACAACCATAAATACATATCTTAGACAACAGCTGGAGAGGGATGGATTTAAAAGACAGAGGTTATTAATATTTAGTTGTTGCTGTGCATATAGCTATAGGGGAAATAATTTTGCAAACTTATGCATAGTATTCAGAATAAAATTATTTTAATATAGATTATGTTGAAAGAGTTGTGCCTTAAGAATGTTCTTAAGAAGAATCTAAATTGACAAAGTTACACTTCCACTTATAGAAAAACTTCTTTGGCAAAAGCAATACTGAGGAGAGAGTTACACAATTTGTGATTTTTGCATTTCTCTTAGTACAGAGATTGGATTAATGTTACAGTTTGGAGAAACTACAAATTAGGTTTCTGGACACAGGTTCATGCGAGAGGGACAGGCTAAAGAAAGCTGGGAGTAAGCCATTCTTAGTGCAGCTAATGGAGAATTAACACCTGCATATAATCCTATTTTAAAAAACATTTATAGGAGAATAAATGTAGAAGATATTCTATGACTGAGAGAATATTTTCTAGTTCTTAAATCTTCTCAGCCAATCTCAATTATAATTATTCTAGCTGTAGTTAAAAACGTTCCAAATAAATCAGTTTCTTAAAACTAATTCATTATTATGGGGGAAAAAGAATAAACACATTTTTTACCAAAGTCTCTTTTGGTGGATTCATTAGGTAGTGACAATAAACAGATTTATATCTCATTTACCTGAACAGCATCATAATACATTTGCTTGCCTTCTTCATCAGTCTTATCTGACATCAGCCATGCCTTAAGCAAATATTCATAGAAACTGTCTCCAAGCCCTCCAACTGAGACATGATCTGAAAAGCAACAGAACAGGATCAATTGGAATTTCATTTTCAGTTTAACCATACACAGCTACTTGTGATGCATGGTGGATTAATTGCAATATAATTTATTGTAATAATTCTGTAGCAGAGATTGAAGCCTAAGAAAATGTTGTTAATTGTTACTTGGTTCTATCGTAAGTCACCCACTCATCTCCTCCTGGATCCCAACCTCAGACAGAGCATGAGACACCTGTGTAAGTTTTCATTGAGACTCAAACTGCAACCTATGGAAAATCCTCCTCAATTCCACTTTTTTATTTATTTTTTAATGTCTACCTGCCCTTTCTCAGTGAAGCCAGGAAAGCTGGATCAAATAGCTGCTTTTGGGCAATGGCTTCCCTTCTTGGTGGCCTGTGACAAAGACTTGTGACATGTACTTATATATCCCTCCCTGCCTAACCTTGTGACAATAAGCCACAATGGGCTTTCCATTTTTAACCTTTTCCTTGCAACTAAACAGTGTTTACTTGAGACCAACGAGAGTACTGACAGGTTGTCAGAATCCTTCCAGCTAAAACCAGTTCTGTCTAAACCCCACAAGTCTTGAATCAATTACATTTAGGACCAAGTACTAGAAACTATCCATCCTAATCCTGAAACAGCACTTCCAAATGGTTGGAGCCATTCTGGAGCATGTTTCCAGTTTCAGCCATTTGTCAAACTAAAGCTTTTGCTTTCCCCTGCCTGGAGCAACTTAAAACAGGGTTGTTGTTTATTCAGGGCATTTTTTACCCCTTTCATAACAGCTGCAAAGTGCAAACGACACTTCTAAGTACAGTGGGCTGTGGGTAAAAAAGAAATCCCAACTGAACTATTTTCCACCCCAATTTTATTGAGTCAATTTAACTTGGATCAACCCATTTCATGAACTAAACCATAAAATCAGATGCATGGTACAGTCATCTGATGAGAATCAAACAAACCTTATCTCAGGAGCACCAGCATGATTTACCTCAGGGGTACTAGCTATACATAGAGCCAAGAACTGGCAGACCAGTAACGAAATATTTATTTTGCCTCTTTCACAGCAGTGCTAGTGGTGTGATGGAGAAGTATTGTGTGGGCAAAAACAGTCCTCAGTTAATGGCAAAATCAGTACGTGCTACCTTCCTGAGAATAGTAGTATGGGACTGACTGGTGATTTACCCACCGAAAATGTTTTGGCTCCTGCTACCACAGTTCATCAAAAAAGGTACTCTATTTCCCCAACAGACACAAGATCTAGGAATGTATGATATGGCACAAGTTTATTTCATGAACACACTGAATAGCCCGTGATGTTAGCTATATTGTTTATAAATGGAGGACCTATACAGTTAATCCCTTAGAGGGGAAAAAAACCCCTTGGATTAAAAATAAGCACTTTGATTTCTTCTGCTCTCTTTAAAATTATTTTTTAAACTTCCTTTTCCAGGTTGAAACCAAGTAAACACAGAATTCCCCCTCCCCCCATCCCCACGAAAGGGATCACTCAATATGCTTTTTCAAATGCCTGTGACCTGGTATTTAGGTCTCAAATGTTAACTTTGCTGTTCCTTTTATCAAAGAAACAAACTGATGGCAAAGTAGAATTATGAAGGTCTAATAAAATAGAAGACTCAAAAAATAAAGAAATACCTCATTAATTACATGAGTGTTTGCAATACATAAAAGAAAGAAGCTTTCTCAAAAGAATGAGAGTGCTCTGTGATGGAAGGCTGATCTCTGAATAGCAGCATTTAAATGACCTTTACAGTTTCCTAAATGAATTACCTCAGAAACTCTTGACATTTGCAGACTAAATAGCACAAGCAGAGTCTCATCAATAATAAGTCCTGCTATTATATCCATTATTGCTAGAGACAAATCTAATTGACCCACTACGTCGCAAATCACTTTCAATTTACTGCAAAAGTAACAAAGACTAAAGAAACGTACAGGAACAATAATAACAGTCCAGTAGTGACTTCCAGGAAATCTGCGACTTACTGAAGGTTACAGTCCTACACATATTTACTTGGCAGTAAATGTCACTGAAGCCATAAGGATTTACTTTTGAGTAAAAATACTTAGGATTGTACTGGAGCAGTAATAAAATATATTTGCTCACTTGAAGTTTATGTCTGTACATAACTTTTCCTTTAAAATGTTTAAAGTGGTTTACATAAAACATTCAGCATAGAATAAAGTCAATTGGAGTCAGCAGTTGTGGTCCACATTGGCACCAACGACATTGGGAAATGTAGCCGGGAGGTTCTGGAAGCTAAATTTAGGCTGCTAGGAAACAGGTTGAAGTCCAGGACCTCCAAGGTGGCATTCTCAGAAATGCTACCCGTTCCACGCGCAGGGCGAGCTAGGCAAGCGGAGATACAGGGTCTCAATGCGTGGATGAGAAGGTGGTGTAAGGCAGAGGGTTTCAGATTTGTCAGGAACTGGGGAACCTTTTGGGACAAGGTAGGCCTGTACAAACGGGACGGGCTTCATCTTAACCAAAGAGGAACCAGGCTGCTGGCGCTCAACATTAAAAAGGTGGCAGAACAGCTTTTAAACTGATCACTGGGGGAAAGCCGACAGGAGCTGAGGTGACTTCGGTTCGGAATACAGTATCTATGGGGATGCAGACAGAGAGGGAGGTTTTTCTAAATCAACCACATACAAGCGAGGAACATAGCAATGTGCATGTGACTAGGGGTAGTGTCTACAAAAGACTTGAGGGTAAAGCACATAAATCCCAGGTTAAGGACAGAGACAGGGTATACAGGTGTCTCTATGCTAATAGTAGAAGCATTCGACCTAAAATGGGGGAGCTAGAGTACAGAGTTTTGAAGGAGGACTTTGATATAGTGGGCATTACAGAGACATGGTGGAATGAGGAGAACCAGTGGGATGCTGTTATACCAGGCTACAGGCTCTATAGGAAGGATAGGACAGGGCACATTGGGGGTGGAGTTGCCCTTTACATCAAAGAGAGCATAGTATCACATAAAATAGACAATGCAAGGGGAGCTGGTTCCCTACAGAATCACTGTGGATATCAATACCAGGTGTGAAGGACAGTTTAATATTAGGAATATATTATCGTCCCCCTGACCAAAGTGCACAAGAGGATTCTGAGATGGAAAAAGAAATTAGAGAGGCCAACAAAAACAAAAATGTAGTGGTAATGGGTGATTATAACTATCCCCATATAAACTGGAAAAATGCATGTTCAGGTCATAGTAAGGAGAGAGCATTCCTGGATATGCTAAATGACTGTGGCTTGGAGCAGATGGTTGTGGAACCAACCAGGGGAGAGGTGATCCTAGATCTAATTCTATGTGGGACCCAGGACCTGGTGCAGGAAGTCAGTGTTGTTGAGCCGATAGGGAACAGCGACCACAATGCTGTCAGATTCAGTATCTCAGCATGCGAACAAGTGGCAACTACTAATGTAGTTACATTAGCCTTCAGAAAGGGAAATTTCTCAAAGATGAGGGGAATAGTGAGCAGGAAGCTGAAAGGGAAAATCAAAGAGAGTCAAAACTGTCCAGGATGCTTGGAGGTTATTTAAAAACACAGTAATAAAAGCTCAGCTGGAATGTGTTCCACAGGTTAGAAAAGGCAGCACCCAGTCCAAAAGAAAGCCACCATGGTTAACAAGAGAGGTTGAGGAAATTATCAGAAAAAAGAAAATGTCTTTTAGAAAATGGAAGTCCAGTTTGGCTGATGAAGAATATGAGAGGGAACACAAACGGTGGCAAAAGAGAAGCAAGTTAGCTGTAAGGGAGGCAAAAAAGGATTATGAGTAACACATGGCCTTGACCATCAAGACCAGCAACAAACAGTTCTTCAAGTACATCAAAAGCAGGAAGCCAGCAAGGGAAGCGGTAGGCCCGTTAGATGACAAAGGAACAAAGGGTGTGCTAAAAGATGGCAGGGAGATTGCAGAGAAGCTGAATGAATTCTTTGCATCTGTCTTCACCCAAGAGGAGGTGAGGAACATTCCTGCACCTGAACCAAGCTTCTTAGGAGGCGAATCCGAGGAACTAGCGAAGATAGTGGTAGACAAGGAAGAAGTTCTGGCAGCCATTGATAAACTAAATGTTACCAAATCCCCTGGCCCAGATTGCATTCACCCAAGAGTTCTTAAAGAGCTCAAGCATGAAATTGCTGATCTTCTCACTTTAATATGCAACTTATCCCTGAAATCAGGCTCCTTCCCTGAAGACTGGAAGATGGCCAATGTCACACCAATCTTTAAGAAAGGATCTAGCGGGGACCCAGGAAATTACAGGCCAGTCAGTTTAACATCTGTTCCTGGTAAATTAGTAGAATCTATCATTAAAGATAAAATTATAAAACATGTAGAAAAGCAAGACCTGCTGAGAAAGAGTCAGCATGGCTTTTGCAGAGGCAAATCCTGTCTTACAAACTTACTAGAGTTCTTTGAGGGTGTAAACAGGCATGTGGACAGGGGTGAACCGGTGGACATTGTCTACTTGGATTTCCAAAAGGCTTTTGACAAAGTTCCTCACCAGAGACTGTTGAGAAAACTCAGCAATGAAGGAATAAGAGGGGAAGTCCTCCTATGGATTAAAAACTGGTTGAGAAACAGGAAACAAAGAGTGGGTGTAAATGGGAAGTTCTCACAATGGAGAGATGTCGGGAGTGGTGTCCCCCAAGGATCCGTTTTGGGACCAGTGCTCTTTAACCTATTCATAAATAACCTGGAAGTAGGGGTGGGTAGCGTGGTGGCCAAGTTTGCAGATGATACCAAATTATGTAGGGTGGTGAGAACCACAAAGGATTGCGAAGAGCTCCAAGCAGACGTTGATAAATTAGATGAGTGGGCCCAGAAATGGCAAATGCAGTTCAATGTAGCAAAATGTAAAGTGATGCACATAGGGGCAAAAAATCCAAACTTCACATACACGCTACAGGGGTCAGTGCTATCAGTCACAGACCAGGAAAGGGATTTAGGCGTCTTAGTTGATAGTTCCATGGGAATGTCAACTCAATGCATGGCAGCTGTGAAAAAGGCAAACTCTATGCTGGGGATCATTAGAAAAGGAATTGATAATAAAACTGCAAAGATTGTCATGCCCTTATATAAAGCAGTGGTGCGACCGCACTTGGAGTACTGTGTCCAGTTCTGGTCGCCGCATCTCAAAAAGGATATTGAGGAGATAGAAAAAGTGCAGAGAAGGGCAACAAGGATGATTGAGGGACTGGAGCACCTTCCCTATGAGGAGAGGCTGCAGCGTTTGGGACTCTTTCGTTTGGAGAGGAGGCGGCTGAGGGGGGATATGATTGAAGTCTACAAAATTATGCATGGGGTAGAAAATGTTGACAGAGAGAAATTTTTCTCTCTTTCTCACAATACTAGAACCAGGGGACATTCATTGAAAATGCTGGGGGGAAGAATTAGGACTAATAAAAGGAAACACTTCTTCACGCAACGTGTGATTGGTGTTTGGAATATGCTGCCACAGGAGGTGGTGATGGCCACTAACCTGGATAGCTTTAAAAGGGGCTTGGACAGATTTATGGAGGAGAAGTTGATTTATGGCTACCAATCTTGATCCTCTTTGATCTGAGATTGCAAATGCCTTAACAGACCAGGTGATCGGGAGCAACAGCCGCAGAAGGCCATTGCGTTCACATCCTACATGTGAGTCCCAAAGGCACCTGGTGGGCCACTGCGAGTAGCAGAGAGCTGGACTAGATGGACTTTGGTCTGATCCAGCTGGCTTGTTCTTATGTTCTTATGTTCTTAATAGTGAAATCAAATGCTCTCCTGAAAAAAAGCCTTACACCTTTTTCTAAGTGGTAAAAAGGAGGACACAGCCACCATTTCAATGGCACGGCATGTTCCATAAAGATGAGGCTGCCACAGAAAATACTCTTGATTGAGGTACAGCTGTTCCAATCTCTTTTCAAAAAGGGAATCAAAATCAGGCCAGGGGAGGGAGGGATAGTAAAGTCTGTACAGGCTAACGCAGGAAGAGGCAGATCCCAAGTCACAAGCTAGCAGTCTGAACTGAAGCTAGAGGCAAACTGGCATCCACACTGCTGTGTCTTCTCTGCCTATGGGCAACCAAAATACCATCATGATCTACATCCACCTCCCTCCCCCCGTACTAACATACAACCACGAACAGACCCCATGAGAGAGCCCCAGTTCATCCTCCTCAACCAGCAGTAGCTCGCTTGATTTATTCCTTCCAGAACTTAACACATTTTCCACCCATTAACAATGCAAGCAAAAAACAAAGAGAGCCAGAATGTCAGAGTTCCACACTAGAGGCAAAATATTCTTTGGCATTTCTTTGGTGGCTTTTCTCACAGGAATAAGGAAGCCCAATTACAATGGATGCCTCAAAGGAGGAACCCAGAACATTCAAAGTTGGTTCTGGGCTCAAGCCCATGATTTTCAGATAGTGGCAGGTGTCAGCCCAAAGCACACACAGACTGAAAGGGATGCAACAAGTCCACAAAGGGAGGGAGAAAGATAGCACCAAAGACCTTTCTCACTATTGCACAAATTACAAAACTAATTTCGGATAGTATTTACAGTGCAATCTAAAGGAGAGTTATTCCAGTCTAAATTCATTCATTTCAGTGGGCTCAGACTGGAGTAACTCTGCATAGGATTGCACTCTTAATCTACAGAATTCTAAAATCTATTAATGGGGCCCTCATACCTACGGGACCTTATGTCCCACATAGGCCACTGCGTTCGGCAGCGGCAGAACTGCTGGTGACCCCTGGCCCCGCGATGATACGGCTGGCCTTGACCCGGGCCAGAGCCTTTATGGCTCTGGCCCCAGTCTGGTGGAATGCTCTACCTCCAGCTGTCCGGGCCCTGCAGGACCTTGGTGAGTTCTGCAGGGCCTGTAAGATGGAGCTATTCCACTGGGCTTTTGGAGGGGCCGGCCGTGGTCCTACTGCCCCCCACCGAATCTGAGGCTGCCTGTCTCCATCTTCTTTATTCTGGTTGGGCCTGATCCACTGATAACATCGCGGACCCAACCTATTTCCTTCCTTCCTTGGCCTTGGTTCGGGCGCCTGTTTAAACCGTTTTGTCTTAACATACTTCTGATGTTTTAATTTATTGCTGCATAGTTTTTAAGGGATTTAAGTTTTTACGTTGTTGATTTGCTGCTCATTAGAACAGCTATGTTGTGAGCCGCCTCGAGCCCTTCGGGGATGAGGCGGCCTATAAGTTTAATAAATAAATAAATAAATAAATAAATAAAACCTATATTTAGAAAAAACACACAAGCAGGAAGCAAACATGTCTTTAGCTTACATACACTGCAGTGAAAATCAGGAAACAACGTTCTTTTTGGTGCAAAGTACACTATGGAACACTTACCTTGGGTCTTTTAGCTGCGCGATGGAGCTGGTATGTGGTCACGTTTCTGTGATCTTGTTTCCTTACACATGATGAGGCAGCCCAGTACTCCCCTTCTGCTAAGCTCAACAAGTCTCTATTTCCTGGTTCTCTTAGCTCCGCCCCTCTCAAAGGCACAGATCTCATAACACTTAGCAGTCCCAATACTATAGAGCTGATATCCCCCCCCCCCACACTAATTCCTTCCCCTCCACTCTCTGTCTCTCCACTCTCTCTGTCTCTGCTGCTATGTTTTTAAAAAGAGGCTTGTCTGGAAAAAAGTTTTTAAAAGCCCTCCCAATCATTAGGGAAAAGAGAAGCAGAGTGGAGGAGGTGGGTGGAAGTCAGAAACAGACCCTGCTTGTATTGTTCCTTCCAAAAGCCTTTGTTATATCAATATATTGAAATGATCATTAGAGAAGCAGGAACAAGAAGGCAATATGGAATGCAGCAAGGGGGAAGGCATGGACTACACTGTGAGGAATGGGAAATGTGAAGCTAGGCAGGCTGGTCATGGGCAGAGGTCTAGGGCAGGGGTAGGGAACCTTTAACACTCAAAGAGCCATTTGGACCCGTTTTCCATGGGAAAAGAAAACACTTGGAGCTGCAAATAATTTTTGACATTTAAAATAAAGATAACACTGTGTATATATATATATATATACACACCTTTTACTCCGCTCATTCTGAGAAGCGCATGGATGCGGTAAGTATGGGGCCAGCGGCTCGGCCTTGCCGGCCACCGGGAAAGAGCCCACCCTGCTCCAACAGGACAGGCGAGAGGGGAAGCCCGTGGCGCGGCCCACCTGGCCGCGGGCAGTTGGTGCACCTGCCCTGCTGCCTGCAGAGCGGGCAAGGATGGGGCCAGCGGCTAGGCTCGTGGAGCCGCAGTGCAAGGGCAGAAGAGCCACATGCGGCTCTCGAGCCGCATGTTCCCTACCCCTGGTCTAGGGCAAAGTTGTGTTTACTGGAAAATCTCTCTGCTCTGATGGTGAAGCAAAATTAAATTCATGCTAGAAATAGTCTGGCTTGCCGCAGAGAGACTACAAAGTGAAAGCAGGGCTGGAAGAAAAATGCCCATACAAGAAATATTGCTGCGACAGACACTTGCCCCTACTGCGCAGCAGATGTTTTGTGCATAATCGGTTTATTATTTAATTTTGGTATTTACTCAAAGACAAGGGTACGAAAAGTTCACAAAATAACTGAAGTTACTTTTCTTCCCTCTCCCAGTCCATGTCTGATGGCTCCATTCCAGAGAGGGAGATCATTAGGGGTCAATTCCCTCCTGGAAGGGGTTCTTCCTACTGCTTGGAGCCTTGTTGGCTCAAGGGAATTATTATACTTCCAAAGATGCAGGCCCCTGCAAACAAGGGCAGAGTGCTTTATGACGCAGACTTGTTTAGGTGTTCGGTCTTCACATGTGCCTTTTTCAGAGGCTCTGACACCTGCCTCAGTGAATCAGCGGCAGGAGAAATGGAAGGTTCAGCGGTCCCATATGGACCTTTTCCATGAAGCCTTGTGTTGGTGTGCCGTAGCACAGAGGGTTGCTTTCAGTTTAGCTGCCCTCTCTTTTCTCACCTTTGAGGAGAAATGGTCACAGTCCTTACATGATGCAGGCAAGTGACCTTTGCCAAGGCAAACCACACACTTGGTATGGCTGTCTGTCTGGGCAAGGGAGCAGCCACAACAGCGGCATGCCTTAGCAAATGCCATTTTGCCTCATGTGAGAGGGCATGGTCCATTTTCTGGAGAACTCATGATTACTGAAGGAAAATAAAACACAAAAAAAACCAAACTACACTAACTGTAATTAACTAAGGAACAGAAAAGATTTAAAACACACTAGTTCTACCTGAAAGATCAGGAGCAAATGGCAATAAGTGGCTAGGCTTAGCTAACACGTTGAAGCACAATGACTCCACATGGTGGCAGAGAGTGTGTCCCCCCTCCCTAATCACATGCCTGGGTGGAGGGAGAAAGAATAGATAGCTTGGACTGTGACTGGGAGAGGGGAGTACTCACCCTATAGCTATGATGTCTTAAAAATGTTAACTAAAATGCTCCACAGCAGGCCTGCTTGAGCTCAGTCCCATGTGTGCCTGTTGTACAGAAAGCCACCAGATGAACAGCTACGGTAAACAGTGCTATTTTTACTTTTCATTACCAATATAACAAATGAATATCCTTCTTCTTTAAAATAATTAAGCATTTCTTAACAAGGACAAAATTAATCGATGTACTTACGTTGTCCCCACTGGCCACTATTAGGATTTAAGTAGTTTGGATAAAGGCCCTCTGGTTTATCTAGCTGATTTAAAACTCTTCGAATGTTCATCACCTATAACAAAACACATCAATTCTTTGTTGAAAATATATAATTATGAAAGCAAGGCTTTTCAAACTTACAGAAAACAGAACTATTTCAAGATACTTATAACTGGAATGTAATTGCAGACACCTCTAATAAAAGGGGGGTTATTTGGATGCTTTATTGCTTTTAAATTGTTTTTTTTTTAAAAAAAAAACACAAGCCACCTCGAGCCATGAATAAAGTTAAATCATTAGTAAAACACTTTCCCCTCCACATTCTTTCTTTTTTCACATATTCATATTATTTCTGATTCAGTAAACAGCAGAATGTAAGAAGAATGTTGTAGAAGCCTCAACGGAAATGTGGCAGGGCCACTAATTGTGAAACTACTATCAGACAGATACAAAAGTTAACTAAGTTAGAAGTTAAAAAAATGTAGAGCTCTGCATTACATTTGTCATTTGGTTGTACTATAAACAAGCTAAATTCATTTAATCTTGCTGTGGTAGTGGAGTACTTAGACTGGAGGAAGGAGTAGCTGAAGAGCCATTTCTAGGCAAAGGATTGGGTCCTCAAGGCCTGATCACTGTTTCCCCACCTCCAGACATAAGGTAAGTGGCAACTAGGGAACAGTTTTAGTGGTACTTCACCCTTTTAATTCCCTCCTGTTTAGATTTATCTGGTACCATTCTGTCTTTGAGACGACAGGCCAAAATTTTTCTTTCTTTTATCTTTTTGGCTGTTTCACAGTCTGTGGTCAGTTTTGCAAATATTTTTAGGCTGTTCAATGGTCTTTTTATACTGTTTTTACTTCAGTTGCTTGTTTTATTTTTACACTAGGCCCCTGCTGGGGAGCATAGAGGGATAAAAAATATGCTAAATACATAAAAATATATGCACATATCAGTTATTTAGCTCGATTGGAAGAGACACAGCTGCTAGCTTAGAATTTAAACTGTGTACTCACTCAGCAAAAGAAAAGTAATGGCATTCAACCAAAATTAAACACACAGCGGGCAAATGATTTACAAAGTAGTTAAGCAAAGTACAGCAACAGAAAACTCCCAAACTAAAATTGAGCTTGGCCTTGGTTCACAGAAAATCCTGTAAATCTGTTCCCTGAATCCAGCTAGAAGGACACATGCTCCTTGTATAGGGGCATAAACTGCACTGGTAGCAGCCCATTACTGTTGAGCAAGTATAACATATGTATCCAGTTTCCAACACGACAGGCTTCATAGACTGCATTTACTGGGTGAATTTTGCATATTGTATTCACAGGGAGAGCTAATCATAAAGGCTTGAATTTTACATGGGAGATTGAGGCCAGAAAAATTAGGATTAACAAACATTCCAACAAATCTTTGTTAAGTACAGGGATACTGGGCTATGGTTTACACACCAGAGAGGCTGTTCTGAGTGTCCAAGAAGATCACTTCACGAGGAAAATTGGTGCAGGTGGCCAGGAGAAAAGCAGTGATAATAATCATCATAATGAATCCATGGCATCCATGCACATGGTTCATGGCAAAGTAAATAAAGTTTCTATCATACAGCCATCATTTATGCAATTATACAAATAAACAATCAGGAATAATGATAGGAAATCATTTGCAAGTTATATTTTCAGAAGATTAAAAAAAGTTGAAATTAACAAAAACTGGCAATGTTTCAGGCACTTTGCAATCACTCATAACATTTCCAGAAGTGTCATTGTAAGTGCTTCATAAAAACTCAAGTTTTTAATCTAACCTTTTCAGCAAATACTGGATTTCCAGATAAGTAGCTTAGATGCATGAACTCCAAATGCAGAGTTCCAAATTCTGCCAAAATACTGCTTCCTCCTGAAGCCCAGGGCCAGTTTCGACCTCTGCGACTGAAAGTGAAGGAAAATAAAGTGAGATTATGATGCATAAAACCATTCCAATGCCATGAACTGTGAAACAGTTTTACAGGAAAATAATAAATCTTTTAAAAGTAATCAACTTATAGTAGGAGAAAGACCTAGTGCTGTCTCATTATACTAGTCCAGTGGTCAATGGCTTCCATTCCCTAACAATGCTGTTAAATAATCAGATATGATGGCACTAGGTTAAGAGTAGGCCTCGTTCAAAATTGCATCACCAAACTGTTTTCCAGCGATCAGTGATACAGATATTAGTGAAATACAGTAACATAAATGCTAAATTGTCACTGACAATTTTCATATTTATTGTTGAAATAAAGCAAGACAACAAGTAGAATGCAACAAAATCAAATAATGAAGTTTCAGACACACAATCGAATTTTTTTCAATTCTGCTGATGTAATGTATTAACCTGAAAATACCTAATTTTTTCTTTACATTATTTTGATCAATTGTCTACATATGTGTTTTCTGACAATATCCTCTGTAAACTATTGTTAGAGTAAATTTCAGCTGGACTGCCTTCTAGTTGTGGAAGATAACCCTGGTTCTTCAACCACAGAACCATCACACTATCTACTTCAAATTGTAAAGATCACTTTTTACAGAAATCACTTATTTGTTTATTGTTTAACCTTCACTGATTTTCACATGCTCTTTTAAGTTATCTTGTGTTTTACTCAGAAAAAAATATTGATATATACCTGAACAAAAAGACCTGGCTGCTAATTTTAGACATTTCATTAGTTAAACATTGATTGTAGCTGATCTGAGTAGAAAAAATAGCTGATTACAAAAACACAAAATTGAGATTTAGAAAGAACCTGCCATTTTATTAAAAATTATGAGCAGTATATTTTAAACACTTTGAGCTGAGAAGTGCATTCCATTTAAAATAGTATTGCTAATCTTCTGTTGGTAAATCTTATACACTCATCATCAGGGAGCGGAGGTAAACAATGAGACAATCTCTTCCTATAGTTCAATAGCATGAGCTCCAAAACTAGATGAGCAGCCCAATTGAGACCCCAATGTGTTTTCACGGGAAGGGGCATTCAGATATGATCTTCCAGCCTCTTTGATTCCCCGGTGATCTTCCATCCAAATACTAACCAGGACAATTATATCCATCATTAGTCTTGACACAGCAATGTATTTATCATTATTAAACAAGCAGCAAATCTATAGAATACAATTTCTTGACATAATTTTGTTACTAGAGTACCTTAGACAGAAATATGTTAATTTATTATAACAGATTTCTGGCTAGGTAGTGGTCAAAGCATACAATATGTTCAATCATACATTCAGTATCTACAATCATCCTAGGAAATGTTTTTCATACTCATTACCCATGTTCTCTTAACATTAGAAAAAGTGATAATATTAAAAAGCCTGAAGATGCATCCAAAGCACAAGAAAGAGTATCAGCACTGGCAAGGAAAACTTAATGTAACTGTTTGTGCTTCACTGTGAACTTTGTGCTTCACTGTGAACTTTGTGAGGGAATTCCAAGGTCAACAGTATATTACATTAGAACAGTTGCCCTGCCAACAGCATGACAGTGTACACATTTTGAAAACCTGACCAAGGATTCACTTCTGAGTTTTGAGGAACAGTCAGCTGTAAAGAAAATCCAAATATTTAAAGAATATTTAGTATAACTAGCATCTTTGTCCATTTCCAAAATAGACTTTTATTCAGTTTTACTCTCTATCAGCAGAGAAGTAAAATATTATTCATACGAAATGAAAACAAACCCCACAATATGTTATAAGCAACTGTGCAGCAATGCTGCAGTGCAATACTAAGTATTGTTATGCCCATCAGGCAGCCCAATCCAGATTGGGGTGGGGCGCAAATGGGCATTGGGAGTGGCATAGAGAGCAAAGACGCCAGTGCTTAGTTGCCCCACAGCAGGCAAACTGTGGAGTTACACTGGCTTTCAAACAGATGTTAGTGTGGGGGTAGGGGCAGGCTGGGACATACCCAGGGGTGAAGCTGACTTTAGTTGGCTTCCACCTGCGTTCCAGCCCAGGGACACTGCCAAACTTACACTACAAAAGTGCAGCTTAAGCCTGTTTTGACTATGGGGCAATTCAGGCAGCAGGAGGGTTTTTAAATTACTCTTCTTTCCACGTTGTCCGAAGCCCCTTTGAGGGCAGTCCAGTACTGCCTTTGCAGCACCGTTCATGGCTGCTGCAGTATTCCCCCCCATCTCCAGATGTGGATTGCACAGTAAGTCTACTGATGTCAAAACAGGTACTGCTGGTCCACTACACATGAATCTTGTATCTTAAAAACTAATAATTTTATTTATTTTTAGTCTTTACAATGCAGCAAGATTTGTTATATATAAGCAATATATTCTATTATCTTTTGATTTTAACCTTGGAAAACAAACATGGATGCATATTTTATGCATATAATTCTTATAAGTTGGTTTACTGCTCGCCAGGGAGGTATGCAACTGGAATAGAAAGTCAAATTCTAGAAAATCAGAATTTCAGAAATATTGACCCAACCTAGAGAATTGTTATGGCCAGTTTTTCTTATGTGCAAGTAAATTTTGAAAACAGCAGATTTGAAATGAGTGAAATTCCATCATAAAGAAAAAAAATAATTTCAGTTTGCAAAAATGTCAACAGCTGTGGTAAAAAATACATGAAAAGGGGAAAATTACTATTGCATCGCCTATTTTATACCAATAATTTATTCTAAGGAACCTAGAATATAACTGGTAAGACAACAGATCAATACACAAAGCATATTTCACTGAAACATTTCACAGTTAGCATATTTATATGCCACTTTTCTTTTAGAACACAGGACTTATTCAAGGGATAGAACATAAAAAAAATAAAAAACTAATAAATAATAATAGTTCGTTCTTACCTTTTGATATTCAACAATGCCCAAGGAATTCCTGTAGGAGTATTGAAGGCTGGAAGCAACTTCTTTCCTAATTCTACTGCTTTCTTTCGAAATACCTGTAAAAGTAAAATAAATGAAAATCATGAAGGGTCAAGCTGCTTAGGATGTCACAATGAACTATGGTACCACACACCACGAGAGGGAGAAAGTACTCTAGGTGCAAGATGGGATAATGAGAAAGAATGCATAATATTGCAGCATGTTCCTGATTCTTCAAACTGTGTGTTAGATGACTGCTATATTATGTGTGGATTGAGCCACAGCCCTTAACTTATTGTTCAATTTTTAAACAGAACAGGAAGAATTGATTTAATGCTTGAACAATGCTTATTTAAGTCACTGGCTTGGGTTCACTGAAACATTTTTGTGGGCAGAAGGAGGTGGTCTGTAGACAATAATCCTTGCGTCTCCCTTCCAGTGCAGCTCATGGCAACTATTTTGGGGCTGCTGCAGGAGGGGGAAGGTGAGAAATGCACACTCCCATTGACATAAATCCTTCCTCCCGCATAAGCCCTCTAATGGATTTAAGCTAATGATTGGTTGTTGTGGGTTTTCCAGGCTGTGTGGCCATGGTCTGGTAGATCTTGTTCCTAATGTTTCACCTGCATCTGTGACTGACATCTTCAGAGGTATATCACAGATAAAAGTCTGACAGGTTGAAAATGAGCCAGTTTACCAGGGAATGCAAGCCTCTGGCTGCAAGCACAAGCCAAGCTGTTGAGATATCTTTCAGACTGCAAGCCTAGGCTGTAGGTGGAGGAACAGGGGACATAATTATAGAGTTGGAAGAGACCACAAGAGACATTCAGTCCAACCCTCCACGATGAGGGAACACACAATCAAATCACTCCTGACAGATGGCTCCCAAGTGTAAGGCAGGGGGTTGAAGTGTGTTTCTGTTCAGGCATCCTGGCCTTGGTACATTCCAGGATCTGGGCTATGTGCCCAGAGTGGCTGAGGAAAGTAACCTTGCTTTTGCGCTTATCATGTGTGTGTGTGTGTGTGTGAAGCTTGCTTTCTTGCATCGTGGGAATAGGTTTGGGGAGGCCTGGGAGGGGCTCTATGTTCTGTAAAAGAGGCCGCCTATTCCCGGGAAGGTCAGAATCTGCATTCCGTGTAGTGTGATCGTTGAAGTTTATGAAATAAAGAGCTTTTCTAAGTTACTGTATTTCGGGTCCTTCGAGGTTCCTTACACCAAGCCTGTTTAAAAATTTCTGAGGAAGGAGATTCCATTACCCTCCGAGGCACCATATTCCACTGTCAAACAGCTCTTACTGGCAGGAAGTTCTTCCTGTTGTTTAGATGGAATCTCTTTTCTTATAGTTTAAATCAGTGGTTCTCAACCTGGGGGTCGGGACCACTTTGGGGGTCGAACGACCCTTTCACAGGGGTTGCCTAAGACTCTCTGCATCAGTGTTCTCCATCTGTAAAATGGATAAATGTTAGGGTTGGGGATCACCACAACATGAGGAACTGCATTAAAGGGTCTTGGAATTAGGAAGGTTGAGAACCACTGGTTTAAATCCATTACTCCATGTTCTAGTATCTGGAGCAGCAGAAAACAAGTTTGCTCCTTCTTTGACATGACATCCCTAAACATGGCTATTGTGTTATCCCTTAACCTTCTCCTCTCCAGACTAAACATATCCAGATCCCTAAGCCTCTCCTCACAAAGTATGGATTCTAGACCTTTTACCATAATGGTTGCTCTCCTCTGGACACACTCCAGCTTATCAATATCCTTCTTGAACTGTGATGCCCAGAACTGGACACAGTATTCCAGGTGAGGTCTGACCAACACAGAATAGAGTGGTAATGCTGCTTCCCTTGATCTGGACAGTATATTTCTATTGATGCAGTTCAGAACTACATTGGCTTTCTTGGCTGCCATATCACTGTTGTCTCATGTTCAGTTTGTAGTTTACTAACACTCCCATATCTCTTTCACCTGTTCTGTGTCAAGCCAGGTTTTACCTATCTTATACTTGTGTATTTAATTTTTTTCTCTGTAAGTGCAGTACTTTATATTTCTCCCTGTTGAAATTCATTTTGTTTGTTTTGGTCCAGCTCCCTGATCTGACAAGGTCATTTGAATTCTGACCCTCTCCTTTGGGGTGCTGGATAGCCCTCCTAATCTGGTGTTATCTACAAATTTGATCAGCATGCCCTCTATTCCATCATCCAAGTCATTTATAAAAATACTGAACAGTACAGGGTTCGGGACAGAACCCTGTGGCATCCCACTAATCACTTCTCTCCAGGTTGAAAATGAGCCATTGACACAGGAAAATAATTGGTTGTTGGATGTTATTAAGGCACTGCCACTGGCTGATAGATGCCTGAATGTGGGTATGGTTAGAAATAGCACTACAACTGGTGAACTGTAATGAAATTACTGTTAGGAATTGCATAAGTATGGCAGTCTTTGCTGTACAAGTTCTTTACCACAACAGTTGTTCTTTGATTTGCTACTAGACGAGCATGGGATCCAAAGACATTTCAGTGTAAATTCAGATTTAGCATTGACCATTTTAGGCAAGACCACTGAACTGCTCTGCATGCTATAAGAATAGCTTCTTAACTGTGTAATAAAGTAAAATGTTTAGATATGGTGGCCTGTATCCAACTTTGGAGACCCAAATAACACTTGTCTGTGAAAGAGTGAACAGCAATTCCTTTCAATTCAGCGGTCCTACTGCAGATCCCCAATGCTGTTCTAAGGGTTGGCTGATCTTCAGAAACAAAATATCAGAGTACTGCAATGAGAAGGAGAAGTAGGAGACTCCTGCTCTGCAAAGTGAGCAGATGGTTGGATATATCTCACAGGACTTGGGTAGTTCCAAGTCTGCCAGAAAGATATGGAACACAGCTCACATACGCATCATAAAATACATACTTCAGTTGCTTACTTTTATGCCTTAGAACCCACTATGTATTTATAAATTATCATTTCACATATTTGAAAAACTGGAATCCAAAAATTATTTAAAATAACTTATTTCAAAACAGGAGTTAACATTAATTGAGGTGACAAACATTGTTGAATACTTAAGTTTTATAAGTTATTTTACAACATTTGCAGCTCATGGAGTTAAGAGTTTTGAATTACAAAGGGCAAATTTCTCCTTCATGATAGTTTGCTGCTTAACCATGTATATAATATGCATACATGCATATGAAGGTAGGTAAGATTTAACACAAATTCAGAGACCTAGGTGAGAATTGCTGCAAACATAATAGGCACAATAGAAAAACATAAAGAAGCAAATAGGAATGAAACTTCTTCAGATATCTGAGGAGCAAACACAAGACAGAAGAGGCAATCAGCCCACTGTTGGGTGAAAACTGAGAAACTCAGAGAGGCAGCAGAAAGGCTTGATGCCTATTTTGCCTCAGTTTTTTTCACTGAAGGAGAGAAGAGGCTGATCCAGAGATGGTAGTAGGCAAGGCACAGCACCCAGGCTGCCACCTGACAGGGACAAAGAGGGAGTTGAGAAATACCCGATTGCATCAGATGAGCACAAATCCCCTGGGTCAGATGGCATCCACCCAAGAGGGTTCAATTAATTTTCTTTCAAAATATATTTTTCAATTTTTTAAAAAATACTACAAAACTACAAAGATAGCGAATCAGCTACCCTACGATAAGAAAGATTCAGTTTGAATACACAGATGTCAAGCTTATTCCCCCATAACTTTCCAATATCTCATGTAGTGAAAACTAGAATTTAAAAGGTCAGAAGAAAGAAAAAAAGAGAAATGAAATGGCTCTCATCTTGCCTTCTCTTCATACACGATATTACTGGAACACATTAGGTCCTTCCGCACACACAAAATAATGCGTTTTCAAACCTCTTTCGCAACTGTTTGCAAGTGGATTTTGCTATTCCGCACAGCTTCAAAGAACACTGGAAGCAGTTTGAAAGTGCATTATTCTGCATATGTGGAAGGAGCCATTGATTCTTATAACAGCTCTTCTCATTTTTCCTTCCTTTTAAAACTAATTAAATCATATCATTTATATCACTATCTAGAAAAATATAAATGCTAACAAAATCATTTCTGTATTGTCGAAGGCTTTCACGGCCGGAATCACTGGGATGCTGTGTTGTTTCCGGGCTGTATGGTCATGTCCTAGCAGGATCCTCTGAAGATGCCAGTCACAAATGCAGGTGAAACGGCAGGAGAGAATGCTGCTAGGACACGGCCATACAGCCCGGAAACCACACAGCACCCCAAAATCATTTCTGATTGACTTCAAACTGCCTCAGACTATTACTTAACCTCTTGTATACCCCAAGACTTTACCTTTTGCATACATAGCCTTTGCTTATTATTTTGTACTAATAGCATTAGTTTTACCCATCTATAAAGTGATATACCTATCATTAAAGTGATATACCTATAAAGTGATATACCTATCATTAGTTTTTACCTATCTGTCTTTTTCCTGTGTTTTCTTTCCACCCATCCTATATCTATCTCTCCATCAGCTTAAATTTAAATCCTTGCTGCTACATTCTCTCTATCTAATATAGTAAGAACAAGCAAAAAAAGTAGCACGTCTAAAAGTCCTTTTTGTTCTTATTTTCAATATGATTTTCCTCGGCAGTTCTCTCATCATAATTAAATCTTGACCTTGATACTGCATCCTCTTTTTGAAACGCTAATATCTTCTTTTAATGGTCTTAAAGTCAAATACAACACACAGCCTTGGGGAAGATTCTTGTTTTTAGATATGGTAAATTCTGTTAACCTTAGAGTTCATTTCTGCAACAGTAAAGGACATGAATGGTGCCAATTCTGAAATGAATTCTGTTCTAACATGTTCATCATTCCTTTCCAGAAGTGCCCTTATCACACAACACTCTCTATATAAAGTCCAGCCAAAGTAATTTCGCTGCCTGACAATGAATTTCTTTGGAATTTACATCAATTTTGGTTTCTAATGTTTTCATATCTTCAGATACTTTTTGAGTCCTATACCCATTCCTGTAATTTCTTTTTTCATTACGGCAATCTCCCATATAAGTTTAACAAGATGTTCCACCTTCTGTTTCATTTCAGACACATCTTTTTGCATAGAATAAGAACTTCCATTTTTTGTACAGCACCTGAACTAGATGTGCCTGATGCAACACATCCTCTGCTCTTTAATTCTGCCATTTCACATTAGATGCAATTACCAAACATCACCACTAGATGTCATTCGTAGTTCATTCAGTTCAGAGTTTACAATTCTTTTAGTACACACGTGGCCCCCTCTCACTCCAACACCAAATATCAGCCTTCACCAAGCTATTTTTAGTCTTTTAAAAAGATACATTGTAAGTCCTTTGTAGCACCTCTAAACAAAATGAGAACTCTCCATTATACTCTTCTGTTTCATCCCAAGTAGCACTTTACATTTCAAAATGGAGATCTCCACACTACTGAATGATGACGCAGTCCAAAAATTAGGAATACAGATAAAAAAAATACTCATCTTTTCAGGCAGACTCAAAATTCTTGCTGGCTGAAGTATGAAGTGCCTGGCAAGAAATACCCTTTCCTTCCTTTAACTTCATGTTTTTAAAGGAGGTATGCCATCAGTAAAGCTGCCTCTTTCCCGAGTGCCAAGTGCTGTTAAGTGAACTCAGGTGAGAAGTACAGACAGGGCTGGTGGTGTTCCCAGTGCTCCACACACCTTTTCTCACCTCTTGATGGAGGTGAGCACTTCCAGAGCTATTCTCACTCTGGAGATGCATTCCGGGTGGAAAAGCAGCAGGGTTGGCTTTTCTCTTGGGGGAACAGCAACCCTCAACGATGACCAGAAATGGAAACAAAAAAAACCACTCTCTAGAGAGCACGCAGAGTCTTTTCCCGTGATTGTTGAGACCTCTTGGAGGACAAGAGACATGGGGAAAAATGGAGGAGGGCAAATGTTATCCCGATTTTCAAAAAAAGGGAAGGGGAATGACCCAGGAAACTACAGGGCAGTCAATCTGATCAACAGACCAGTCAGAATGCAGATAACAAGATGTTTGAATGTTTGGCATGGTCAAAAAATTATAGGACAAGGAAAATCAGCATGTCAGAGATCTGTTTTAAATTGATCTTGGAAACTGTACCACACATTTTCTTAACTGTCTTTAGTGTGACTGGATTAATTATTCTATACCCACTGAATCTGTCATTGTGCTGACTTTTGATTCCTGGTGGTTTAAGTGTAGGATTTCAGATTTCTGTTTAAGCATTTCCAAGGAGATGACACATTCAGAGATATACATGAATCACAGACATCTTACTTTCAGCTCCCAGATGCTAAGTTATAGGTGACCTTTTTAGAAAGAGACATATACCAACTATAACTAATCCCAGGGGATCATATATTCCTCAGATTGGACAATATGATGTTACTAAACTATATCTTGTCACTTGAGCAGAACTTTGAACTTTCACTTGTAACTCTATAATTCAAATGACAATCCTACCTCTTCTCCAGAAAGATAGTACGCTGAAAGTAGCCCACCAACAAAACGAATGTTTACTTCAAAAACAGAGACTTCTGCATCCTGAAAATACAAATAAAATATTTTAAACCTCAAATTTAATTGCTGGCATGAAAATATAACATGATTTGAACATTATTGGATTGGTTCTAGAACCGGAGGTTCTTTAGCTTATACAAGATCCCAATATTAAGATACTAGGTTTCCCTTCTATGACTTTGTCAGCTTGGTTCAATATCGGAATAAACAAGCTAGTTGTCAAGTCTTCTTTACCCCAAGATGCCAGATCATACAATAATTATTTGGCAAAATGTAAAAATGTAAAAAAACAAAACAAAATCTGGATAATAGCTTCCAGAATTACATCACTCTATGAATCAGGCTGACAGACCAAAACCTGCTATTTACCAGATTTAAATACTTCCTTTAATAGCTATTTAAATTTCTCATTGCTCCCTTAAATGCAGGTTACAACATTTCACAAAACCACTCTTTTCTGCATTGTTTCGAAGATTTTTGAATTGTGTCTGATGACACCCCTAACCCAAAACCCTAACCCTTCTTCAGTCACCTCTTCAGTCACCTCACCTTATTTTAATATGTCTATTAAAATAAACTTTTTCTACATCAAGCATTATGAAGCTACAACATAATGGATTCTTTTTGACACATAAAAATGACTTTAATATATCAAAGTTGCGAGCCTATAAATGGAAAGGAGGTTATTAGGACCCCCCCCCCTCCACATTAGCAAAACATTACTGAGTTCCAAGACTATTTGAGCACCTTCTTTAAATTTGTTGTTGTTGTTACCTTCCTTACCCAAACTGTATGGAAGGCACATCTACCTCCTATGCAGCTGACTGGATACATTGGGAATGTGCAAATCATGTTTCATTTCAATCAATTACCCTAGTTCAGTGATGGCAAACCTTTTTGAGACCGAGTGCCTAAACTGCAACCCAAAACCCACTTATTTATCACAAAGTGCCAACACGGCATTTTAACCTGAATACTGAGATTTTAGTTTAGAAAAAATGGTTGGCTCTGAGGTGTGCGTTACTTGGGAGTAAGCTAGGTGGTAGTCAGTGGCTTTGCTTTGAAGCAACCATGCAACTTTTCCAATGGGTGAATCACGATCCTAGGTGGGTTTACTCAGAAGCAAGCCCCATTGCCAGCAACCGAACTTACTCCCAGGTAAAGGATTGCACTTTAGTTCTTCGCATGAAAATCAGTGGGGTTTAACAGCGTTTAACAGGGTTACCTACACTGCTTCCCCAAAACTAGGTCGTAGGTTTAATGCTAGTAATTGGGCCCAGTGGCCCAGGCCAGCCTAGGGGTGTGTGTGTGTGTGTGGGGGGGTGCACATGCCCACAGAGAGGGCTCTGAGTGCCGCCTCTGGCACCCATGCCATAGGTTCGCCACCACTGCCCTAGTTGGAACTGCTTAGAAGAATCATCAGTTTTTAAAGTTAATATCATCCTGGACTTGGAGAAAAGGAGGAAATAATGTAAGATCCCCAAACTTCAGTTTTTCTTACCACAATACAATAAACATCAGTGACCCAAGCAGACCTATTTCTACTGACCCAGTTTATCACCCTCTTCTTTAAACTGATTCACAACTCACCTCAACATTGCATTCAGCATCACTTCTGTACAGCAGAGCTTGTTGAGGCTACTTTGGAATATGAAAGGGCTTTATACTTTCTATCCTGTGTACTCCAAATTCTTCTAGTTATGAAACCCCTATCTTGTTACCTCTTGCTAGACAGCAACTTAAATAATTCTACGTGGAGGCATTTCAACAAAGTTGTCCTTAACTGCCCAACACTAATCTGAGCACCACTGTTACTTTATGTTTGAGCTTTTTTTAAAAAACAAGATAACTACAAGTTGCAGTGAAAAACAAACATAGGATGGGGTGATCAAGTTAATGAAAAAAGTGTTTCCTGTAACAAACAATGGAATCTCTGAATCACAGTTATGGTTTGTGCTATTCCCTACAAATGTACTGAAGAACACAAACCCTAATTTGTGATTAAAACATTATGTGTTAATATAAATAAAGTTTTTCATTAAAAAAAGACAGCTCAAGAAAACCCCAAGTTAATTCCTGAAGTAACTCAAACATGGTTTGGCCATTGTGCTTGTGGCTTGCTACTATTTATTTGTAATCAGAAATCTATCAATTTCCTGCTGACTGTATTTACAGAGAGAAAAGGTCTTTTTATTTAAGATAAACAGCTAGAAAAGATATCAGGAAGAAACAGAAAACTACACCCACAGCTTTAAGATAATATTCTGCATCCAAGGCCCTTAGAATGTAAAGTATGGAGATCAAAGAACTGAACCAAAGAACTGAACTAGTCTTAAGCAGGAACACTACCAAGTGCATTTGTTATACACAGAAATGTTTCCCGAAACATGCAGACATCAATTTCTTTTCATACTTCAGCTAAATTTTCACAAAATCTGGGACAGCTGTTCTTTGGTGTTTATCAATTTTAGGATTTAATTAAAGGGGCAATACTTCTGGAGTGGTTGGGGGAGGAGGGATGGAAAAGAAGAAGAATCAGAAAAATCAGAAGATTCCTTGAAAGAGTTGTGCTCATAGAAGTCAGTTACCAACTGGGAGATCATGTTTCATAAGTAGCTACTGCTTCTTTTTATACAACACTGGAACAAAAACACTATTTCTATCCATTTTCATTTGTAGTTTACAGAACCTTCAAGTTCCCTGGCAAGCAGTGTGCCAAAATTAACACTATTCAATTCCGCAGATGTTATATGTTAAGTAAAAAAGTAAATACTAGTTTTAAAAAAACTTGCTTCTTCAGAAGCACATATTTTGCATGAATGTATTTAAGACTCAATTACGAACACTGAATAAAAATCTCTGGAGATTAGTCTACAGATCAAATCAACTGAAATTTCAACCCCTACTACCACTGCTCAATGGTAGCAATTATCTAATAGTAGACAGCTAGGTAACAGAGAATATGACTCAACAGTTGAAAAAAATTATTTCACCATCACTTTGCAGGAAAGAAAGTGCCTGCTTTCATCATGCTGTGTCTAAAATGCAGCAGCCAGTCAATCATTTTAGAGACAGCACAATAAAATGCAGCAAGCAACATGATTTGTTAGCCTTTAGTAAGTTAGGATTAATCACATTACTGTTAAATTAATGACTGATCGATGGAGCTCAGCTTCAGGTACAAAAACAAAACCCTATATACAGTTAGTTGTCTTTGCTAGACAAAATGTAAACTCCCTGAGATTTTTTTAAAAAAACTATCAGAATTGGAAGAGGTGCAGCAAGAAGGTATAATTTCTTATACAAGTTAACTAAATTATCTTACTATTGAGCCATCTGAGGAATCTATTTTAATTTTCAACTGATAATTTCCCAGCAGATTTTAAAGATTAAAGACCTGTAAAAGCTACTGCGACAAGACTTTTTTTCCTACTGAGGAGACACACCCAACCTTCTATGATTTGGGGGATCTAGGTCCTTTTGAACTTCCCTCTCACTTTCCAGGTGTTCTACAGACAGCAAGTGTATAGGCTTTGAGTTTGCTGCTGTCATGCACAAAGATATTACTGAGGCTGGATAAATATATAAACAACCCAGAAGATTTATATATGTATAGGTTGGTTTAAAAGGAACAAACCAGAAATACAGGTCTTCAGATAAACAATGGAAATACCTGGTTGGGGCACAAAAATTTAAACTGGTTATAATTTTGAAAAATACTTTTCTACAATACTTTTATTGACTAGACACAAGTTTGGATCCATTCTCTCACACAAGATTCCACCCACAGCAACCTGCCCTTTCCCCAAAGTCAGACTAGACCGTACAAGGTCTGCTCATCACCAGAGTCAGGCCTAACTAGTTAAGAGTTATATCACCTGCCATACTACCAGGCAGAGCTACCCTCCACTCTGTCCAGTTTTTTTCCTGAGCCAGACCAGAGTTGTCACTGCTCTCTCCCTGGGGCAGAACTCAACTCCTCCTCCTGTGTCCCCTCCAACATCTCATCCCCCTCCTCAAAGGTGGACTGGATGCTAGAGCAGGACTCCTATGGACTCATATGAAAACATGATTTTCCCCCCAGGGGCAGGATAGCATAACTTTGAGGGTGGTATGTATGATGGATAGGTATGATGGAGGGTGGTATGAACGATGGTCCATCATACATACCACAGTCAAAGTTATGCTGTTATATTCAGTGAGGCCTTTGAAAGCTTTCTTTAAAGTGATAGTTATCCATGATATTATTACGACAAGCTAGCACCAACCGAATTTACTGAAGGCTATATCTGATTATTACTGAAGGCTATATCTGATTATTACTGAAGGCTATATCTGATTATCCCTCCACCCCATTTAACTTTTTCCCTCAAAGCAGAGGGAAAATGTTTTACCTCATGGCTTAAAAACCTCTGGAAGTTTTGTGTCCTTATGCAGTACTGCATTTCCTTTTATATGATGCAGTATAGTCTACTGGTAAAGCATAGAGGTTATAATGGAATAGCTCATTCAAAATTTTTGAAAGAGTTTGGAATGAGCTCTTCCATTACAAATGAGAAGTATTTCTAGCTGGTTATGTTTTGGTGACTGATAAGCAACATTCTCCAGACAGTTTATTAAACACTCCATATATATCCTAGGCACATATGGACATCTTTTTTCTACCTATTTATAGCTACCTGCTCCTTGCTATTTATTATGCAGTTACTGAAATTGTTTTTTTCAATTCACTATTAGTTTAACAATTGGCATTAATTTATTTCTTACTTGCTTTTACTTTAAGCTGAAACAAATGCTGATAATGCAACCTTATATCCAAATCAGTCCTACCTAACTCATGGGATTTATTTCTGTGCAAGTATTGTAGCTATATCCTTTTTTGGAGGGGGGTCGGTAACATCATGAAATTAAGACATTTTGCCAAACAGACTTCTGGACATTTATTACAGCCCAAATTTCAGAATAATACAAACAATATCTTGATATACATGCTTTCTCACAGGCCACTGATTAAGGAAACAAATGAAGGGTGAAACAAAATATAATTCTGTGTCAGAAAGGTATTTCCTGCTGCTTGAATGGCTACAAGTTGGAAATAATGTAGTACAGCTTCCTTAAACTTTAGAATTGAACAGACTGATTTAATTGCTGCAGTGGCCTAATAAAACACTCTGTACAACAGCTTTAAAAGTCAGATTTTTTTAAACAGAGGAATCGCATAAAAATCAGTACAGCTAAAGTATGGCATTTTGGGAATATTGCCCCAAGGACCATGATAATTCTGATGTTCGTGTGACTTGTAGGATGTCCTCTAACCAATGGAAATTAAAGTCAGTATCTGAGATGCGTTTTCATACAATCACCTATATTTTCTTCCAAATCCAATGAAAATACCTACTGACATTATAAAACAGATACTTCAACATCTCAAAATATAATTAAGGATATTATGTTTAAAGAACTGACTTATGAAAAGTGCAGGCAAAATATGAAGGCCAATAACTTACTAGAAATCTTGTTTATGTTTCCCCCCTACCCACAAGATTGGATAAATCAAAAATATTTCTCCACTCACAAGTATCTTTCTTGTCTAAATTAGCAGAATAGACTAATACTCACCACATCAAAATCTAGATTTTTCTCCACCCATTCTTTGGCTTCTTTAAATTCATCTTTCATTTCCATGATATACAGTGTATCCAAGGCATCTACAATTGTTGCTCCTTGAATATTACCTGAAAAGACACAGAAACTTAAATAGTGATGCTTTCTAGATACAGCAACCAGACATCTAATTAAACAACTGTGAATACTGATTTGTAGGTTTCTCAGACTACCATTTTTAAGTAATTATAATTATGAAGAGTTTCAGATTAAATTTTGGGGATTTTTCTTGTTTGTCAGCATGCTAGAAACATGTTCATCAAGCAGCACTGAAAATTTTGATATTCTTTTTAGATTTTCAATCAAAGGCTGATTCCGTGTAAAGGCTGATGGTGTAAAAGGGTTTAAAACAGGCTGCACGGGCCATTTACAGTGGCCCAGGGATGGCAAAAACGCCATCCTGTGCGGTCCCGAGTGGCGTGAAGGCGCCGCTTTCCACCTTCCTTCCTGAGGGAGGTTTTTGGAAAGTGCTGCCTTCCCATCGGCACGGTGCAAACCACACCGCGCCGAAGGTGCCGCTTTCCCATCCTCCCCCCTCACCTCGTCCTCCAGCGTCGGTCTGGAGGGCTGCTGAGACCTGCCCATGCTGCCCTCCGACTCCTGGAGGTCGGAGGGCAGCATGGGCGGGTCCCTGCAGCCCTCCAGACCGACACTGGAGGGGCCGAAGGTGAGTATGAAGAAGGCAGCAGAAAAGGCTCTTCTGTGCCACAGTTCAGTCTCTTCTCGGGGACCGCTTCATGCCACGCTCCCGTGCAAACAGCCCCCTCCCCTCCACCAGCATAATTTCTGCTGGTGGAGAGGTGCCCTTTCCACTGTGCAGAAAGGGCCAGTGTAAAAGGGTTTATACTGTTTTCACACCGCTGTTTTGGGCCCATGCGGAATCAGCCAAAGTTACATTCTCTAGAAACACATTCTTATTTTGTATGCAGATATATTGCATGCCATCCTAACAGGACAATCCAGATTGCTGCAGCGGGTGGAGACAGTGCAGAAAAGGCGGCAATGCACAATCTCCAATGGGCTTTCAAGAGGTTCAGGTGGGGGGGAAGCAAAAAGCCTCCCTGCCACCAGAAAGTCCTCCATGGGGCCCAATGAGTGGCAAAAGTCCAGGTCTGCAGTGCAACTGGTCACAAACCCAGGGTGGAAGCCAACTAACATCAGCTCCATCTCAGGAAATGCCCTGGTCCCCCACATCAGCATCCGCGCTAGACATTAGCACAGCTCCATGGTGGTCTGGGCTTCCAAGTTCACCTGCTGTAGAGTTGAGGGAAGGCCAGCTGTCAGCGCATTTTCTCCCTGCTTTGTGGAGCTGTCCCTTATGTGACATGGGGGGGGGCTAATACACTACATGGCCCTGCGCTGCTGTCTGTGCGTGTTCAGCCTCCCCCATCTGGATGGGGCTGTAAAGTTGGCTGTAAGTTAAAAAAATTAAAAATAAATAGACAGCATTCCATGCCTGGAGATTCTCAAAATTACAACTCACTCCAGAAGATAGAGATCAGTCTCCCTGGAGAACATGGCTCCTTTAGAGAGTGGATTCCATTGCACCTCATTCCTACTAAGCATCTTCCCCTCCCAAAATTTCCAGACATTTCCCAACCCAGGATTGGTGACCTTATCCCAGTTCTTAAAATGTCTCTCTAAGTATCCATACAGTAATTCAAATATAAATAGCCAAGCAGTGCCTGTTATTTATTCATCATTGAGTTGACCTAGACATCAACAATCCTGAATAGTACTAAAATTTACGCAAACATATGAATCTAGAAATGCATAAATAGATATAACAAAAAGAATGTTTATGCAGAATATTTCTAATTTGGTATCACTTAAATTGTTCTTATGTCTTGAAGTAAAGTCACAGTAATCAATATAATTGACCTTTTTCTTCCTTTTTTGCAGTTCTACAACAAATAATGGATGTGCTTGACATACCATGCTCAAACACACCATTCCATGTGTGTTGCATGAATAAGTGATACAGCTTGCATTATGAGAGATTTCAGCACAGCGAATTTAGGTAAGCAAAAAAATGGAAGGACCTCAAGTGCTCAGTTTTTAGCTAGGAAGCAACTAAAATATCAGTTGACATCTCTAAATCCTTGGCAACTCTTAAGTTCTTAAAATAAAGGAAAAAAGCATCACTGTAGATTAGTGCACACTGAGAATGTGTTCTCTTTTTAAAGCATGCTATTTTGCTAGAAAAAAACTGATACAGTTTGCTGTAGCAGAAATGTCAGGCTCCAGAAATGAATGTTATGCAATTGTTATGCAATACTCCATTTTCCTGACTATCACCAAAAGATACAAATCATTAAAAATATAAGCTAACAACATATTTTTATAATCTTCCAATATTAATGGATGAGCTTTGACAAACCAACTAGAGCAGCCTCATAGTAGGGGGAAAAATGTTAGACTACAGGCATAGACTTGTGCTCAAGAAATGAACACTATTACAAAAGGCAAACCAGAAATGCATGTGCAGTTTATAAAGGTAGAAAGCAGGAAATTTCTAAAGGCTAAGGTAATGAAAAGGAAGATAACCAAGCATTCCAATAGTTACTAGTGTCAGACATAAATCCAGGCAAGGATTTGTTTTGCAAAATGGCTAAGAATGGAGTTCAGGGAGACACCTTTCAGAGAACTGCAGAACATGTTTAAGGAGTTCCAAGAGCCTCAGAGGATAATTTTAGGATTTCAGCAACTAATTGTGAACTTTTCCAATGAAAGAGCCAAATCTATTTAACCTTTCTAGTGGATTGATGTCTTACACATAATACTGGCTATCAAGTATCCCCCTTTAGAGGACTAGTTAGGACAACCAAACAGAAACAGCAATGCAGCAAAGCCAACCAGGTAGTACCTGCAAATAATTATTTGATTGTTACTGACAATTCCCACTAAGGGACTGGCCAGTGGAAAACAAAGATATTATTTTAAAAAATCCGAACACTTCTATAGTAAGATCTGAATAAACAGCACCAGTCTCTCCGAATGTAAACTAGTGCACAACCAAGCTCAAAGACCTTACATTTGTGTGCAAGTGTAATCAGAGTGAAATAAGTAAGTGTGGTACAGTGGTTAACTGTGCAGGACTAGTATCTGAAAGTTACTGGGTGATCTTGGGCCAGTTGTACACTCTCAGCCTAACCTACCTCCAGGGTTTGTTGTGGAGATAAAATGGAAGAGAGGAGAATAATGTAAACTGCTTTAGGTCTCCACTGGGGAGTAAAGTGGGGTATAAATGAATTAAATAAATACATAAACTAGAAAAAACTAGATTATCAAATAGTACTATGTGCAAGTTAATGGAAACAATTAACCCCAAAGGAAGACAAGCCTGTATGTAAGATACATTTGATAAAATGGACATAACTAACTTGTAATCAAATGACAACCCCTTCTTTATGGCATAACTGGAAAAACCCTGGCCTCACTTTTGAATAAATAGTTCTTGTCCTGTAGATCTCTTGAATAATCTTATACTACACTGTTCTGCAAAACATACCCAATGACTTCCAAGGGAAACATGCAAGTTGGCATCATTTAGAGGACAAATCAAGGTAATCTAATTTTAAATGAACAGAACACTAATTGGATGAAGTTATTTCATTCAATAATAAATCTTGGAGCAGGTTAAGTTGCCAGAAGAAACTGTTATTGGATTTCAAAGAGTTTATCATATTAAATCAGTAGAAGCTATAAATACAAACTACAGTTTATGGATCTGCAAGGACAACTCCGCTATTAAAGTGGCCTATTTCCTAATATTTCTGCAACAGACAAGAGGCTGTCCTGCCCCTTAAAGGAGAAACATCCACTCAGCTGTTTCAGCTGTCAACCTATAAGAGGGCTGCTCCAGCATCCTGTCTACCTTTCAGAGTGGGGATGGAATGTTGGAGGTAGTTAAGGACTGGGTCAGGGAAACTGAATGGATAGATTTTGGGTCTCCCTCAGCAAGAAAGCAGGTTGAAGGGTACCTTCACCTGCTAGTGTGGCAGAGTCGTTTTAACCCTACCTCTGACTTGATTGTTAGGCCTGTCTCTGGTGAGGAGCCAGATTTAAACCATTTAGTTTGACTCCTGGGAAAGGAAAAACTGGTGGGTACATGAAAGATCCAACCCAGTGGCTAATCAGTGAAAGCCTGTTGGTAAACACAAGCATTAAAGAGAATTCACACCCCACTCTGATGACACAGCTAGTTTAAATTATGTGCCTAAGCCAGGCTTCTCCCTTGACTACCTGGAGACCTGCACTACTTATCTGTCCTTCAAAAATAAATAAATTTTTGTTATTTACATACTAAAAATCTGGTTACAAATAGAATAAAATAAAATAACAATTTCTGCCTCAGTGATTTCCATGTTCTTCTTGCTTACCAGAAAAGGTGCTACCCTAAGAAAAGTTTGTAATTGAGGGGAAGGTATATATCCCAAAAAAACTGGTTACCCAAAAACATAAGAGGTTGCATGGGTTCCCTTGGTTTAAAGGAGGGGACTGTCTCAATCTCCAAGAAGGATACACAAAATAGTGATGCTTAGCTCCTTCAGAACACCCAGAGCCTCTGAATCGTAAGTACATAATGCTGTCCAGAGTCCATGAACCTGTGAACTTAACTCAACCTGGCAAACAGGAATTCAACATCCATCCCTGCTACTACCGGAACTTTTGCCCACTTTCTGAAGGGGAAAATGTACAGCAGCAAGCTTCACACATTTGGCACTGACCTCCTCGGCTCGCAACCTGGGGTCCACCTGGATGCATTTCTTTCTATGGAGACCCAGGTTGCCCATGTTGCTTTTTCACATCTTCACCAGGCTCGGTGGCTGGCCCCCTACCTTTCCCAGGCTGACCTGGCCACGGTGATCCACGCAACAGTCACCTCCAGGTTAGACTATTGTAACTCGCTCTACATGAGCCTTCCCTTGATCCAGAAGCGGAAGCTGGTCCAGTATGCGATGGCTCGCTTTCTCACAGGTGGTTCTGTTAGGGACCACATCTCCCCTGGGTTGCGCTGCCTGCACTGGCTCCCAGAGGAATTCTGGATCATCTTCAAGGTGTTGCTGCTGACCTTTAAAGCTCTTTGCGGCCTGGGGCCCTCATACCTTTGAGACGTCCTTACTCCACATATCCCAGTTTGGCCTTTGCATTCTGCAGAGGCAAACTTACTGGTGGCCCCTCGCCCCGCAATGATGCGGCTAGCCTCTACTCCGGCCAGGGCTTTTTTGGCCCTGGCCCCCGCCTGGTGGGACACTCTTCCTTCAGCTGTTAGGGCCCTGTGGGACCTTGGTGAGTTCTGCAGGGCCTATAAAACTGAGTTGTTCTACCGGGCCTTTGGGAAGGCAGGCAGCGGATTGTCTGCCTCCTCTTGATGCCCCCAAGAACCATCTGTGCATATTATCCTCGGTGATCTGCTGATCTCCTCCTGGGAGTATGAGAGCAGGGAGTTGGGGTTCGGACGCCATTTAATAAAATGGGCTTTAATGCGAGTTTTAATGATGCTACTGATTTTAATAGATTTTAATACACTTTTTTGATTTATATTGTTTTATGTTATCTTCTATCACAGTTTGTTGTTGGCTTTATTGTACACTGCCCTGAGCCCTCCGGGAGCAGGGTGGTCTACTAAATCTACTAAATAAATAATAATAATTTGCCTATGTGGAAAATAAATACAGGAAAGAGATGTGTTAGGATTTACAAGTGACTGCTTCATTCAGTCAAGCAAGAGTTAACTGCTGAAGTCACAAGCCTGGAATCATATGAGCTTCTGGAAAGATCTCTCTGCTTCTTCTTCCAGTAAAAGAGAAAAGGCACAGGCACAGTGTTTGCTGTTTCTTTATTTAGTGTAACTTCATTTTGTTATCCAGTAAAGTACTACAAATCAACACACTTGGATCTTTGCTGTATTATTTACTCTGTCAATTCACTGCAATGCAACAAGTAGTAATAGTCAGCAACCAAGACACTCAGTATATAGCAAAGGGGATATTGGCAGGAATGAGGCAAATAGGCAGACCTACAGAAGCTGCAGCACTGTGGCCTATACAGCAGGGTTGAGCTAAGTACAACAAAATCCTCACATCCTAACTTCAGAGTAGCTACTTATTTGCCAGTGATAATTATGAAATCAAAACACTTAGTCATCAGTTTGTGCATACTGCCAGAATAAGAGCACGGAAAGGAAAACAGCTTTGAAACATTGTAATAGCTTAAACTAATCCAGTTCCTGTTGCCGAAGGTTAATCATGTTCAGCTGCTACTACAACCCACAGATGGCACAGTTAACCAGTGTTCACATAGCAAATCTGCGCTCACAAATAAAACAAGGAGGTGGAAAGCAGAATCTTCTAGAGACCTAAGGGGAAACTTTGAGCCAGTTGAAACATGGCATGGCACCTAATGTTCCACTCTCAGATTTCGATGATCAAATGTATGTTTAGTTTACAATTTCTGTTGCCAAAATGAGTATTTACTGACATGGGTTAAAGTCAAAGAGTGCAAGGCTAGCCTGAAAAATTGAAATTTATTTTCCAGCCTTGGCATTTCAGACTCTAGGTGTTTTGGTTTTTTTTTTAAAGCCTGAGCTGTTAATGAGAAAGTCAACAATCAAGACTTCTCTTTGAGTAGTTAAATGTAACAGTTCAACCAAAAAGCTAACCAAAGAGAGATTTGGGGGGATGAAAAGGTTCTACAAAAGTTTCATGACTTCTGTCTTCATACACAGAAAGAGAAACTGTATATTTTGATCATGCTATTCAGCACCCTGCAAGACATTCAAGTGAAGTTTTTTTCAACAGAATTTTCAGAAGGCTTTTTACGTTATCTAGCTCTGTGTCAGAGTTGTCTCATAGGCATAGCTTAAGACTGAGAACAAGCACCTTAAGAGAAATGTGACACTTTGTACATGATCATTCAAATCACCACTCATGTGCCAAAGAAATGCTGTGCAGAGCAGACAATTGCCATTTGAAGATTTGTAATTTGTGAGCTGCTTATTCACAGTCTGACCACATAAAACTTTATTTCTACCGTGTCCATCATTGCATTTTGCAGAAATTTGGTTGTTTTGCCTCCTATTGGGAACTCTACCATCTAAAGTTTATAGATTTTGTCATTTAAGGTTATCCCAGGAGAAATCTCCTGTGAATGTCAAGAATTGTATACAATTCAACACAGAGCCATTGGGAAGAAAAAACAAGTATGAATCAGTGAGACAAAAACATGGTTTAGAATTAAGAGCAATGGTCTACCTAGAACTCAATGGGAATAAAACAATGTCAAAGAAAACAGAGAACTGCCACTGACAACAGCCCCATATAATCTTTGTGCCTCTCAAGTCTACAGATGTTGAACAGCGGTATCACATTTAAGTGTTTGTGTATTTGATTAATAGATTATTAGACTACTCCCACCTCAGAGCAATTTATATCATAATTCCTGACAATAAATTAAAATAATTTGTGCAATAGCCTGCATACAATAATCAATCAGGGTGCCTTTAAATTATACAAAATCAACAAGGATTTTACATTTTTGTTGGTCCTGCCCCCTGAACCAAGGAAATGCAGCGAGGGCTGGGAAATTCAGCATGGTAACATGGATTGAGTATGCACAGTTGATATTGGGGAGTACAAGGCACAGATATTCTGTTCTTCTTCTGAAATAAGAATTCTAAACTTGGAGGTTGCCAAAATTTCACATGCATCCTCCCAACCTAAAATACACTCTCTTTTTCTTTTAAGAAATTTAACATTCTGAGTGGCTGGAAAAAAAGTAGATGGCAGAGTCTACCATAAATATGAAAAGGAAGAGCCTGAAGGAGAAGACAAGTTACTATTTCATTTATAGTCTACTTGTCTCCATGGATCCAAGGCAGATTACAAGTATGTTGAAGTCAATCAGTATGTGGATCACAAAATATGATAACGTATCTTGCCAACAAGACAAAAGAAACAGATGGGCTAAAACTCTAGACCCAAAGAAAGAAACAGGCAAAAAGACAGAATGCATGTAAACATCTTTGTTTAAGGCAGCATGACAAATGGCACAGGGAAGTATTCATCTCTCGTGGAAGTAAGCTCCCGAACTGATCCATGTAACAAGGAAAAGTTTGGGTTGCAATGATGCAAAATTGGTCTATCATTTTTTTCAATTCAAGCCTTTATTGGCATTCCATGTTACAATAAAACAGTTGTCCATAAAAAACAGATAAATACGTCAAACATATACACATAGTGATAGTCCCATGTGTAATATTTGTAGTTCAGACTCTTATCAATAGTGTAGTCCAAACGGACTCATCAAAACTGCCATTCCTACATACTTCTTTGTAGACCAGACTGAAGACTTATTGGCAGAGCCTAGATATCATAATAACATACAATATTAAATTTTTTACTGTAAGACACAGGGTTTGTTGGGGTGGCATCAGGTAAAAGGTAAAGGAAAGGGGACGGGGAGATGAATGGATAATTGGTCTGACTCTAGTAGGTTGCCACTGCATTCAATTGTTATACCATCTGGCAAACGATAGTAGAACTACGACATCTTTCTATAAGTCACACACAAGTTTGTTTGACTTTGGATGATTGTGAACCTATAGGTTACTGGCAGAGGTAGGCACTGTATCAGTAGCAAAAGGTTAGTGTAACATTATTGTTGTTATGGTCTATTATTTATGGTCCACCAGATACGAAGGACACTCCCTATCTTTCATTTGGAAACAATATGAACACTGAAAGTCAAAAATAACAGAGTTGAAGAATTTATAACAGTCAAAGCTAGAGGGCACTAGAATCTATACTTACCTTAGCTATATAGAATTAGCATGCCAATCATAATAATGCATTTTAGAGTTTATCAATTTTTCACTGAATTCTATACTCATAACAATAATATTTTTTAAAAGATGAAGTAGCATATTTACTTTATGCTGCCCTGAAGGTCTCATAGATCTATACCAGTGGGATAAAATCAATAATATAATATAATAGCACCTCTGGTATTACAGGCATGGTAGCCTCTGTAACTGGGGAACAGAACCAGAAGGTGGCAATTGTGCAGTTTTCTTTACATTCAACAATCAACAATTTAAAGATAGCACATGTAAAAGCAGCCGTTTAAGAACACACATGCGTCTAATGTGATCTCTAGTTTCAAAGCAGTAAATCAGCTCATGTCATTAAGTACAAAAGCACATACTACTTACCAAATAAATTGCTTGAATGTCCTTGTTTTGATATGGGTTTCAGTTCATTTAATCCCCATGCGTAATGTTTATAATTATCCCAGGCATGTTTCATCATCTGGAGGGAAATGAAAGCAGGATTATAATGTTGATTTAACAAGAAACTACTGTAGTAAATAGTACCAAAAATGAACTGAACGCTAAAGAATAATGTGCTTAATTCAATGGGTAATTAAATTCCTATCACATTATAGCCACAGTACTTTAACATTAAACATTATAACATCATCATATTGCTGGAATTGTCTTTTAGCTATAGTACTGAATCTGTCTTACTTGATTTCACTCCATATTGTTAATTGGGAATTTGTAATGCACATCCATTAATTCTCATTAAAAAATTTACCATACAGGGTGTTAGTCCAGTTTAAAACTTTCTTCTAAGACAACCAGATTCTGAAGCAAAGATACTGTAGCAAAGGTATTTTATTAATGTGCTATATATTTACAAAGTTCTCTGTGTGTGCGTGTGTGTGTGTGTGAACAGTTATCAAATTGCTCCAACTCATGGTGATCCTATTAATCAATGTTCTCCAAAACATCCTATTGTTAATAGCCTTGTCTAAATCTTGCAAATGGAGAGCTGAGACTTCCTTTACACAATCAATCCATCTCATATCGAATCTTCCTTTCTTCCTGCTGCTTTTCCAACTTTTCATAACATTATTGTCTTCACCAATGAATCTTATTTTCTCATAATGTAACCAAAGAACAATAGCTTCAGTTTAGTCATTTTAGCTTCTGGAGTTTAGTCTTGATTTGATCTAGAACTCACTTATTTTATCTTTTTGATGGTCCATGGTATCCATAAAAACTCTCCTCCTATACCACATTTTAAAGGAATATGCTTCCTTCCAGTCAACTTACACACCCATATGTAGTGATAGGGAATACTATGGCATGGATTAACTTGATATGGTTGACAGTATTGCAACCTTATACTAAGAGAAAGCAGCTTAAAAAATAAAACCTTATTCATTTGATAGAGGTGGTCTATGGTGCCTTAATGAAGGATCTTGCCCAGCAGTAATATTCACCTGACATAAGGAGCACAACTTTCTTTGCTGCTTCATCCAGCTCTTGAACAAAATGCCTCCAAAAACTGCACTTCATGGGGATGTGTGACACTCCCCCCCGCCCCAGAACAGCACTAAGGGATTCAGAAGCCTGTAATGAGGGGTGAATTGATTGCTAATCTTCCACTGCATCTGACCCCAAGTAAAAATTTGAGAGCAATACCCACATACAGCATGGCACTTCTAACCTTCACCATAACTATATATTTAATAACCACACATGGAACCCATCTGTGACATCCATATTGAGGCCAAAGTGAAAGAATGATGACTTTTCTCCAAACTTAGGGTAACCCACAGGATTTCAGAAAAAATCCTAAAGCTGCTAAAGAGGGGATGGGATAAAAAAGCCCCCAAAAGAAAACAGTTGACTGAGCAAATACAGAAGATTGCTGTCCGAATGCAGGCAGGTACACAAGGAAGAGGGTGGGAGGGAAACAGAGACAATCACATGATGCCAGGTTGCTGCAGATAATGAGTAGCCAGCAGCTACTGTTGCTGCTAACCCCCTCAGCCAAATTTCAAACGGACAGAGATGAAGAGTCTCACTTGTCCCCACCTGGGAAGGTAGAGGGAAAGAGCAGACATGGTGATTCACCTCTCCTCAGGCAACAATGACACAGAACTCACCACAGTTGCAGTCCCTCATCGCAAAGCCTAGGCAAGTAGAAGAGGAAGAGGAACTACTGTCACTTCCAATCACTTCCTTCCATTGATACAACAAAGAATTCCCCTGCCACTCACAACTTCCCACAAACAACACTCATCCACTGGCAGGAGACAAGCAGGGGAAGGGGAAAGTCAGGAGACAAATGATTGGTCCAAGTCTGGGTTAGGAGGAGGAAGGAGGGGGGATAGCAAGATGGCAGTTGGGTGAGACATAAGGGGGCATGAATGACAGGGAAGAAGGGGTGGGAAAGAGAAAGAAGCGGGGATGACTGAATGAAGAGGGGGAGAGGGAGAGGAAGGAAAGGTCCCCCACTTGTTCTTCCTTAAAGGTCCCCCACTTGTCCTTTCCTAATTACAGAATAAATAATTTTGTTATTACCTTAGAAAGACACTATATTTGACAGTGTTTTGTACATTCTTATTTGTTTCTAAATGTTTCTAGTCTCATCATGTTCTTTGAAAGCTTTTTGACTCCTTCCTTATGATTGCCATGTCAGAGCCACACTGCGCATTTTTTTGGGATCCCTGATCACCTAAATCATTATTTAGTCTTTTAAATTGGGGCTATAACCCAATTTGCAGAGCTCCTGCAAAAAAACTTAGCACTCCTGAGGAGGTAGGCAGGAAACTGGAGGAGAGTGGGAGAAGGCGGTGCATCGTGGAAAGAGTGGGAAAAGTTTGTTCCTGCCTCCTGAGGAAAGAGGAGGGGAAGACTCACATGAGATGTCTTCTGCCTCCAGGAGAATTATGACAGCACATTATACAAAAGTTATCTTAAATCAGGATGGTAAGCTGTATATGAATTCTATCTGAAATAACTATTCTCTGTCATGTTCATCCAGTTGTGGAAATGAGATCTAGACAGAGGTTTACAATATCCATTGGGGTTTTTTATGCTGGACAGAAATACTAGTTTAGTGAATCTTTAGCACGCTCCCATTTTAAAATTTAGCAAAACATATTTTTCTGAAAAACTTGACTGCAGAGCTGTTAACCAGGCAAGTTCTGGTTTGTGAATGCCAATCTTTCATCATAATTCATAAAAACATACCAAAAATTGGAACTGGACCACATATGGGTTGAACATCCCCACGGTAATAGAATTCCTGGCCTGTTTAGAATGCCAGCTGTTAGCAGTCAAATGCCAAGTTCACACCTGTCACAGGAAGCAGATTGAGACCAGCTCTTCACATATGCTAACGGACAAGTATCCGAAGGATCTAAATTAACCAATTTTGAGGGGTGACAGATTATAGCTGCAGTCTAAAGATTAAACAAAAATATTTGCTTAAATGGTCTGAGAAGCAACATGAAACAAGTGTTCTTACTACATATTTTAACATACCCTATGGTACCTGGGATCTAGTTCTATCTGAGAACTCCCTCCTCCTAGTTACTAATTACTACTCAGAGGCTACAGGGAGATGAGGAAGCAGGTAAGCAACTTTGTCTAGTATACTTGGATCTGAACACAACTCCAGCTAAAATAGTTCTCTTCTCAGTTGAAGATGAACAAAGACAGAGGGAAAAACAACAGTAGCTAGAGACCCTTCTACAGTGCCTGAACTGAGGACTGTTGCAAGCATGGTGTAAGATGTTCTGTGGGTTGGTTGGGGGGAGCGACGTGTGACCTTCGGTCAACCTAAGCTAGACAGAAAGGCTTTACATCTGGCCTCGTCTGTCAAGAGCCTGGGGTCACTTTAGACTAGGCCCTTTAGTTCAAGTCTCATGTCACCAGGACTGCCTGGGTAGCGTTCTATCATCTGTGACAGGCATGGCAGTTGGCTCCGTATCTCTCCCATTCTGATCTAGCCACAGTAATCCATGCAACGATCACCTCCAGATTAAACTATTGTAACTTGCTTTATGTTAGCTTACCTTTGACTGTGACTCAAAAATTGAAACTTGTACAGCACGCAGCAGCCAGGCTCCTTACTGGGGCATCGTATAGGGACCAGATCATTCCTGTCCTGTATCATCTCCATTGGCTGCCAACTGCATACCAGATCATGTTCAAAGTTCTGGTAATGACTTTAAGGCGGTGAATGGTCTTGGACCTGCCTCCCCCCATATTGCCCCCTAAGATCACTCTGCTCATCGGAAGAAAATTTGCTGGTGGTCCCTGGCCCAAAACATATCCGGCTGGCCACTACAAGGGCCAGGACCTTTACGGTCTTGCCCCCTACCTGGTAGAACAGACTCCCCAGGGAGATCAGGGCCCTGTAGGACTTGAACTGTTTCCGCAGGGCCTGTAAAATGAAGCTGTTCCACCAGGCTTTTACATCTGGTCAGCCGGATCTGAACTGAAGTTATCTCATTGCCAGTGGCCTCCCAGGGCCATACAAGGAATTGGGTCGTCGCCATCTATTGAAATTGTGATTTTATTTTTATGCTGATTTTTTTTATTATATGTTGTACTGTTTTACATTATTCTGGTTCACCACCCTGAGTCCTGCAGGGAATGGCAGGTTACAAATCTAAAAATAAATAAATAAAATAATGTTTAAAGCTGTCAGACTAGGATTTGGTAGTCCCACATTTGAATCTCCACTCTGCAGTGGAGGATTGCTGGGCAACTTTGTGTCACTTATATACATGCAGTCTAAACTATCTCACAAGGTTGTTGCAAGGATAGAACGAAGTACAACAGTACAATGTAAGATGATTTGGGTCCCCGTTGGAGAGAGAGGCAGAATATAAGTGAATACATGTTAAAGTCCTTTTGACTGCCACAAACATTTTGGATTAAACACGCACTAAAAGTATTATGATTCCCCAGTGCACACGTGCCTGATTTGAATGGGGACCCCTCCCTTGAATGCCACCCCTCCCTCCCTCCCCCTCCCTCCCCTTGCATGCCACTCCTCCCCTCCCTCACCCTCTGTTAGGGTGGGTGGCCCATGTCCAGATGCCGGACCCCTCCCTCCCCCTCCCTTGCATGCCAACCTCCCTCCCCTCCCTTCACTAGGGTAGGTGGGCCATCTCCAGATGCTGGGGGCCCTCCCCTTCCTCCCTTGCATGCCACCCCTCACTCCCTCCCTCCCCTTCCCTGCCACCCTTCCCCCTCCTTTTGCTAGGGTGGCTGGGTCATATCCAGATGCCAGGCACCCTTCCCCTCCCTTGCATGCCACCTTTTGCATGCCACTCCTTGCACCCCTTGCATTACTCCCTCCACTTTTCACAATGAGGCAATTGGATCACTGAACAAATTGACTGGGCAGTCGAGGAGACAAAAATGATTGAGTTCTGCAGAGACCCTGCTCTTTATCTCCAGAAGCTCGGCAGCCAAATGCTCCTGCCATATGCATTAAGGGTGTACTGGCAGCAGAGATGTTTGTGGGGAAATTAAAGCCAGGGAAAATGTTTATCTTGTAGACAGGCAGGGGAAGGAGGAGAACTAAGACTGGAGAAGTGGCAAAAGCCACTTCTTATGCACCTCAGCCCAGATCCTGACTATGCCCATGAAAGCCTGGGGAGCATGCAAATCCCAGAGCACAGCTGTTTAAAGTTCTCAAACTCTGACATGTGAATCAACCCTCACTATTTTACCAATTTCTTTAAACTGCTATAAGTGTCTTTGGGAACTACTTAAGTGTAAAACTTGGGGGAAGGGGGTAGAAAGAGACCAATAATAAATATAGTTTTTATTAATACTATAGCTTTAATATAATATTAAATATATAACTAATTAATTTAGATACAGAAAGTTATGTTATTCATCTCCCCCCTCACACACAGAATAGGAAGTCTTTCACTGAGGTCTTACAGACTATAAAATCAATTTCCAATTTATCACCTGTTTCAGTGATGGGCATTGTTGGAGGAAGTCATATAAAAATGCATCTGTTTCAAGCAGGGATCAGAGTTTGCTGCTTTCTCAACAGTTAAAATGCAAACTAGCTCCTCAATAGACAGGAAAGGCAGATCTATGACTCGATACAAGCAATACAACTGCAATTTATATAAAATTCCCGAATGCTTGGGAAAGCATGCAAGATTAGGGGGTATTGTGTCAAACTGACTATTGGTTAGAGATGGAGATTAAACAATTAGTTCCCATTATGAATAACTGCAATCCTAAATAGATTTACTCCGTGTAAGGACCCTGAAATCAATAGACATAGACTGGAGTAACTTTGCTCAAGATTGCACTGCAGAACATGTTTCATATGACATATAAATTTCAGAAAGTAGTATGAAATCTTATTTGAAACCGTTTCACAAAGATTGTACAGGCTGTTGTTCAACAAAGAATGATTAACACTGTAAGCATTCCCAGCAATTTACCCAGGAACACAGCAAAAAGTCTGAGTCTCATTTGTGAAGTAAAGTGTAAGAACTAAGGATCTCCAAATGTTACCTGATAAATATGGCTGTGTTACTCATTCACTGCCTTTGCCTCTTAGAGATGTTAGAATAATGAAACTCAGTCCACTAAAATATATATATTTATATATTTATATATATATATTTATATATATATTTATATATATATATTTTACACTCTGTTACTGGGCTCTCTTTACCAGCCTTACTTGAGAGTACTGAAAAAGACACCAGATGTTAGTGCCAGAATGTCATGGCCCAGTTTTTCAGATGTGACAATTGATAAAGACAGGTCTGGAAACAGATGACAGTACTGCTAAAAACTAATCTTGCTGACTACCTTGGAACTGGGCAACAGACAAACTATGTTTTGAGAAAGAAAATTATCGTTGGAATAATTTAGCAAAAGCAGTATGCACAATGATCAAGATGAAATATTATGCTTGCTATCAATTTATAGCTTGTATGCTATTATGCTTTACAGTTGATAGTTCCCAAAGTTGATATCTATATACAAGTTATAGGCACTGGGGGTGGGGAACATACCCAGCACAGGTATTCTAGTTCTGTTTTTCAGCCAATTCAAACTTCTAATATCAACATGATTGAACATTGAGAACATCTGTTGATAATACATAGCAAAAGTTTACAAAAAATCAACACTTCCAGAAACAGTTATTCAGTTAGCCATTTGGGAAGAGGTCAGCACTAACGTTTGCCAGACAACTGGGTAGAAAATTGTCTTTCTGTATAAAGATGCAATGAGTGTCAGTACCACTATATTAATTCCCTTCACATTCATTATACATTCAACTACATCTTGGGGTTCTATAACAAGAGCCTTCCTATCATTTCAACATTTTAATTTAGTAGAAACTGTGTACTTGGTCAAGAAAAAATGCTTCAGCAACATCAGCATTTTAAAGATCTGTATTTTTTATAGGTCTATAGAGTTGCTCAGCACAAAAGATTAATGCACAAGGAGGATTACAGTTCACAAGTTTTCTTTAAAAATACGGATAGGAAAACTTGCTGCACAATCAAGTCCATTTGATAGGGATCCAAAGTCAGCAATAGCTCTAGGGTCATTTTTATATGTGCATGTAGGAAGGTGTACTACTTGCCTTGTTTAACTGTGATTAACCTCAGCATGCTAAAGTTATGAATGCACTGTTGCAACCATGTGGTTATTTTAATAAAAATGACCATGCTCCACTAGAACAGCTGTGCCACAAATACGACCAGAGTCTGCTCAGCAATGCTTACTATTGTGGATATAAACTGCAAGTTCAATAAACTCAGCAAAGCCTGAAGCTGAGCCAAAACCAATTCAGTAGTTTAAGATTTCATATGAATGGTTATTGCATAGGTCTGATGATACATGTTTCACATTGCAATGTGTTAACTGCAAACTCTGCTTTTAATGATAGTCATATTAACACTGAAACTACTTTGTTTTAAATCTTGAAGGGCTACATATGGAGTGCATTTCTCAGAGCTGCAGATGGGTGGTGAACAAGAACCACATAAGCAAGTCCAACTCTTCTTTTCATGCGACAGAACTAGCAAAACAATATTTTAATAATTATTCAGCAGTTATCTATGCTAAAGTGAAAAAGCTGTGTCAGAATGTTTGCATGTATGCATGTGAACTTTAGTCAGCAACACACTATTCATTAACCACATTTCACAATACAAAAATCATGCAGTCATAAGGCTGCCAGATTCAATATAAAACAGAAGCCTTTAATGTTGTAATCTGAAACCAGTGATACTGAAGCCAGATTGAGAACAATATGAATTAAGTACTGAAGCATTGGTCTCTTAAAAAAATGAGGAATCTCTCATATTGACATATTTTTACTAAACAGTTATATTCCTAGACTTTCATTAAATTAAAAGCAATAAATAGTGTATTATAATATTGTTCCTAAATGGTTTTTAACTTGAGTCATCTTTGTTGGAGCAGCCAGTAAATAGTAATTCAATTATCTTCTGTTTTAGAACCAGAAACTACAGAATCCATTTTTTCTGAATATATATACCTGGAAAAATACCCTGCACATTTCAAATCTACAGGGCTTCTTTTCCTATTACAAAGAAGCTCTTCTTATTTATATTGTATTTACTCCTATAACCTGAAATGTAATGTTCTATTTCCCAGTAGAAGGTTAGGGTATTGTGAAAAAATAAAACAAAAATCCTATCATTTAGAATACAAGATGAGTTATCATACATAATAAGGAATTTGAATTTTTAAAATTCTATGCTGCAGTGATAAGCAACATCTCTGGGGTCAGAATAACTTCATACTTGATCCTAATCGTAGGACATGTGGCTAAACTTTGAAGATCAAGTAAATCCACTGATCAATTATGTCACAAGGATACCAAACATCACTGCTGAACTGTGGACACTGCTCAGAGTTTGACATACATGTTGTTCTGGTATTCTTTGGAATACAATAAATGTCCTTTTAGCACCTTGATTTTCTTCAGGGTTTTCATGACTACCAAATATATATGTTCCAATTGTTCCATTTATTCATCAGCTTTATCATACCAGATTTGTACTATGCATCCTGTGCTACACAGTTTCGGCTGCAAGTAATTTTTTTTTTTTTACTCAGACATCCTGTTGAACTCACTTGTGACTGAGCAGACATGAACAGAATGAGGTTATCAAGGCAATTCCATTATGGCTCATGTATCAAGTTGCAGTTTGAGGTACTTAAATGATACATTTAAAAGAAAAGGCGCCCCAAAATCCCAATTCTATAGCAGTGTTGATGAGACGCAGCTCAAGGAAAAGCAGAAAGCTGCTTCAGCAGTTATCCACAGTGCAAGAAACTTTATATTTTATAAGGAAGTTGAAGCTTAAAGCCAAACAATGCTTTATAAATCAGAAGTTGCCATAAAAAGGTAGAGACGTACAATTTAGCATGCTTGCAATAGTAAAGAGATGAAGAAAAACATTAAAAATTATTGTAGTTATATAAAAAAGGAGAGAAGCCTGTTGATATTCAAGATAGTTTGAACCTTGTCTCTGTGAGTATGTTAGGCTTGAAAGCAGAAAATGAAGGGACAGTGTGTGAAGATCAACTTTCTAGAAACAGGAAACCAGAGGAAAGATCTTAAAATCATGAAAGAGCTGTAATCTATAGCAAAGCAACAACTTTACACACATGATCATATATAGCACTGGGCTGCAATCTTTGCAAATTGCAGCACAAGTAAAGTTCCACTAAAATAAAAGAAGTTATTTCCAGGTAGATACACAGAACTCTTTACTTATGCACTTTCATCCAACCAGGCCTTATCCAGTGGTGGGATTCAAAAATTTTAGTAACAGGTTCCGATGGTGGTGGGATTCAAACAGTGACGTAGCGCAATGGGGCTGGGCGGGGCATGACGGGGGCGTGACCAGGCATTCCAGGGGCGGGGCATTCCTGGGCGGGGCTGTGGCAAGAATGCAGGGCGCGCGTGCCCCAGGTGCAGTTCCCCTTCACCCCACCTCTAGATTCAAATAATGACTGTTTAACGTATTAAAAAGCAATATACCGAAAGGTAGTGTATCATTTCTTTTTTATATAATTATATTGATTGATTTTAAATAATAACGTAAGTAGAGACACCAAAACTGTTTACAATTGTTAACATATTATAAACATATCTAATTGTCTATCTCTCTCAACCCCCCCCCACTAAAACATCCTATATTGCCTCCCTCCTTCCCATATTTCCCTCCCTCCCTATTTTCTACTTCCCCTTCCGATTCCTATAACTACTTTATCTATTCCACTTGATAGAAAACTAGCAGAGGGAGAGATCCAAAATCTAAAAGAGTAGTTTAAACTCCTCTCTTTCCAATATAAATTTCAAGGGAAAAAAAGAAAATGAAAAATCTTTACCTATAATACTTTCCCAACCTTTATATCAATGAACAAAACAAAAGAATTACTATATATTGTATTATTTCATACAGTTCATACACACATGGGGGGGTGCCATGGGGGGCCCGCAGCGGGCGATTTTGCATCTCCCACTTGATGAGATTTGTTGTACTCAGGGACAGAGATTATCCCCTTGTCCCTAGTGGAGTTAATCATTAATAACCGGTTCTCCGAACTGAGAAAATTTTAGTAACCGGTTCTACTGAATAGGTGCAAATAGGCTGCATCCCACCTCTGGCCTTATCTCATACGAAGATTTTTTTTTTATTGACTCAGTGCAATCTTAAAGAGAGTCTAAGCCAGTCTAAGCAAATTCATTTCACTGTAGTAACTGCACAGGATTACAGCGTTAGTTAATCCAGCCCAGCATTTACTCAGATGAACAATAGCTTTCCAAGGTCTTTCCTCTACTTCCAAGCTTAGGAGCAGGCTGTAAGGTAGCTGTTGTACTATATTTATTTCATCATTATCTAAACTGAGTATATTAATCACACTCTCAACTGTTGAAAGGGCACCTTTCATTGACTTTAAGGCCAGCACCAGCAATACACTCAACTGCATCTTAAAAGTTTCACGCTTCTCCTGATTTCATAACTTCTAAGGTAGAAAGAAGAACCTGGATGTCATTATGGAAACTGAAACAAGTGCAAGATAATGCTTTCCTCAACATTGGACCGACTGACAGTACCACCTGCAAGACACAGAAATCTTCCAAGGAACAAAAGATTACCAAAAGAGCCATTTAGAAAGAAGCTGGCAAAAGGTGAGCTGTTGCCAGGCAGCAAACACTTGGGGGAACCTCATGTCAGATCTTTGACACTTAACTTAAGAATGTACTACTTTGGTACATAGTGAACATACTATGGATACTGTGTAATTTTATTAGTCTGCTGCTTTACCCCTCACCCCCTTTCTTCTCTTGCTACAAATATATCCAACATCAATTATTATGCTACAATGATTGCAAAGTATCTAGTTTTATATATGAGGCTGTTTCTCTGGAAGCATTTGAAGAATAAAATATTGCAGCAGCCTCTCAATACACAGGGTATAATACCAGAATACTTGGCAAAACATTCCTAAGGTAGTGCTTGTACTTGTGGACATTTGCACACAAAAATGTATGTTGATCAATGGAATAAATACTAAATACCATAAAAAGTACAACAGGTCTGATGCTTTGCACCATTGTCATCTTCGAGATGGACTGAATACTCCAGTCTTAAGTCCATTTCACACACAAAAAAACTGTGATGAGGCTGAGACACATTTGCCTCCATCACACAAGAATGAAGAACAGGTAAAACACCACAGACCCATGAAATTGATTTATTCTGGCAATTGCAATTGATTTATTCTGGCAATTGCAAGCCTGATGTGTCACCTACATAGCCAATGATAACAGTAGGTGCTTTGATCTTAAATGTAATTAGATAATTTACTGAGAGCATTATATCTGTAACAGGGGTAACCTAGTGTGGTGATCTGAATAGTTTGATCTAATCATATTTTAACAAAACAGAATGTTAAAATATGATTACAAGAGTGCCTTTCATGAAGATTCACGGTGGCCTGCAATAAAAGAACACAATTTGACTCCAGCAACACCTGAAGGAATGACAAGATTTCCAGGGTGTAAAGCTTACAAGTATCAATGCTCCCTTCCTCAGACACCTGACAAAGGGAGCTTTGACTTTTGAAAGCTTACACCCTTGGAAATCTCATTGATCTCTAAGTTGCTACTGGATTTTAATCTTGTTATGTTACTAGGGATGGGCAGAAGTTGCCCCTACTGGTGCATGTAGCTACCAAAATATTTTAATCAGAACTGCCATTACTACTATGAGATCCAGAACTCTCTTTTCTAGAATCGGAGACCAAGCACTCTGCAAAGAATCACACAAACTACACTGAGCACCAACCTTTTTCCAGCAGTCAGTTCTATATAAGGCAGACAAAGGTTTACATTCATTAACAGCACAAAAAGTAGTTTGATATATTAAGTAGTTGTATTAAATACAACTTGACAAACAAAGCAGAAGTCTTTCACCTTCATGCCACTTCACATGCCATACAAAGAAATTCACACAGCAACTAATTTGCAACAGTTTCACAGATAAGGCTCTCCCTCACTGGTTAGCCACTATGTTCTACATGCTCATTTTACACGTTTCCACACAGATGAGAATTGCATGCATGAATTATTATATGCCAACAAGTTTGTGTTCTACACTTACCCTGTTTTTAAAAGTTTGGCAAGGTTCTGGGGAACCAAATCCATTCTACCCTCAAAAAAGAACAATGTTTAAATAAACAATATAAAGGTTACTCAAACATCAAAGTCCCGTTACAGAAGTGAGTGAACTTTCTATTCTCTCCAGCATAGAGAAATACCGCTACTGTTAAAGAAAACTCCCAAGAACTCTGAGAAAGAACCATCAGATCAAATAACAAGCACCGCAAATGGATATACTTAACAGAGGACCTTGATGAAATCTAGAGTCTAGCAATAATCAAAACATTTCATGACAACAATTTATCAATACAAAAATACAATAGCTAACTTCACAAGTCTTGCTATTCAACTTGGTAAATTAGTAGTAGTATTTCACTTAGGAAATTAAATAACAGATTGCAGCATGCTATGGTTCCAGAATACTAAACAACGTCAGATACTAAACAACAACACTTTCAACATCAGATGCAACATCAGAACCTTGCTCTGGGGAGAAAAGCACACGAATAGTTTATGGAAGAAAATACTACAATATTTTGCTGACAAACATTTCAAAAAACAGTTTTTCCATGCTTACAGTGCTTAGTTCCGTAAGCATTTCAAGTGAGCATGGCACCATCCTTTCCTTTATTTTTTCCGGTAATTGTGGCTCTCCAAAATTATGATTAGGGAGGTAGAACTCCCGTCATTTGTCACCGCACTTCAGTTCTGCGGAAATCTCTGGGATAGGGATGGCTCAGTCCACATTCTGGAAACTGCCAACTGCTGCCGAGACCACGGCGTGAGAAGCGCAAAGCCATGTGTAGTGACACGTGTCCTTTTCTCTTCCTTTGCAAGAAGTTGCAGCTTCCTACCCAAGGCGACCCTCACCACCTTTACAGAGCCGTTCCCGAAAAAGGCAGCGGCGAAAGACTGCAGAAAGGGATCATGAAGGTGACTGCTAAGCAGGTGCGGCTGGGCAGGTGATACAAGGGAAGAGGCAAAGCGCGGAGGAAGGGGGGAATTAAAGCGGCCAGGTGGCGGAGGGGAGGGAGAGTCACCAACCTCTTTGATCTTGGCTCGTTTCTGGCGGGCGAGCGGGTCAGCCGGCTCCTTCCCCGCGACTCCGACGGGCTTGCGGAAGGGCAGGTCCGGCAGCTCAGCCCGCTGGCGAAAGTTGCTCTTGTCCTGGTCGATGTCACTGCGGATCTTGCCCGGCGGCTTCTGGAGGGTCTCCTTGGCCTCCCGCAGAGCTCGCTCGTGGTCCTCGCGGATGCGGGCCAAGTTCTCCGCCGCGGAGCTGCTGCTACTCGCTCCGGGCAGCTGCGGCTCCTCTTGGGCGGGCGGCGACGGCTGTTGCTGGAGGTGGCTGGCGTGGAAGAAGACGTTGCTGAGCAGCTTGGGGGAATCCGGCAGGAAGAAGATGGCCCCGAAACACAGCGTGATGAAGGCGCTGAAGACCAGCAGCAGCACGAACTTCTCCGTCAGCCGGAAGGCTCCGCTGGGGCCAGGCGCCTTCCTGAGCCCCGCGCCGCCCAGGGCGCCCCCGCCTAGAGAGGCGCCCGAAGAGCCAGGCCCGGCGGGGCTACTGAAGAGCGGCAACAGGCTGCCCGCCGGCATGGCTCAGCGTCCCCGTGCCGGCCACGGGGCTGCAGCGGGAAGGCCCGGCCACACCTCTGCCCAGCAGCGGCCACAGCCACGCTCCCGGCTGGCGGCGGGGCCAGCCCGCGCTTCCCGACCCCGGCCAGCGGCGGACCAAACTTTCCTCCTCGTCGGCAGCGGCCAAGTTTCGCGGCTGCCTCGTCCCGCCTCGGGAGCGCTGGAGGGAGGCGGCCACGACTGGGCGAGGGCTCTGTCAGCTGCTGCTGCTGCTGCTGCCCATGGTGGCGCCTCAGCGGAGAGGAAGGGCGGGAGGCGCCGCTATGGCCAAGGACGCCGCTTCATAGGAAAGCCCGTCCCGTGGCTCGCGCCCGCACCCTCCTCCAGCTCGGGCGCCGCGCGCGCACCCACCCCGCGCGCCTCTCCAGCAGCCAACGCGGAACTGAAGCAGCCCCGACAACCCGGAGAGCAGAAAGGCGAGAGAGGAAGGCCCCCCCTGACGGCGAACTAGACCAATCAGGCAGTAGGAGGGACTGGGAGGAGAAGGGGGCTGTGCGGTGGGCGGGGCTTGCGAGGAGACGGGGGAGTCAGTGCTGCTATCGCTGGCCAGAACTGGAAGGAGTGGGAGGGCTCGGGCTTGTGATCCGGCAGGGGAAGTGGGACCTGGGCGGTGAGGCAGCAAGCCTGGGTTCCTATAGTGCGAGTAAAGTGTTTCCTCTCTGGTTTTGTTAGTATGAAATAATTATTGATCCCCATTGGGCGATGCTCCGTTACTCCAGTCTAAGCATCGCTAGCGTTGCGTTTAGCCGGTGGTATCTTTGCGTAGGATGGCATCGTTGAGAGTGTTTAATTAGAAGTAAGTCACACTGCGTGTAGCAGTCTATTCTGTATGGCAACTCAACTCGGTAACATCCCTCTCCTTGGAACTTTTTGCCGGTTTCAGGTTTACTTAGCAAAATTATTGCTGTGGACTAAAATACTTTCACAAGTAACCTACGTGGCTGCGCTGGACCTTCCCAAGGTTTTTGGAGCCTAGGAGTCTGTAACTTTACCACACCCTCTCACCCCTTTAATAGAATTTTTAAAAGGTCTAGACTCTAGAACGAACTTTTTCTTTAATTTACTCGGCCTTTGAAATGAACATAATAATAAGAATATGTGTCTTGTTGAGTTTCTCAACACTTTTGAGTTAGCAGTAGCACAACAATTTGTATAAACATGCTGAACATTGCTTTGAGAGAGAGAGCTATTTTGTGATCTGTTGAAATGGTGGCCAGTCCCAACAGTCTCTTGCAAATGACACAAAACAGTGTGTAAGCTTTTGAGTTCTTCAGAACTCTTCAACAGGCTTAGGTAATGAAGTTAAGATTAATGAAGAGTACTAGAGAATTTGGAAGTTGACACGCTATAACTGTGTCGTTATAGGGTTGGTACTAATAAAATATTTTCATTTTTAGGAGTGCTATGGCACTATATTTTGCCTGCCCTAAAAGTGACTTGTCAGCAGAAAGTTAAAAACAAAGCTACATGGAAACGCAGAAACATATACATGGGACATTTAAACATTGGACTTTAAATATAAATACAGTTTTAAATCCACTTTACATCACTCTGTCTTAGGGAAAACTGGTCAATTATGTCAGAAACCAATTGCCTCACTCAAAATTATATCAAGTATATATTCTTTTGAATTGTCACACTTTTCAACTATCATTTACATGAAATATAGATTTACAAATATATTACTGGTCATATTTCCAAAGTTTTAGCCCATATAAATTGACCTGCTCTCAGTTTCTCTTGCCTTCAGTAGATAAGATTTGCATAGCAAGGATACTGTACAAGACAACTCAAGGGTTGCATTCCTAAAAGCAGTTTCTTGAATTTAAGCCCCATTAAATAGGACTTGCTTTTGAGTGAACCTGATTAGGCTTGTTTCTATTATTGTTCGTTGCTCATCTGCCCTACCCACACCATATCAAACCAGAAGAAAAAATAAAACAAATTGACTCAGAATGACCATTTTTTTTTAAAAAGCAAAACCTTGTGTAAATCACAGGAAAGGAGAAGTTCCCCTTCTGCAGCAGTGAAGTGAAACTCACACAGAGGCAGCTATGTCCAAATACCCCTCCCCATCCGAGTCTCTTCTTACTGTTGGCCAACAGAAGGAAAGGAAATAGTCCCAAAGCAAGTCCCATGCTCGTCTTTTCTTCTTACCTCTTCCTTGTAAAAGAAAAATAGGATAGGATTAGCCTGATCAAGATGAACTGGTTCTAACAATTTAAAATATCCTGGGAAAAGTGAAGGGTCGATAGGGTTGCCAGCAGCCTGGGGGGAAATGCTGTGCCCTTTTAGTAGAGGTTTAGTGTATGAAAATGGTAATCTGAAGCTTTTCGTGGAAATAAATATAATCGTCTGGTAGAGTGCTAGGAGACATCATCAGGGAAGGGGTTGGTCTCTATGCCCTGTTACTGGCCCTCCATATAACTAGTTGGCTGCTGTGAAACAAGGTGATTGACTAAATGGACTACCCTCTGACCCACCAGGGCTCTGGTGACAAAGAAAGCACATCCTTCCATAGCCTGGTATTCTTGAAATAAACTAGGTTTTTCATGCCAAGTAAATGCTCTGCCACAATAACCAGATGTAAAGGAGAATAGGACTGTAATATCTTGATTAACAGAAAGAATTTCAGTAGAAACACTCCTCTTGTCACCCCACTGATGAAGCAAAGCCATCAAGTGACAGCCTTAGTATTTCTAGGTCTCTGGGCAAAAGTGCAGGATGGAACCCCTGAAACACTGCCCCCTACCACTACACTCTCCCCACTGGGTCCAAACAAGGAGTCACCCTCACTCTTGCAAGGTAGTCTCCTTGCCACCGCCGCTGCTGGAAGCCAGCTGCCCAAGCCCTAGATGGGGAGGTGCAAATATCAGCAGGAGCCTGCTCTTCTCCTACCCCTCCTTTGGAAGCAGGTTGGTGGTCCCCAAATGTGGGACCCATCCCTGACAACACAAACATCTTACACCTCCCTCTGGGAGATTTACAAGCTGGAACTTCCTAGTCCAGCACTCTAAGCACTAAACCACACTGGCTCTTCATGAAACTGTACTATCCCTAGTTTTGCAATGTAGTAGTTCTTTGGAACAGCTTTTGTATTGCTGTAGTACTCCAAACAATCTGATGAAATTGGTTCTTGTCCTTGAAAATCTATGCCACCTTAAATCTGACCTTTTAAGGTGCTGCAAGTCCTCATTTGGTTTATGTTTAACCAGTACAACAGATATCCTTTTAGAGAAGAGGGTCTCAAGAGCCCCAAAAGCATTGATTGGCATTTGTATTTAGCAAGAAGGCTGTAGTTTAGGATTGGTCTAGGAATGGAAGGAGTGATATTCAGTCACAGTATCTCCAAGTTCCCAAGAAAACAGAGAGGGCTGCCCAGATTATAAAAGGTCGTGAACTTTTGGAAGAAAAGGCAATAATTCTCTGTTAGGTTATCACAAAAGAAAAAAATGGGAATGAAACCATTATTTAAATTAAAAATTTGCCTTAAGCAGTGAATCAACATTTCACTCAAGTTATGATAAGTTTTTTCTTTGAAAAGTTATGTAAAGCTGTGCCTTTATTGTACATGGCTCTTTGCCCAAAGCCTATTGCAAAGTAGTAAATTATACGTTGGTGGCATAATGAACATAGAAATGAAAGGAACAGCTATAAAATGGTTTTACAATAGCCTGCAAAGTCTTTGACATTAAAACCACATTTATGGTACTGTTATTCCAAAGTAGCAACTTCATGGGGCCACTTTCAACCAGAACATTCAGGAAGCATATGGTAAGGAAGAAGAGCCAGGCAGGATCCTATAGTAATGCCAATTCTTTTTTTTAATCAAAGGAGAGGAATTTTTTAAAAGAAAGCTTTATTTTTTTGGTTTTTATTGAAGCTCAAATGTTGCCATGCATCAACCGAATAGTCACAACTCCGAATGGAATTATCTATATTAATATTTTCTCTTAGATCTATTATTAAAGCTCGTTGTAATAGATAACATTGTTCTACTGCAATTTTTCTTGATGCGAACCTTATCTCCAGTTATGGCTACCATGTAATTGAAGGCTTCTGAATTACAGTTTCTTTGAGTAAATTTTTTACATTAAACCATTCCCTTGAATGAGTAGCCTTTTATTTTAAACATTATATTTCAGCTTTGTACCATAATGACTTCAAAGTGGCTTACATCCCTCTTGAAAAATACAATGGTGATTTCCTCACTGGCAATTAATCCTGGGATAGTCATCCGAAATATCCAGGTTCCCTCAAGATCTCCCCACTGCCGAACTGTGGAACACAGATCAGACCCGTTTCTGGCACTCCCCCACCCCTTATCACAGGATTTTCCTGGATTTGCTTGTATATGAACCTTTTTGGAAAAAACACTCCAATGGGAGCTAATAGAAGATGGGGGCTACACATTTGAGGGTCCATAACTTTGGCCCCCATGAACCAAACTTCACCAAACCTGGGTGGTATCATCAGGAGAGTCTCCTATTGATACACCCAGGTTTTGTGAAGTTTGGTCCAGGGGGTCCAAAGCTATGGACTCCCAAAGGGGGTGCCCCATCCCCATTGTTTCCAATGGGAGCTAATAGGAGATGGGGCTACACATTTGAGGGTCCATAACTTTGGCCCCCATGAACCAAACTTCACCAAACCTGAGTGGTATCATCAGGAGGGTCTCCTAAAGATATTCTGAAATATTGGTGCTGCTAGTTTAACAATTGCACATCTGACAGCAGGCACCCCCCGCCCCAAGGAGCAGGGCTAGTTATCTTCACTGGAAACATGCTGCAGTGAGGATGTTGGAACCTGGATGAAAAAGTGCCAATTCTTTTGAAACTTGGTTGTACCTAGATTAAATTTTCAGTGGGAATTCGGCCAATGTAAACAAAAGCACTTTAAGTACATTTGGGCTAAAAATAAATAAATAAAGCACAACCAGCAGCTTTAGTTCATGTTTCTTTTTTGATGTTCTCCAATATAGTTTCATCCATGAAACATGACTGAAATCGATCATGAAGATTTCCAGTGATCTTCTTTTGGCCAAGTTTAAAGGTCTTTCCAGACAATCTCTTCCGTTGTTGATTGCAATATTTAGTTGCTAGAAAAATTCAGTTCTCTCAGCAGATAGTTCTATAATTTAACATGTGGCTACTGTGCAAAATGCAGCTGTGCAAGTGTTATTGAGTGTTCATTTACCTTTTCTTTTCTTTTTTTAAAAAGAGGTCTGGGGCAACTGGTAGCTGCCATTCTCCACCATGGGGTCACCATGGGGACTCTTGGCGTGAGCATGACTGCTTGAGCTGAACTGCAGTAGTTTTCCTCTCTTGGGCTGTGTGTTTCCCCTGGGCAGTGCTGAGCACAGTTCTACATCAAAAGAGGAGTAAAAGATAACAGCAAATCTATCTTCCTGCTGCTTACCCCACATCCTCTTTGTGCAATATTGGAAGCTGGTATGATTGATTATGAGGAACTGCATCCTCCATCAAAAAGGAAAATAAGATACATACTAAAACATTCGCATTTCTGGTACAAAGTTTGTAAGTGTGCAACCTAATAGTTTCCTGATCCTCTCTCTCCTGTCTCAATTAGAGCGGGTATTGTAGATAGTAGCCCCTGGGCTGTTGTTAGAAGTAGTTGTACCTAATTCTGTAGGGTGGATATGTGGGTTTCCCTCTATAATACAGAAAAGGCAGACGTCCTCCTGCAGCTGGCAAGTGTGCATATCACATGACCGCAAGACAGAATTCAGGTACTATATTCAATCAGGTGCTATTTTCTTTGCACTCATCAGGAAGCCTCAAGGCTTCAGTCACATTCAGACTGGTGAAACTTGTGTATAGATTTTCCAAAAAAGTGTTTGCACAGGCTCAGTGTCACTCTCCACAGTGAGTTTCTGTTTCTTAAAACTGTCTGTACAGACTGTTTCTCACTATGTACCAGTCCCTCTCATTTGTCACCTACTGCTTCTGTCTTCATTGCCTCCTGCCTTGCTACTGTGCTGCTTCCTACGTCTGTGAAAAAGGTCCGCCCTTTTCCTGAAGTTGCTACTCTCTCTTACACTATCTATGCAAGACCCATTCATACAGTAAAGTACTTCTAGACACTGTGTTGTCTCAACACTCCTTTTAACACTGGATGATTGTCTTTACCTCTTCATATTGCTCATCATCAGTCTGTGGCTTCTCCTCCATGCCCCCTTTTTACTGATATTTTAAGGCAAGTACCTAACGCTACTGGCAATGAATGTTTAATGGCAGGGGTACCAGATGCAGCAAGATGTTTTGAACCAGTTTTTGGAGACTGCAGTGGACTGCAAGAGGATGACATTTAAACAGGATGGAGCCAACAATGATGGGCAATTTGGTGGACCAGTCAGCCAAGGAAATAGCATGCACTATTTGAAATTCTTTGAAAGATCAGATTGGGAGTGCAAGGTGCTTCAATTTTGCTTCTCCTTTTACCAAGTTTGGCTGATTTGCAAAATACGTCCAGTACTTGAACAATGAAATCTAGCTGCTGCAATCTATAGGTTGGTTATTTCCAGATTAGACTGTTGTAATTCATCCTTTATGAGGCTGTCCTGGAAGGCCGTTTGCAAACCAAAATTGGTTTGAAATGGTGCTATTTATCTTTTAGTAGGGTCAGGAAAAAGGGAGCACATGTATCTGACCACTTGTGGCTTCCTGTTTGTTTCCAGGATTTATTGAATATGCTGATTTTAATATTTTAAAGTTTAAATAGCTTGAGTTCAGAATACCAAGGATTCTGTTCTCCCATCAACCTCTTCATACGCCAAAGATCGTCCAGTGCAACTTTGTGCAGAATACCATCACAGATTGATGCCATATTGGTCCTTACTCAAGGCAAGGCCTTTTCTGTGGATATTCCAGTGTTGTGGTATTGGCTTCTCCTGGCATCTCTATAGCTGTTTCCTTTTAGAGACAAGCAAATATGTTTCTTCTAACTAGGTTTTAAATGTAGGTTCTTCATGGTTCCTTTTAATGCTGGCATTTAGTGATGGTTCTTTCTCCTTTCATCTGATGGCTTTTTAACTATGGTGAAGCTTGAAACAATATTATTCATATTATTTGTATATATTTTAACCTTGTTTTTAAAAACTATTTTGTAAACCAACCCTAATATTTGCAATCTAAATGTGTTAAATTCAGCAAATAAAAAGTAGCATTTCAAGACTAGATTTTTAGTTGGGGCTTTAGCTTTTTTATTCTTTATTTGAATTGCAAGCAGTCATTTCCCAGCAAATCCTGCAGTGCTGATAGGTAGTGCCAAGTTAAACTCTGTACCTTACCTTGGTGACACAAAAATCTTCACACTGGATGCCTAAGATAGTTATGTAAAATTAGTTCTTTTTCACTGATAAGTACTTTAATTCCATTTATACTTGATGCTATGTTTCAGACTGAATTCTGCTTTGTAGGTAACGGAGCAATAAAAGGATTTATAAGAGGGATCAGTAGTAAACAGGGCTTGTAGATATGTTATACCTCTTTTCAATCTGATACAGAAATCAGATGTCTGGATGTATTCCCAGGCTTCAATTCAATGCTAATACCTTTAAGTGAGATATTTAAGTACTAGATTTACAGTGCAGTTGAAAGCACAGTTTCTCCAGTCTAAACTCATTGATTTAAATGGGCTTAGTGGTAGATAACCCTGCAAAGGATTGTACTGTAAGTTAAGGATCTTCTTTGCCTTTTGCTGTGTTCGTTAAAAATGGCTTTTTGGTAATCTGGCCTTTGCTGACTTGATTAAAAACATAGGGGTTATAATGGATCCAGCATTACTGCTGGAGAATAAAGTTACTGCATCTGCAAAAGATGTTTTTTTTCCCAACTTAATCTAGCCCAGATCATGGCCCCTACCTTGATTTAGCTGGTATAGTCAGCTGGTTCCATGCAGTGGTAACCAGAGTACATGGGGGTGCCCTTGAGGTCAGCTCAGAGACTCCAGCTGGTAGAGAATGCTGCAGCTTATTTATTATCGGGCACTTGATGAAACTTGCACCTTACAGCCATTCTGCCATAACACCATTGACTGCACATCAATTACGGGATTCATTTCAAGGTACTGGTTATCACAGCAAAGCATGGCCTTGGACTCACGTATCTACAGAATAACCTATTCCCCCCACCCCATGACAGCAAGGCTCATCCAAGCAGGGCTTCCTGCAGTGGCACCTTGCAAATGGGTAAGATGAAGAACCACCCAGACATTATCTGTTGTACTCCTACTTCATGAATTAGCTTGCCTGAGGAAATCAGGAAGTCAGTCAGTCTCCTATGCATCTGTCATTCTATAAGCTATGTAAAGCAGAATGGTTCATGAAGACACAGTCCATGATCAGCACAACAGTAGGAGTTTAAGTACCAAAACAGGAGGGCAAATCCAGAAAGCTCAAGTCAAATCACCATCTAAGGTCAGGGTAAATCCAAGCAAGGAAGTCCAAATCCAGTCCAAAGGGAAAGCATACAGAGTTCTAAGCAGTAGCTACACAAACCATGCCGCCTGGTTTCAGCAGGTAAACCCTGTTTTAGAGCAGGTGCAACTCCTCAACCTATTGAGTCATCCACAGACACATGCTACTCATCAATGTCTGGGCAGCCTTTATGGCTGTTAGCCCTGATCTTATGGTAACTCCAACTCACAGATTGTGGTTGACTGGTGCTGAACTGCTGACCACATGCCATGGTGGTGCTCCTGCACCTTCCTCTAGCACTGTGGTGGTGAACCTTTGGCACTCCAGATGTTATGGACTACAATTCCCATCAGCCCCTGCCAATTGGCCATGCTGGCAGGGGCTGATGGGAATTGTAGTCCATAACATCTGGAGTGCCAAAGGTTCACCACCACTGCTCTAGCATCTTCCTTCTCCAGTGTTCCAAGGGTCCTGGTAACCCCGGGGGAGAGGAGAGTGGCTGCAGTGCTTCAATTTTGCGTCCCATGCTGTAAGACTGAGGGTGTGGCATGCTGACTTTGGCCTGAAATCCTTACTCTGTGACTAATGATGATGAAGAGTTGGTTTTTATATCCTACTTTTCCTCTACCCTTAAGAAGTCTCAAAGTGACTTACAATTGCCTTCTGTTTCCCTCCCCACAACAGGCACCTTGTGAGGTAAATGGGGCTGAGAAAGTTTTGAGAGAACTCCAACTAGCCTAAGGTCATTCAGTAGGCTACATATGAAGGAGTGGGGAATCAAACTCCATTCACCAGATTACAGTCCCTCACTCTTAGCCACTACACCATGTTCTGCCTTGTCCAGTGGATCTTCCTGTGGCATCCAATTACTGGGGCCGGCGTCCTCCATCTCTTCCTCATCCAAGGAGAAATTGACAGGCAGGCCCATGATACCATGGCTCAGAGGAGTGATGGGAGAAATTGTTTTAAATGGCTTGGTTGCCATTTCCAGGGAAAACCCAAATGTGATGGCAGTCTTTGCTAGGAATCTCTGAAAATCTATTGTTTTACCATAGGTTTTACAGTGAGTCATAGAGGGGTGTGATATCACTTCTAAGTTTTTTGGAAATGATGTCACTGTCACTGACAGCCATGCCTCCCATGTTCTTATTATTATGTTCTCATAATTCTTGAGACTCCCACTGGTAGCCATGCCTGGCAGCCCTAGGTAAGAGTACAGTGGAACCTCAGTTTTCATTGGTTTTGGTTTTCATCGATTTTTTCAGTGAAAAAATTTGTCTCAATTTTCATCTATTTGCCTCGGTTTTCATCGATTTGCAGTAAGGTGCAGGGGTTTGTGGAGAAAAATCATCTGGACAAAGCTGTTGCAGGCCATGTCTGCAACTTGTTTAATGACAATATCTTGCCCCATTTCAGACAAATCTTAAAGACCTCTTTGGACAGCTTTCTGGTGCGAAATTGGTCCACTGGCTCTGAAGCTGGTCCTAGTGTTATTGTTTGTTACTGTTTTCAGCATTAAACACTATGTTTATTTACCCAAAATGTGTTTTTGGTATTCTTTTTGGAGTGCCTTGAATGGATTAATTGGATTTACATTGATTCCTATGGAAAAGTTTGCCTTGGTTTTCATCGGTTTTGGTTTTCATCGATTCTTTTTGGACGGATTACCAACGAAAACTGAGGTTCCACTGTATAGTAATTATATAGTAATAATCAAGTGTAATTGTACAAAAAGGTGCTTTATCAAGGAAATGGTATTGTGGACTTTACCACTGTGGATAATATTTATTGTATATTTGCTGTATGTATTATTCTGCTCTCACGGCATTGTTTTATAACTATGTATTGCAATTTTCTGTATTATGTCTAATATTATATATTTTTCAGATTTCTGTAATCCCTGTCTTGTTACATTGTGTATTAGATATCTCATCCTATTGTTTGAATAATCCACACTGTGTAATCCACCTTGAGTTTCAGGGAGAAAAATGTACTGCAAATAAAGTAAATAAATATGCAATATTTGCTGGTCCTTGTTATATGCCTGTATATTGATATTATTAAGCAGTTTCCTGAAAGTTGGGGGACATAAGTGGGGAAGGATCTGTGCACAATGTTGCTGAAAGCATGAGGAATTCCAATTCTTTCTCTTCCTTGTTGCCCAGTTTCTCTCCTAGGGGCTTCTGAAGCTTAGAAGCCTAGCAGCATTGAAGTCAGGATCCTGTGATGAATCAAATGTGCATGGAATAGGAGATTGTGCCCAGGAAAGTATTCTCACCATTACACTTTTGCTATTTGTATTTTTAAACTATCTTCTTTGGTCAAGCCAATAGCTCCTATGTACTCTATAGGAAAGCCCCTTGATTGGATAAGAATTGTCTTTGGAGATGCACATTCTTTTTCAGCCCATCAGTAAAGTTTACTAATCTAGCTTAATGCCTACTAATTCTTTCTCTGCATGTGTTGGGCATGCAGTTACTGTACAGATGTTTTCATGATCAATCTTTAGTAACACTTGTGTATTATTTGTAACATATAAAGCTTTAATAAAGCAGATCTTGAATTAAACATTTAGTAAGATAATAAATCAGAAAAATAAGAACTGTTAATAACAACATGATTATATGGTGGATCTACTGTAAATCACACTGATGCTATGAAGTTTCCTGTGACAGCTGTCGATGCTACTTACATAGCTTTCTTGTTCTGGAGGGTTTCTAACAAGTCATTCTGTTCTTGGCTACACTGTGTGAAACATAATTGTTTAGGAGGCCTTATTTATAAAGGGAATAGGGTTGTAGTTTCAACGTCTGAAAATAATTAGGCCTTTAAAAATATTGCAGTATTTATTGGATTTATTATACTGTTCATTGCAGTATTTATTGGATTTATTATACTGTTTGTTGCAATATTTATTGGATTTATTATACTGTTTATATGAAAGAACAATTTTACACTTCAAATAGCATTGCAAGGAGCAGAAATGTATTTGGCTCCAGGTTCTTCTTGAACAACTGGATTGCATAATAAATTGGTAATTTCTAACAAAACACCTGGATGTCCCAGACTAGCCTGGTCTTTGCAGATCACAGAAGTTAAGCGAGGTCAGCCCTGGATAGCATTTGGATGGGAGTCCAGAGTTGATATGCAGAGGAAGGCTCTACTCATCTTCTGACATGAAAATTCTGCAGGATCACCATAAGTCTTCTGTGACCTGATGTCACATTCCTTCCATCAATAATAAGAGCTTTACAATTAATAAATACATTTGGTTTGGAATATTACATACACATATGTAATATTTACATGACCTTAGAATGAAGTTTCTATTACTTTCAAGTGAAACTGGGCATTTTTTCACCATGTTTTGATGTTTGGGCCTCTGCGGGCCAGATCAAAGCCAAAGCTTGGACCACAAGTATGCCAGTAGGTTACCTTTCATTCATGTGGAGTAGGGTTGACCAGTCAGGAATTCAGTAATAAGGATCTAGCCCAAGCAATACTTCCAGAGCAGGTAGAATCTTTCAGTATGATAGCTTTGGCAGGCAGGCATAATGGTGGATTGGCTTGGCTAGAGACATTTCCAAGCAGAAGAATCCTTGTGCAAACAAAAAAAGTGGGGAAACCCCACTGCGAAGCAAATAGCCTGCACTGGGAGCAAACAAAGTAGTACATGTGTGAATGGCCTTAGGCTTTTTCTTCCCAGACCTTGACAGACTGTCTCCTCTCAGTATGGCCTAGAGAGGGAACACAGTGAAATTTTTGTTGTTGTACAAGCTAGTGGTTGGTTATAACTGTAGGGACAAGGGGAACAGAAGAATTTTGGCTCTTGGTGATAAGAAGTTCACTTGCCCTTGTAGAAAGACTGGGAAGGCGTTATTATATTTCTTACTTTTTAAAGAATTTACAAACCACATAAGCTAAGACTTTTCTACTTCAACAGTATCCCAATAAAACCTGGAGAACTAGATTTGTTTCCCACTCCTCTACATGAGTGACTGATTTTTATCTGATAAGCTGGAGTTGTTTCCCCATTCCTACACATGAAGTCTGCTGTGTGACCTCGGAGAGCCAGCATGGTGTAGTGGTTAAGAACAGTGGACTTTAATCTGGAGAATTGAGTTTGATTTCCCACTCCTCCACATGAGCACAAACTCTAATCTGGTGAACTGGGTTTGTTTCTCTACCCTTACACATGTTTTTGTGCTCAGTTCTGCCATTCATTGAACTTCCTCCCTGGTTAAAAAAGAGCTTGGGTTAATCACAGTTCTTTCAGAACTCTCTCAGCCCCGTCTACCTCTTCCCTTTCAGGCATCATCCTTCCCATTTTCTACCTATATGTAATGGCTGGTGATTTCTGTTCCAGCATATCTAAAAAAGTGTGCAGGCACACGAAAGCTTATACTGAAAATAAAACTCTGTTGGTCTTAAAGGTGCCACTGCTTCTTCAGACCAATTCGGCTACCCACTTGAATCCATCTCCAGAGAGTCCTGTTTTTATGTTATATTTCTGATACAACAGAGGGCCTTTCCATAACGTCACACTATTCATGATTCTCCTAGCATCCTTAAATTGTAATATGCTTTTGTTCCATCTATAAAGTTCAGAGGAAACTTTTCAAAGGAACAAATAAGCATAAGTTATCAGATACAATTTACAAAGATCCAAACAAAAAGATTTCCTGTCTCAAACTTTGAAAAAATGTTAATTTAACAAAAACCTCTCTTTAGATCTTTCTGGGTATATACTTTATGCAAAAAAGGGGTTTTTTGTAGCTGTTTACCTTCTAGGGAGAATATTTAGCAGGGCTCATTACTTTTTCCAGGTTGCACAGATGTTACAAGAGAGAAATGTTAACTACTGACCAGCTGCAGTCTCATGAGACTTTTACTGAGATAATGCAATAAAAATGGTGCAGTGAAAACAATTTGTTTGCAATTAAATTCTCTGCTCATATAGAAGAAACAGCAAAATGTTATGAGTTAATATGTACTATCGAGGGCTTCATTATACAAAATTATACAGCTTTTTCATTGCTATTACATTTTCCTGGGATGAAGGTTTTATCTGTTTAATAACAGGAGAATACCTCAAATCCCCCAGCATGGACATTGTCTCAGATTGCACAGCTGATTATACTAATTACTGACAGATACCCTGAAAATAAATCTTTCTAGCTGGATATTGTTCATCAATTACAGTGAGATGATAGGACTTCTGCAGAAGTTCCATTGAAATAAATGGTGAGTATGAAACACCTGTATTCAGTACATTGTTCCCTGAGGCATTAAAGGATGAAATTTAGCACTTCCCATTCATAGACACAGTTTTCATAGCTTGTGTTTCATACCCTGCCTTCCAGTCTTGAATAGTTTTTAGTATTTTTTTAAAAAATCTTCCTTTTTTAATTTATTTTGTACAGCACTGTCATCAGTGTTTAGATGGAATGTAATTTCTTTATCGCCTGCTAATATTTTCTCAATATGCCTGCACTAGTGGAAGAGGTTTTTCAAAATTCTGTTTAGCTCAAAAGGCTTTCTTATTTATTTATGAATTTTATGACCTACCTTTCTGTCCTCACTAGGGTTACCAAAATATCTAATATAGTTCTTTCATCTTATTTGGTCTGACAAAAGGGATTTTATCTGCTTTCTTTAAGCTTCTAGTTTCTGATGGGCCGAAAACTGATATCTGGATCGTGGTTCATTATATTTATTTATTTCAGTTTGTTACAAGTCAGAGAAAAGTGTACTGTGCAATTGATTACATTCTGTTTTGAAACCTATGCCTTACACAGTGCTTGCGTTATTTTCAGAGGCTTTCTAATGCATACTTTTTCACAGAATTATGACTATCTACACAGGGTTTGTAGGGTTCCTGTGGTTCTCTATAGTAACAGAGACCACCGAAACAATGGCAAATTCCATGGAAACTCATAATTTCCGCAGCAAGAATAGGGAAACATTCAAGATAGGCTAACAGTTCTGGAATGAATTTAGAATGATGGATTTATTACTCCACTTTCAAAACATACAAAACAAATATCATATGGCTGTTCACAAATAAAAGAAAACTCCACAAGAGTTGCCAAATGCAAGTCATTTTTGCATCTAGAACTTCACAATGAATTTCTTCCACTGAGGAGAATTCAGTGCACAAAACTGACAAGGTAAATCCAGGATTAAATGGATGGCCTTGTTAAGAGCAACAGTTTATTCCCTGGTTCTGCTCCAGTTAAGAATGTCATTTTGAGTCCATGTACAATTGGTGATTAACTTCTATTATACATGCTCAGCAGCACTGTTTTATGTATGCTGGAAAGATGTTTTGCCTTTCGTTCGCTAGAGAAAGGTAGTAAATATCAATAAGGAAACTTGAAACAATTAGTGGCTGGCATTAATAAATTCTCTCTGTGCATCTGTACCTCCCTCAGTGTTAACTTTTTCAATTGTCTGATTTCCACTGTTAGTTTTGTATATTCATTTACATATTCCACACATGTTGTATGATTCTTATACATAATTTGCATAGCATTCATGCATACATCAGTGTTTGTACATCAGTTATTAATAACTAATTCTCAGTGTGGCCAAATATGCTAAGGCTTAAATTCAGAGACTGGGGTCATAAACATACAAGACAGCTCTTTCAACAAACCTGCGAAAAACCCCTGGTTTGCAGAAAAATCTGAAATCTTAAAAAAAAGATGCATTGGAAAGTTTTGACACTCCAAAATGATATAAGTAGCACCTTGCCATTCAATCACATCAGCATTGCCATCTTTCAAGCCTTGGTTTCTGTCAGTAACAGGCAGGAGGAGAGGCAGGTTCCTTCCTAGAGCTGTTTTGGCCTTTAAAGGAGGACTCATCTGTGCCAGATGAAATGATACCATGTGACTAGCACGATTCACACAGGACTGGCTGCTTGCCACTCTTCAACAGCACATGTCTCACAGAAGCCAGTATGGTAGTAGATAAGAGTTTCTGAGTAGGATCTGGCAGACTCAGGTCTGAATCCCCAACTTTGTCATGGAAGCTCACAGGCTGCCCTTGTGCCAGTCACACATTCACAGAGTTTTTGTGAAAATTAAGTGGAAAAAAAAGAGAATGATATAAGCCACTTTGGGTCCCTTCTGTGAAGAACGGCAGATATAATTGAAGTAAATAATAAATATAGCTGAAGATAGAAGGCAAATAAAAAGTAGACTGGTTTCTGGGTGGGAAGGAGAGAAAGAAGTAGGCAAGATAAAGATATAGGCAATGCAATATGTCTAAGATTACAGAAACCTGAAACAAAGCATGAATTAAACACAACTGTGGAAAAAATGGAAAAAACATGTACGTATATGTGTGTGAATTGTAAATAGAAAAAATATACATTACATTGAATTTAAGGTCTGTATATGCGTCAGTAAGCTAAACAATCATGCAATGTCAGGGTTTGTAAAGCTAACCAAGTGCAGAAGGAGGAGGGAAAATAGAGTTCTCATGTTGGTTCCTTAGCCTGATGAAAGAGGAGTCAAATAAACAACAGGGAGAACGTAGCAATTCTATTGGCCTCTTAAAAAAACTTTCATAGGAGTCAAACAAAAATTAGATTCTTCAATCTCCCTTCAAAGTATAAATAGAACTAATTTAGTCAGCAAGAAGACACTGAGGAAGAATCCTGAAAGACCTTTAAAAACAGGGACAGAACTGAAATCTAGACACCTGCTGCAAAACCTCTAGGTTTCCATATAAATTTGGGGAGAGAGTGCTAGAGCAGTGATGGCGAACCTTTTTGAGACTGAGTGCCCAAACTGCAACCCAAAACCCACTTATTTATCGCAAAGTGCCAACATGGTAATTTATCCTGAATACTGAGGTTTTAGTATAGAAAAAATGGTTGGCTCCAAGGCGCACGTTACTCGGGATTAAGCTTGGTGGTAGTCGGTGGCTTTGCTTTGAAGCAACCGAGCTTACTCCCAGGTAAAGGTTCACGCTTTAGTTCTTCCCATGAAAATCAGTGGGGTTTAACAGAGCTTAACAGGGTTTACCTACACTGTTTCCCCAAAACTAGGTCTTAGGTTTGATGCTAATAATCTCCCTGAAATAATCACACTATTATCACATGCGTGCCCACAGAGAGGGCTCTGAGTGCCACCTCTGGCACCCGTGCCATAGGTTCGCCACCACTGTGCTAGAGGATCCCCAGTGTGATACAACACTTCTCGGTCATTGTAGAAGTGACATAATCTCACCTGATGCACGGATCACTCCCCTCATTTAGCTGGCCTGCTTCCATCTGCCAACTAGCTGAGGGGCTGTGGACACCCCAGTCAATTGGCAGATAATTGCTTGCCAAAACTGGGAATTTGGGAACGCTACTCTTCATCTAGCAGAAAAAGTCTCAGAAGGCTGTAAGTTTGGATTAATATAGTTCTCCTGTTCCCAGATCAGCATTTTTCTATTGTTCTTGTTAAGTTGGTGTTAAATATTAAAGAAAACAGTTTGTTTGAATCTGAGGAGAAACAAGTTGTTCTTTTACTTGGTAAGCAAGAGTCTACAGCCTAATTACACTTACCGACCCAGAGGTACCTGACAATGACATTTTGAAAAATGCAGAAAATGGTGTGGCAAAAGTAGAAATACATTACAATGAGAGCAGAATAATATATAGAGCAACAAATAATACATACTATACACAGTATAGTATGTATTCCCTTTTCTCTTTAATAAACCCTATTCCCTTTAATAAAGCATCTTCTTGAACCATTCTGTTATAATTCCCTTTAATAAAGCATTTTCTTGAACCATTCTGTTATGTTATTATATATATATATATAAAATATTTATATATTATATATATATATATAATATTTATATATATATATAATATTTATTTATATATATATATATAATATTTATATATATATATAATTTTATAGGCAAGCCGCTTTTGTGGGGTTAGTTTGCCATTGCTTTCCCTGGCTATTCTTTACCCCCTAGCTATGAGCTAGGTACTCATTTACCGACCAAGAAATGGCTGACTGGCTGAGTTGAACATGAGCCAGCTGCCAGGATATCGGACCCAAAGGGGGCTCAAACTTCTGACTGTGTGAGTGGCAGTGCAAGCACTTAACCACTACGCCATGTGGCTCCTCTGTTATAATATGGACATTTGTAAAAATGCCCTGTTGAATAATTCCATTTTATATCTGACAATCATGCATCTGATATGTAAGCTATAAGAAATATTTCAAAGTACTACAAGATTTGTTTTTGCCGCTGCAGACTAGCAATGGTGTACCACTGGAATATTATTCATCTAGGACTTTTTGGCTGGCCAAAAGGCCGTAATAATAAATATCTATCTATCTATTCATCTAGGACTTCAAATAGATTTGGGCTTGCTCAAACCGGATGGTCCCGGAGAAGAAGAGACAAACCTAGATTTTTCTTCCCTATACAAGAATAAATTCAACACAGGAAATCAATCAGGAAAACATCCTTGGGGTAGAAAAGTAGAGCTGGAACAATGAGTGAAAGTCCTTGATTTCAACTGGGAAAGAGAAAAATATGCATAATGGTATGACCTGAACACAAATATCCCAGATGGCATTCATCATTCAGTGGCAGTCTCCCCTCCCCTCCCCCAGCTGCCACTGTATGAGTGATTGCCCTAGCTAAAATTCATGCGGCTAGACTGAGAATTGCTGGACACCAATGACCTAACAAAGCATTAAAAGTAAGTTAAATTGCAAGGGCAGTTATATCTGCAAAACAGTATTCAATTTTTTGACAAATCAGAGGTTTTAAGTGTAAAATACAACCCTTTCCACAGAAATGCTACAACTGGTAGCAGACGTTCTGTTCAAAATGTAGGATTTGTTCCTGAGACACTGAAGGGAACCCTTTGTCTTCACCATAACTTTTCTCGGCTATGAAAAGGGAATGCATACACAGGTGTAACATGATTGATATGATTATAAGAAAGGAATTCTAGCAAGAGACTAAAGATATGACTGGAATTCCTGACTGAAAATTACAGGAGTGCAAAAACAGCTGTACTGATAGTAGAGCTGTGTGTCATTTTAAAAACTTGGGCCAGATTCTTTAGTATTAGAATTAAAACTAGGTATACTAAGAAATCAAATCAATAGCTGTTTCAATGGGAAACATGTTTCCAGGAATAACTCCCCACCATCCAACTGGGATAAAATTCTGTGGGATAGTCAAGGGAGTCTTTCTCCCAAAATTAAATCAGATGGAAAATTACACCTTATTTGCTATATTGGCACAGATAAACGGGCATGTGAGTGAGCTCTACTTTCCTTTCCCAAGAGTCGTAAACAGCAGATGGACCTGTCTGTCTGTCTGTCTGTCTGTCTGTCTGTCTGTCTGTCTGTCTGTCTGTCTGTCTTTATTTATTTATTTATTTATTTATTTCCAAAACACAGATGAGAACTAAACCTTACACTCCTATCCTAACATCAGCCCTCCTCTTTGTACATAGTATTTCAGCATTTTCCTCTCAGCTCAGTTTAATTTCCGTATAAAAGGAAGTTTAGCTCCCCTGACCCATTTCAGTTTTGTTTTAAAATACACACAAATTGCACGTAATACAAGATCTGTAAGTCTTTCCCCTCAACAGGGGTGTGGATCAATTTACATTGGAGAAAAGGTATGGCTATTTACCTGCAAAGTACAGACATTAAAAGATCACTGATTCTGGCAATTCTCTGTCCCGCTACACCACATTGGCTTTTATAAACAGACAAATATGAAATTATGCCAATTTTTAAAGTGAACCTCTTTCCCATCTTTCTTTATCACCGGGGATATGGCTGGTTTGAAAAACCACCATATTCAAAAACTGCCAATTGAGCAACCAAAGTTGATTCTTCATGACACAAATAAAACATCTTCAGGACAGAGATAGAAGCATTTTGAGGAGGAATTCCACACAGCTTTCCCCAAAAAACTTTTTCAAAATTGTCTATTTCAATCAAAAATGGTTTTGTTTGAAAACACTAACTAGTGAAATTTCTTTGCCAGAATGGTTTAATGACATTTCCTGCTTGCTGTATGGAGAGCAGGAAACGTTTTATTTCTCCCACCTGATTTTGAAGTTGTCACTTCTGTTTTCTCCGTCTCTCACCACATGCCATTTTCTGCTGCTTCAGTGATTTTCTGTGCTGTCTGCCATTTGCTGAAGTTTCCCAGGGATGTCTGCTTATCTGGCATCATGGCTGCCCACCATTTTCATTAATGTGCATTAATAAATTCAGTATTGCCTGAATTCAGTGTCATTTTTTGGGGGGGGTTCTGTGAGCTATCTTCAAAGCTATAGAGACATGATAGGAGAATTGGCAATATTCACAGATTTCAAGTCTCCATATCTTCGTAGCTTCGAAGATACCTCAAAGAAAATATTTTTAACCCCCCCCCCCAGAAAGAACTGTTGTTGGTGGAAATGCTTTGTTTTCCTGAGTTATGCAGACAAAAAAGGTCAAAGCAGTTATTTTTAAATTGTTTGCAAACATTTCAAATGCTCTGTGTGGAAAAGACCCATGAGTCCACTAACAATGGCATCCTTTGATCGTTTACTCAAAACCAGGATAGATGCCTACAGTGGGAAACCTCTTTTTTCCTTCTCTGGCATCTTGCTCTCTCTTCAGCACAAAGCACAGCAGGATTCCCAAAGTGCCATCCCTTTTTAAGTAGCCAAGAACACTTTTTTGTGAGGTTGTCACTTTTCAGAATGTGAGTCAAAGCCCACTTAAGCAGTATTGTAACACATTTGTCATCATTTGGGATTAAAAATGTATCTGATAAAACCATAACTGAAATGTTAATCTCCTGTTTTCTTTTGGCACCTGAGGTCATGGTGTGGTGCAGAAGTGGTTTGATATCCTATCCAATGAGATAATTAATCCAGATTATGCACTTTTTACTCAGTCAGCAGATGGTATGTTGGGGTTGCTGTTTGTTATGACAAAGTTTGGGAAATAATGTGAAACAGCTGATAAGAGTCATAAATAATCTTTCGTGGAAAAGTGTTTGTATTTGGCCCTAAGTGTAAGAACAGACCTTCTAAATCAGTTCAGCTTCTGTAGTACAGAATTCTGTATGTAGAACTTCACCTGTATGAGAATTGTGCAGTGTTTACTAAAAGTACTGGACAAAGTGAAATCCCCCCCACCCCACACACACTATGGCTAGTGAAAAGCTGACATGGTGACCCACTGGCGTAATGCCCATTGGGCGAGGTGGGCAGCTGCCCAGGGCATCACCTTGTGGGGGGCATCAAAATGCTGGGTTCGTTTTTGGGTATTTTAGTGGTTTTCCATTTTTGGCCTGCAGGGGGCGCAGTTTTTAGGCTAGTGGCACCAAACTTTCAGCGTATCATCAGAAGACTGTCCTTATGCTACCCCCCAAGTTTGGTGAGGTTTGGTTCAGGGAGTCCAAAGTTATGGACCCCCAAAGGGGGTGCCCCTATCCCCCATTGTTTCCAATGGGAGCTAATAGGAGATGGGGGCTACAGCTTTGAGGGTCCATAACTTTGGCCCTCCTGAACCAAACTGCACCAAACTTGGGGGGTATCATTAGGGCAGTCTCCTGATGAGACCCTGAACGTTTTGAGACTGTGCCTTCAGAAATGTGCCCCCCACACCCTGCAACCCCCATTGACAGCAATGCAGAAAACTCAATGCAGAACAAAGATTCTTGGGCAAATTTCTAGGATGTTCCTGCAGGGGGTGCATTTTTGGATGTATCGGCACCAAAATTTCAGAGTATCATCTGGAGATGATGGCACCAATGCAGGCACCAATGTCCTGGTGCAAAAAAAATTTGGTCGTGGTGGAGCGGCCGCCCATGGGGGGGGGCATCCAACTCAGGTTTTGCCCAGGGCTACAGTTTGCCCAGGGCTGCCTCGTTATGCCCCTGTGGTGACCCCATAGGATTTGCAAGGCAAGAGATGTTTGGAGGCAGTTTACCATTGCCTGCCTCCACATGGGCTGAGAGAGTTCTGAGAGAAATGCGACTGGTCCAAGGTCATCCAGCAGATTTCATGTGGAAGAGTGCAGTATCAGACCTAGTTCTCCAGATTAGAGATCACTGCTCTTAACCACTGCACCATACTGGCTCTCATTATGACTGGCTTGCTCTTTTCCTGGATGGCTACCATGCTGTTGGTTTTACTCTCTCTTTTTCTTCTGTGGCCAGCTTGCTTTCCTCTTGGCAGCTGACTTGGTATATGAGTATGAAGGCTATGGAGAAATGTGAATGGAGAAAAAGACCCTTTACTTCCAGGGTTGCAGCTCCCACATTCTCCAGTCACTTCAGCAGGAACAGGAGCTGTTTCAAGGTGGGAACATCTGCCAACTAGAAACCCCACAGATGGTTCCCACCTTGTCAACTTTTCTGGAACACAAAACAAGTGCCTCATTGGGGAACAGTGATTTGATGAGCCACAGGTAGCATCTCAAACAGCCACACATGACTCTCAAACCAGTGAAAGAGTGTCACTATATTTGCAGGTGCTGACCTAAAGGGAATATCTTTCTTTTGCTCAGTGTCTCAGGTCTGGCTGTACCTGTCCAGAACTTCTTATGCCTTAATTTGCAGCACAGCCTGATCTTGAGGATCATAATGGGCACACTCCTGGTTTGTGTAGAAAGAGATATGGGCGTATAGTTTTTGGGATGAGAGCCAGCAAAGTTTGGTGGTTAAGAGTGGTAGACTCTAATCTGTAGAACTGGGTTCAATTCTCCACTTTTCCACATGAAACCTGCTGGGTGATTTTGGACCAATCCCAGTTCAGCCCACACAGAGGTAGACAATGGCAAACTATCTCTGAACGTCTCTTGCCTTCAAAACCTCATGGGGTTGTAATAAGTCATCTTTGACTTGACAGTGCACTCATGCACACACACACACACATACAGAATCCTTGGGACTTGGTTGATACATGTTCTACTGTTACTTAAATGTTTACTTTTAAAAAAGAACACTAAGTATTTAAAACTAAAGTGTGGATTTATTTCTATAAAAGCAGAAGGGAATACGCTTGTTTTCTTCAGTTGAAAAATATAATCTACTGGTAGCCACACAATTTTGCTTTCCACTACTGTGCCCTCAGAGGTGAAAATGACAGCACAGTACATTTTCCTAATGTGTTTTGTCAAGGTAACAATTTTGTAATGGTGTCAAATAAATAGAAGAAAATGACACAAAATGTTTGTGTTTCCTATTGATCTCTAAAATGACCCCAGTCTTTTTCAGTGTAAGTGACTGACAATTACTTGGCAGATCACATGCAGACGCTGACCAGGAAGAATTAGAAGTAATCTGTTCCATGGATGAAGTGTTTTTGGACAATTTCTCTGAAGAACTGCACACTAAAGTGATTTCCTCTGGTATCATTCATATATGCCATCTTGTTCCACTTTCTGGTTATGGGACAAATATGTTGCTGTAGTAAATACTGGAGAAAGATAGTTTTATATCTCTTTTTTGCCATCAAAACATAGCTGACTTATGGCAACCCCATGTTTTTTTCAAGGCAAGCGACATTCAGAGTAGGTTTACCATTGTCTGTCCCTATGTCGTGCCCCTAATGATTCCTTGGAGGTTTCCCATCCAAATATTTGCCAAGGCTGAGCCTGAGTAGGTGTGACTGGCCCAAGGTCATACAGCAAGTTTCCATGACACGAGGGGGGGGGGGGTTGAACCTGGGTTTCCCAGATCCTAGTCCAACACCTTAACCACTACACCACACTACATTCATATAAATGTGATTACTTTTTATTTCTGTTTTCGGGTTAGAGATAATCACAATCAAATAACCACCTCACACTGAACATACAGTCCATACCAGCCATGTATTGTGGTCTTTAAAATTCCAGTCATAAAAAACCCCAACAGTTTTACTGATACCAGATTCAACTGGGTGGATAACAATGTACCCCTAGCCTCCATTTTGGTACTGAGGCAAGTCTCTCCCACCCTTACCCACAAAATACCCCAATCTGAACCAAGCTAATGCAAGGGGAAGAAAGGAAGGATGCTGAATTTAATGCTATGAGTGTAGAAGAAAATAAAATTATGAAACAATACATTACTCAAAGAGCACACAGAGGGGATCAGCCTACAGTTAGAAATCTCTAGTAACTCAATCAGCATTTGCTATAAAAAGACTACCTGTGCTGTCTTTAACATGACCTCTTGTTTACAATTTTGTCTAAATTTATCATCAGGATGCTCGTTACCTCACCCAGAAATATTGGAGATATTTGTCATCAGCTAATTCCAAAGGTAAGTTGGTCCAGTTTAAATTTACTCTTGAGCCTGAAGAGCCATCTCCCTCTTTTACATACCTTGCCCCTTGTGGTAAACTAGCATTTCACTTTGCATGGCAAATGGGAAGGCTAAAATGGTCTTTCCAGATAGCTGGAAGATTACAGACCAAGTTTTTCTATCTAGCCCTCAGAAGGCCACACTAAGAAGATGCCAATTCAAACACTGATTGATAGCTGACAGAAGTACTTCACCTGTGCCACCAGGATTTTGAGAATTGCCATGTCTTGAGAACTGCTCAGTGTATGTTACTTTCTTCTGAGTTACTAGCTGTGCACCTGCCTGGACCCAGGGGTGGAGCAAGGGGGAACTGTGCCCGGGGCATGCGCACGCCCTGTGCCCCTGTTGCGGCACTGCCCACCCCAGAACACCCCTGCCATGCCCCTGCCACGACACCACTATGGCACCGCCTAGGACGTCATGCCCCTCTGTCCCATTGGTGCTACACCACTGCCTGGACCTCCTTTATTCGTGCTGAACCTTCTGTTGAACCCAGGATCAGTAGCATTCTCTTTTTCTGCCTCTTTCTTTCCATCCCACTTTTTTCTTGTCACATTCTTTTTCTCTAGGCTAGTTGGCAAGCCTATTCCTTCCTGCTGCTCTGAGTGAGTAATTTGCCCCAAGCTTTAGGTATTTGGAATCGCTCTGTCATCTAGATTTGCTCATCCCAAGTCTTGACGCTATGCATGATTCTTCTATAATAAATGTTATATTTGATTTTATTATCTTTTTGCCTCCTTATGAGTTTCTTGAAAATGAGCTAGCACTTCATCTCTCAGACATGGATCTTTTTGCCGGCATGTGGATCATTGTTTTGAGCTAGTGTTTTCAAGTAATACTATCTGCAGAAGCAGATAAGAGTGTTGATCTCCTGGAGTTTCTGCTTCACCCTGTGGTACAATCTGCACCATCAGGTCTATAGCTAGGGTTTCCAATAGGGCTGGAGAAAAAAAATGTCCTAGGCCTTAACAGAGATGTTATTTTATTATTTTATTATTTATTATTATATATTAACAACAGATTTTATTTACCTCAATGCCATGAAGAGCTTCAACTGCCCATTTCCACACATCAAGTCTCTATTAAAGAAAGGTGATATTTTTTCACAGGCCTGGTGGAAGCCCCATATAGCTAGTGAGTAATGTGAGAAATTGCTAAAAAGAGGTAGTTTTTCCACAATAGGGTTTTGGGGATCATTTTTGTGAATATCAGGATCAATAAATCAATCAACATTTTACATACCTAAAACCATGGTTCCAAAAAACAGTTTCTTCCTTTTTTTTAAAAAAATGAAGTATACATACTTTGTAGCAAGGCATCATCTTAAAAAAGATATCCCCTCCCATGTGTGAAAGGAAAAACATCTCTTCAGATAAGATACTTGTTGCCTGTTGTTTCAGGGAAAGGATCAGACCACCTGCTCACCTTTATTTTGAACAGAGATCCCATGAAAGTGAGGGAAAACACATTGCTAATACATATTAACAACCTTCATGACTGATATATGTGCATAATTTTGTACTAGATTGTAAAGCCTCTGATGCATTTAGACAATGTTATGAACTTTTACATCGACTGCTAATCATTAAAAAAATGTAGTGTCCTTCAGGGAATAAACTAAAGCTATGCTATTTATCACTCAATCATCATTTATTAAATTGTTGGAACTGATTTGAAATTTTCTATTTTGATGTTTCCCATTTCTTTATTGTCATACTGCCTAGAATTGCCATTGGTTAATTTAACACAGAAATGAGTGAGTTACAAGAGAGGGCAAAAGGGGACATGGAAAGTGGTTCTGCGAGAATATCCCTTACAAGACTTGCTACTTGAATGGAAGCGTAAAGACCTGGGATGTCTTCTTGAAACCCCACATTTTATAAATTAGGCTAAGACTGAATTAATTTGTAACTTTTAATCAGTTCATCAAGTAGAGGAAATTGGGTCAGGTACAAGCATTTTAGCAATATGCACTAATTGATGATATTTCTTCTGGTTTGTTTTTAATTTGTGCATAAAATATGTTTTCATCAGTTTTGACCTGTTTTTGTTGCATTTTATCTCTTGTTTTCTGGAGTCCTTGGCTAGCATTTGGATGACCTTCAAACAATACCAGGGTAGTGACATGCAAGCAGGCAATGACAAACTACCTCTGAACGTCTCTTGCTTTGAAACCCTGTGGGGTCACCAGATTTGACTTGATGGCAAAAAAAAGATACTAGGACTTTCTGTATGTTTTACGCTATCTTTTTCCAGGTTTGTCCCAGCCCCAGTCTCTCTCTAACTGGAAAATTGTCAGTACTGGTTTGTTGTAAGGATTTGTTTTAAGGCTAATACCAGAAGATATATGTGATATTAATTAAACAATTGAAAACCCTTTTCAAAATGGTAGGTAGTATTAGTGATTCTTTGATTTTGTATTCATTATAGCTGTGTGGGTCATTATAGCTGTGTGGGTGAATGGACCAGGCTAGCCTGATCTCATTACATCTAAGAAGCTAAACAGGATTAGCTGTTGGATGAAATACCAGGATAGCTGTTCAGAGGAAGGCGATGGCAAACCACCTCTGATAGTCACTTGCTTTGACTGGGTTGTCAAATGTTGGTTGCAACTTGATGGCTCTTTACATGCAGTGTGATGGTGATATGCTAATTTTGATCACACATATTCAAATGTTCATGAAATAGTGAGGTTTGAGAGTATACACATCTCAATGGCCATTTCCAAAGGAATTTGGCTGGTCACTATTTGATAAAGAATAATATGTTTGATAGGCATGGTCTGAGCCAGTGGTACAACTTGTACATTGTTGTGAAAGTGTGAGTGCTCTGTTTCTCTGTGGCAAAAATAGCAAATGCCATTGAATAATACAAACATTTATATGAGTTCACATTTATATGTGATTACACAACTAATATTCTGAATTCACCAGATATCCAAAGGTAATAGTGACATTTCTAGGGACCATCACAAAATTTAAAAAGAGCTATTTTGTGAGTTATATGCAATATAAACAATATTCAGAAATTTGAAGCATTTCTCAATCCCATGTCAGATGCAAACAAATGAACAAGACACTTTGCTCCCCTGCAAAATAGCCTCAAGGAGATACGTGAATGGCAACGCAATCCTCAACAGAATTAACACTGTAAGTTTAGAAAGGTGTGACTCTTTTTAAATTTGTGCTTTGGATCTCCTTCTGTCACATATAGTTTGACCCTAAGTATTTGTTGTATATTGAATGATAATAACTGTCCAAGTGGTTTCAGACTTATGGCTATAATGCTCTTGTAGACATGATAGGCCCAAGTGATTTGATTTTAAACAGAAGAATGAAAATTGATGAAAAACCATTATATATGTTTTTATGTTCATACCTACTCACAGAGGCTACTCAAATGATGGACTGATGTATGTCTTTCATTTGTATGTCTTCTTCAGACAGTAACATAGAAAGTTAATATTCTTGTTATTTATGATAACAGAGGTGTGAAGTTTTTGATGGTACCTTATATTCCCTGTTGACCCAAGCCAATTGATTCATACAGTTTAATAAAAGTTATGAATTTAAAATAACTTTCTAGTTGGAATATGTCTCAGCTGTGAGAAAATCTAAGCAAAATAAAATGCAAAAACAAAATACAAAAGCTTTTTGTATTATATTTTAAAACAGTTTTGCAGAAGCATATGAACTCAAAGCATTTAATTATATCTCTCTTTTTGCATTCAGAAAGTTTATTCTTTTAGTTGGGTGCTGTGTGGTTTCCGGGCTGTATGGCTGTGTTCTAGCAGCATTCTCTCCTGACGTTTTGCCTGCATCTGTGGCTGGCATCTTGATCTCTGAAGATGCCAGCCACAGATGCAGGCGAAATGTCAGGAGAGAATGCTGCTAGAACACGGCCATACAGCCCGGAAACCACACAGCACCCAAGTGATTCCGGCCGTGAAAGCCTTCGACAATACATTTATTCTTTTATTTTGAAACATCAGCTGGATTAGCTATGTGCTGAAGCAAAATGTAAAGTTGTTACTACCCAAGCTGTTAATACATTTTGACTGTGAATCCATTTGTAAAAACATAAAAATATTTTCAGGAAAAGGAACGATGTTATAGTTATAGCTTCAATAAAGCCCATCCAGTGTTATAGCAGTAGTCTGCTAATGGTAATGGAATATCTGCCTTTTTGGACAATGTACCATGCAATTTTTGTGAGTCCTACCATGAAACTATTAATTACTTACAGGGGGGAAAATGAGAACCTTCATTATGAAATGCTTTAGGCTGTGCCCCTAATAGAAATGCTTACTGGAAACAAAGATTAAGTTCTTAATCCCTCTCATGGTCCTCTGATTCTAGAATGATTTGTTTCCAAGTCCACTCCAGAGATACAAAGTAGAGCTGGAGCCTGTAAGCTATGGAATTAATTGGGTTTTTAGATTTCAGTTATTTTATGTACCCTGTTTAGTAAACTGTTTGCTTCATTTTAAGGTCCTTGATACTTTTGTACATATCTATTTCAGACAAAGGTACACTGAAGACTGCATAGTTTTTGGTTCTTGTGCACAAGGTGGATTGGAGTGAAATGGATAACACAGGATAAAAGCCAGTGGCATATATGCTGAGGAACAAGGGGTACACCCTGTCCCAAAGCGCCACTAATCTGGTCATGTGGACGGTGCAAAATTGCCCCGCTCACATGACCAGGACTACCTGCTGCCTCGTTGTCTTCGGGTGCCCTCATGTCATCATCGACATGAGCAGGGTCAAGGGTGCCTGGCTGTCGCCCCCCCTTGCTCCCAGCTCCCAACTGGCAGTCCCTCCTACCCTCCCCTCCAGGAAGGGCAGAAGCGACTGCTGTCCCCTCCCCTGGCCTCTGAGACTTGCTTTTATAAGCACTGTGGCTGGGGGCAGGGCTTGGGGAAGCATGGCCATGCCTCCAAGGAGAGGGTGGGGGCATGGCCACACCCCCTGAGCCCCACCTCTGGCCTCAGTGCTTATAAAAGCAGCTATTGGAGGCTGTGGGATGGCAGTCTTTTTTGGCCTCCCTGGAGGGGAGGGCAGAAGGGATTGCCAGCTCCCTGTGGGGGGGCACAGTGCCCCACCCCCAGGTGCAGGAGGACCGCCCAGCTACAATTTGTCTCCAGGTGCCATTCACCTCCATACGCCTCTGATAAAAGCTATACTGAGAAGACAGAAACTTAAATGAAAATGAGCACTTCCTGTATCAGTTTTCCAAAACCAATGTAGACTTTGTTATTCTTCCCTGCTTTAAGAGAATCCCAGAGTTCAGCATAAATTCCGATAGTTGTAGAATTCTAAATGAACTATTGGTTTTATTTGAATGTAAATGAGCAGATCACATGAGGAAATGATTGTATCAGATGCAACATTTTCTTTTCCTTAGGAAATATGCAGGATAGCTTAACAAACAAGTTTGATGATACAATTAATCAAACTAGCCAAGTTATCACAATATGAACCAATTTGTATCCTGCTGTGACTGTGATGTGTCAGGCACATTGCAAACAAAACTGATATTCCAAATTTAGTTCTAAACAGCTTAGAATTGGCATTGTTCATTTCTACTCACTGGGCTGTAGAAAAGTGATTATATACCTGTTTTCAGTTGTTTCTAAAAAATTGAGTCATTTGTAATAGTAATTTGTGACTCCAGAGCACCAAGGTATTTTTTCATACCAAATATCTTCATTCCCTCTACCCTTCTTTCAAACATGTGTTTTAATGCTGCTTAACAAATCATACAGATAAAATGTGAAAAGTAAATTGGAAAGTGAGATATTTCTGAATTAGAAAAAAAAATCAATATTTCTGCATTACTGTCTCAAACCAGTTGCTTAGGTTTGCTATAAAAGATTAAGACCTGTTATGTTCTACTGATGGGCACATCTCACCAGTGAAAGCAACAAGGGATTCATCAGTCCCTACTTTTTATATCTTAAAAATATTTGTTTATATTTATATATTTTAAAGAAGAAAAATATAGAAAAAACACAACACCCATCTCAATTTTCAGGAGCACATCTCAAGCATAACTTTAAGTAAATAGCTATTCAGAAACTCTCAATCAGCAAATTATAAATTAAATTTAAATTATATCCTCACTAAGTTATCCATTTACAACTTATCCTATCTCTGTACTCCTACAAGTAAAATCAAAGAACTATGAAACATAAATTGCTTCCATAGTTCCAAAAATATACACAATACATGTTAATCATGAAACTACAACTACCTATTATAAAATACTATAAACTTACTAACGATCTAATAGCAACTGTATCTCTTAAGACCTGTTACCCATATCTTGTGTATCTTTAGCAATTTGGCGAAAAAGAAATTCATGTTTTAGAAACGGAAATGTATCATAGATATAGCCAAAACATATCACTGAGTAGGGATTTCTACACAAACTCTCAATGGCCTTGTCTGTTCCCATGACCGTTGAGCCTCCACCCATCTTGAACACATAGAGTTCCTTTAAAAGAGGAAATTAGTAGGTGGTTGATTGCACAATGTTAATTATACAAATAATCTTCTGCAACTGATATTACCCTCCCACACTGCAGCGCTTGGTAAAGTCAAGAATAGTCGTCCACTAGATTTTCAGTACAACTTACTTTGAGTGTATGTTAGGGTAACCATAGTGTGAAGGAAATTACTGAGGCCCGACATCAATGTGATGTATATTTATGATGTTCTCATTCATATATAAAATGGGAACGTGGGCACATGTTTGTGTGGAGCATGAGGAGCCTTTTCAACACTAAAAAGGAATGTCAGGATGAAGGCAGTTAAAATCTAATCTCTTCCTTATTTCCCAGTGCTTCATTACTTTTCTGCACTTCACTTGTGGTATCCCCTAAATTGTGTAAAATGTTATTAAAGCACCACAGTGTAGTGAGATGGGAGGGGGGGGGGCAACAGTCACTACTGACCCAGCACTGGAAGTTGTTTATCTCATGCAAGGAAGACTACCCTAGAAGAGTGCACTAGTAATTGATGGAGTAGAGTTTTTGGTGCTTGTCAACCTTAACTGATCTCCCCACTGAATGCACGTGACAGCATGGGAGGAGGGGGAGATCAGGTAGATTTGAGGGGAAATGACTAGTTTTTCAGATGCATTATATCGGTTTGATTTCACTTTTTTCTAATTTTATAGCCAGCTTTATTGCATTTGTTATTGTAAGTATACTTATTTTTATTGCATTTTCCCTGATTCTGTAATACACCTTGAACCTCAGTGAGAAAGGACTATAAATGTAGGACCAGTTCCATCAGCTCATGATAGATGCTGATGAATATGCAGCTGCAAAAGGCAGACCAAACCCCCTGTGTGCAGGCTCAAAGATATGACAAACTGCGAATGATTCTGTGCTTGGGAAGTAGTTCACATTAATGACCTGAGCACACATCAGGAGATGTGTGTTTCTTCTCTTATAACTGAAAGAATTTAATTTCTGGACTGTGCAAACACACAGTGGTTATGAGCTGCAGCATACATTTTTTGCTTACTACCAAAGCATCATCTTGTATCTCATGTGGCGACTGCATGGAAGCAAAATGCCTTGATATAACTTTTGACAGAAAACATCAGGGAGATCAAATCAGCAGCTTCTTAGTGCATGTATGCGTGTTGAAGTTCTCAGTATCCTTGGGTGTCAGTATAGGCTTTATCACTGGTGTCACAAATCCAGAATAACATTATGTTTGTTTGGAGGATGACCCAGGCTGGCCTGATTTACTCATATCTCAGGAGCTAAGCTGGGCCAGTCCAAGTTAGTACTTGGATGGGAGACCACCAGCGAAGTCCAGGCAGGCAATGACAGACCATCTCAGTTCATCTTTTGCTTTGGAAATCCTATGAGGTTGTAACAAGGTGGCGGCAACTTGGTAGCACTTTTCAACCACACCAGGTCTCTACAAAGGAAACAACTGTATCTTCACTAAGCAGCCATAACTCAATAATCAAGTTTTTACACTCATTGGGCTTTCTCTTGAAATTCATTGATTCATATGGGATCTGCTGAGCAATTTCAGTTTAGGTGATAACTTGTTGATCATTAAGAACTTTCATAGGTATAGGGAGGGATATAATACAGCCTTGGCACAAAACCAGCTGCTGAGCACTGACCGCATTTTAGAGAGGTCTTAACTGCACAAGGTTAATAATGTACAGATGATCCCTTTCTATACAGTTGGTTGCATCCTCTGTTGATCTATGCATGTCCCCCTCTTTTCTCATTTGCCCGGGTCTGAGTTATGTACATGTTGTCACCACACGGATGACTGCCTGAAAACACAATTCCATGGAAGCTACTCCATGTTGAATTAAGTGTGGCTAGATTAAATAACAAACTTTCATTTTGGTGTGTTTGTGTTTTGTAATGACATAATAACATTCATCCCAACTACGTAGAGAAGTGTTTGTTGTTTATAGCATTTAGCACACTTTCCTTGCTGCTAGACCCACAAATCAGGATATTATTTTGATAAAAACCATAAAAAACAACACAGCCTTACAATGAAGAGGGGCTGCTGGCAAGGGATGGGTTGCACCTCATGCCTGTAGGTAGAAACATTGTTGCCAGGAGGCTCACAAACCTGATCAGAAGGGCTTTAAACTAACATGTGAGGTAGGGAGACAATATTCAAGCAGACAGGAGTTCATCAAGTGATAGTGATGATAGTCCAAAGGTTATAGAGAGAACTGAGTGTATAGGTCAAGAAGCCAACAAGGAGGGGAAAAACCTTAAAGAAGCAGCCAGAGAAAATGCAACAGGGCCTTTGCATCCACCCCCAAACAGCATCACTTTCAATGTTGTTTAAACTAGGGAGCCCAGATTCTCCTTTTAAATCCACCTTAAAGGGAGAATCTGGGGTCTCCAGTTTAAACAACATTGAAAGTGATGCTGTTTGGGGATGGATTCTACCCTACCCTGAAACAGCAACACTTTCAATGGTTAAACTGGGGTCCTCAGATTCTCCCTTTAAATTCATGCTGAGGGGTGTGGATTTAAAAGGAGAATCTGGGGAAATTTTTGGGGTGCCTGCTATCAGAGTTGCAATTGTTAAGCTAGCTGCACCAAAATTTCAGGGTTAAATTAGGAGACTCTCCTGATGAGACTGCCCAGGTTTGGTGAAGTTTGGTACAGAGGGTTCAACGTTATGGACCCTAAAACTTGTAGCCCAATCTCCTACTAGTTCCCATTGGAAACAATGAAGGCACCCCCTTTGGGAGCCCATAACTTTGGACCCCCTGAACCAAACCTCACCAAACCTGGGCAGTATCATCAGGAGAGTCTTCCAAAAAATCCCTGAAATTTCGGTGCTGCTAGCCTAAAAACTGCTTCCCTGCAGGTTAAAAACTGAAAAAACTTCAAAAATACAAAAAACCACAGACTAACCTGAAATTTTTGCACACCCCCCCACGTGACCAAGTGGGGAGCGCCTGGGGACATTTGACTCCCTATGTCCCCAGGGAAGATATGCCCCTGGAGCTATAAAAGATATGTAACCTGGGGGCCTGGGAGAAGTCAGCTGAAAGAATGAGCAAAGGAAAGTGAGCCTAAGCAAACTTGCAAGGAAAGGCTGAAAAAAGTGGAACAGCAAGTGGTAACCCAGGGAGGAGGCAGTCCCTGGCAGCAACCAAGCCTAGGCCCCTTCCGCACACGCAAAATAATGCATTTTCAAACCACTTTCACAACTGTTTGCAAGTGGATTTTGCTATTCCGCACAGCTTCAAAGAGCACTGAAAGCAGTTTGAAAGTGCATTATTCTGCATGTGCGGAATGAGCGTCTGTCTGGGTGGGGATTGCCTGCACAGAGTCACTATGGATATAACAGAGGGACCTAATGAAGGGCGTGATCCCAGGCTGGTGAAGAGAGCACTTGACATGTACATAGCAGTTGCTAGCCATCAAGATAAAATCTTCTATTAGCCCAAAGAAAATGATAAACAGTATGAAAACAGTGCCTTTTGCAGTAAAACCAACAGGCACATTCAGTTATCAGCAACAATTACCATAAATGGGGAATGGGAAGTCTCCAGTACCATTTAACAAACACCAAATAAGCTGTAAAAACTTCATGATCCTAATAGTGCTCCCTTACATAACCACAAATGATTTTTTTCAATCTAGTATAATGTACTTATAAATATGTATATAATCTCAAAGGTACCTTAATAATGATAGTCGTTTAAAATAAAGTAATGAAAAAGCCCATGACAATGATATATCAGCCTCTTATAGTCTAGAGGCAGTTGTTGCTTTGCACATTAGAGACCATAGATATCTACAACCTATCTAAAGTTCATACAACAGAAAAATAATGCAGCCATTTGTAGTGGGGGGTGGGGGGTGGGTTGGAAGAGCATTTTATGGAAATCTGACCATCTGCCTGTAGCTGCTGAAATTAAGAAACCAATTTGCAACCTGTTTCTGTTTAATTTTACCAGCTTCTATAATTCTGGGTCCCTAGGAGCTGCAGTGACATTATTACAAATGTCATTTCAGTAGGGACAAAAGCACAGAGTCTAGGACTGAGTGGACTGCAACCAACTAATGGTAAAGCTGGATGGGGCAGCAAAGAGAGTAGATTCAGCCTTGATACCTTTGCTGGTTCTTGACCTTTGTGAACTGTGACTGTTCTGATTTCTAGGGGCTACAGTCATATTAGGTTTGCAAATCAGATTTGGTCTAAATGTTTGCAAATCTCACTGAAGGAAGTGGTACCTCGACACTTGTTTTCTTCTTGCATGCAAAGAGCACAGTTAAGTTAGCACTCCCCACCCCATGTCTTTAAGAGCTGTGGAATTAATTTTTTATACCCCAGCAGGAGATAGGAGCCTGAAAACCATTTGCAAAACACCAAGAACTGCTTTGAGCTTGTGCTGAGCAGGTGGAATGTCCCCTTTTAACGTTATGTGGTGCATTCGGGTGTGTATTCTGGTGAAGTCATTTCTGTAATATATTTAAAAATAGTATGCCACAGCCATGCACTTGCTGTTTGTTTTGTTCATCTTTCAGTTATTTGAGGAAATAACTAGAAATAACCACCTGTGCTTATGCAGTGCACAGAATCAGATACAGATAAGTGATGGCACTGAATATGCTTAGTGCAATCTGCAGAACAACGCTCACTCTGGAACTACTTGTTTAAAAGTCTGAATGTGATAGCTGCTGGGAAAGCCATGCTTGCTTTCACTCCCAGGTGCATCAGCACATGGCAAGGGGATTGTGCAATGAGTAGACACTGCCCTGCAGAGGATGTAGGAACTGACACCCATTTGTGGTGGCATGCTAAAGCCACATCCTGTGCTTAAAATGATGCAGATGGGAATCAAGCTTTCCATCACTAGTCATGCTGCCTTGAAATGGTTGTGTGCATTGACCCTCAAGACCAACTTGCATGCTGTCTGTCTAGTACTTTTTACAATCCGCTCCACACTTAAAAGAACTCAGAGCAGTGCACACTGTTTTCTCCTCCCCATTTTATCTTCATACTTGCCCCATCAGGTAGGTTAGACTGAGAGTGTGTGACAGGGCCACAAACTTGAATGGGATTTAGAAGTCAGGCTTTCCCAGACTTATTGATGTTTCCCAGACTCTGGCACTGCAAGGGTTATAAAAAAAACAAGAAAAAACTGCCCTTACAGAATTGCATCTTGTTGCTTTGACTTTGGTTTGTTTGCCCAGTGTGATATTACATTAGGGATTATTCCATACTGGACACATATTACATTAGGGATTATTCCATACTGGACACACCTTTACAATTAATGTCCTCCCATACCTATCTTCCCGTTCCTTGAGATCAGTTGAGGAAGATCTGTTTCAAGCATTTTCCTTTATGAAGATATAATCTACAAGTACCTGGGAAAGGTTTGTTTTTTTTAACAGTGACCGAGGGTGGGGTGGGGTGGGGGGGGCTCAGTCACATCTCTGTGTAGTTACCACCCAATATTATTTTACACTTCTAAGTATTAATGCATATATTTTAAATTTCAATGTGCTGGTAAAAGTAGCAGTTTTGTGCTATTTTAGGTATATCGGTTTTCATGGGGATTTCAGTTTGCTTTATATTTTGCAAATTGATTTTTAAAAAATATATCAGACAATACATTTTACAAATAGTGAATTTTAGAGTGTAGTAGTCGGATTTTCACATGTATGGGGCTTTCTTATCTTTTCTTTTCCTTGCAGCTTCAAATCTGATTTCCAGAACTGGTACAAAGTTTCCACTAGGAAAACTTATCTCCAACATTCCTATCTTACAGGTAACCAAAAGGGGGATGAGGAGATAAAGAGAGAGAAAAAAGAACAGGAACAAGAACAGGAACAATGAACAAAGCAAAGTCTGCTGTGGAACATGAATATGATTAAAAAAAACAATTGATGTTATTGCATAAAACTCTCCTTAAAGATGTCTGAGAAAAGAGGAGAAACCAAGAAGGAACACCAGCCCCCGGTGACATCTGGGATTCCCTCAGAATTACAGCTAATTTCAAGACTACAGAAATCAGTTTCCCTAGAGACGATGGATGCTTTGGAAGGTAGACTCTGCAGCATTGTACCCCACTGAGATCCCTGTCCTCCCCAGGCCTTTTCCCCAAATCTCCAGGAGTTACCTAAGCAGGTTCTGGCAACCCTACCCTCCACCCCTGCTGCTGGCTGTGTGTGTGTGTGTGTGTGTGTGTGTGTGTGTGTGTGTGTGTGTGTGTGTGTTGCGGGCTGACAACCCTAAAACCAAGTTAAAGCTATGATTAAAGTTAGAGAAGTGTTTCCTTATCTGCCTGCTTACATGAGTCGAGTCCGTGGTCTTATGTTAAACTGCCATGTTGATATTCATTTTGAAAATCTCATGACTTTTCCTATTATTATTAGTTTGTATAATAATGGGAAATCCGAGAGGTTATTGTCAACTTCCAAGTCTCAATAGTCTAGTAGCTCTGCATAGAATAGAAGATGGCCACTCTGCAAATGTGTATTAATTTAAAGTCGTATTGAAGCACGACAGCACAAATATATAGGATCAGAGATAGTACTGGGTAGAAATGCTTTCCACTGTGCCTATTTAGTATTGCGTCCAGATGACCAAAGCTTTCATTTTGACAGTACTAAAATAGTTACATCTGCAAAGAAAAGCTTGTGCTAAATTCTCACACTCTAAATAAACTAGTTTTGGTTTTCTATCATCTGTGGTCAGGTCTTCTATAGCAATATTCAGCTACCCAATCTTAAAAGAAAGCCATCACTGGAAGTTTCTAATAACTAATATTGAAGTAAAACTAGTTGCCATGGACCAAAGAAGAAAGAATCTTCACAGGAGGAAGAGGAGGACAACCAGTTCTCAAGCTCTATCTTGGCAGACCCTTCCTGTGAGGCTGGAGTGTCAGGGCCTTGCAAAAGGGACCCTGAGCCAGCACCTGTGCCATCCCCTGAGTCAACAGGGTCCTCAGACCTGGATGCTCCAGCATGGACCAACCTCAGTCTTCCAAAGTACCCCAGGAGCGGAGGAGGTGAAGGGCTTAGGACTGAGGTATTGACCAGGGGCAAGAATGTAAGCCTGGCAGCCTGCAGCCTCCCTTCTGCTAAGGAAATTCTGGAGTAGTCCAATAAGTCACCACGGAATCTAGGTCCCAGTACTCCTCATGAGTAGATACTCTGACTCAGCTTGTAGGGAAGAGTGTAATATGGGAACCACTGGCACCTGTAGGAAAATTACCTATGTAAAGTGGCAGAGCATCAGCAGTCATTGTGGGTTCAACTTGTCTGCAGTATTATTGACCACTCTACCAGCTGCTTGCCCTGTTGTCTATCTATTCTGGTTACCTGACCCTTTGGCTCTTTTGAAATATGTAACTTGACCTTGGACAGCCTTCTGATTTTGCCTTTGATTGTGTTATTAGACCTTGGATTGTAACTTTTAGACTGTGACTTATAGACCCTATTGTCAGACCTTGTGGTTTTTGGCACTTACTTTTCCTCATGTGGCCAAGACACTAGTGCAGAGTCAAAGTGATGCCCATTTTCACAAACATTTCCACCCCTGTTGGTTGTTTTTTTTTAATGTTCACAAAGGGCCAGATGAATTGAAGTGGGTTGTGTTCTGATCATTAAGGCAATTGCACTGATGCTGTCTTGCATTTGCATGGGTATCTGAATGCATATCTGCTAAAGCTAATATTATGTGAGATTGGAGCCAACTGATGTAGTCATATGTGTGAGTAGAGCTGACTGAAAGAAGCAGTGTCACAGAATTCTGGTAAGCAATGAAAATACCAGTACAACTTTGCATGGCAAAGAATGTCAGTCTGGTAGTCTGGAGAACTGGGATGTGTTTTGTCCTGGTGACTGTGAGACTATCACACAGTCAAATCTGATTCTGTGTATAGTACCATGGTGTTCACTGCATGATCTTGGGTTGCCTGGGATCCTGGAACAAAGAAACCTTTTCATGGGAAAAAACGGTGCTGATACTATTCATAATACCTTGTTTGCTGTATCGTTAATTTCACCACAGAAATGTTCAGATGTTTCAGCAACAAAAACAATAGAACTTTTATTAAGGTAAATAAGAAGAAAATGTTCCAATTTATTTATTTCTTCCTTTGCAACACTTCAGGATTTCCTCAGTCTACCCCCAAAATGTGCCTTAACATTGACCTGAAAGTTGTTCCTGGTGCGTGAGAGGATTAGTTCATATACTTCACCCATGCAACTGTTGAATTGTGTGCTGAAACTGCATTAAGAATGCCAGGTATGCAAGAGGCTTTTTCCTTCATCTTTTTTTTAATTTAAAAGGAGTTTAGCCAGAGCACCAGCCACCCCCTTTTTAGTTTAACTGCTTTTCTCCATGGTGTTGACCCATACCAGTCAGCAGATTGCTTGCTGCATCCCAGAAAGCAGAAGGTTACTTAACTAATGCCCTGTAAACATGTGTGAAGATGACAAAATGTGTTCTTTCTAAAATGTTTATTCCTGCTACTCCATTATTGAACTGCTGCACTTCTCTGCTGGCTACAATTTGGCAGGGCGGGGCTGTCAAGCTATTTCCAAAGAGCATTTGTAGGAAGTGAATAAATACCATATTTTGTCAAAAGTGCTGGTTTAGGAGATAATTAAATGAGTTTCTTTATAGATGGGAATGTTGACAAATGAAGAAGATAGTGTGCAAATAACTTGGAGATGAGTGGGAGATATAATTTCTTGGCTGTTTTCCTGGTAATTAAAATTTAAATGCAAACTATGGATCTGGCACTCTTGAAATATTTAAAACGGTATTTTATCTAGACAGATCACAATTCCAAAATTGATGAACATCTCACATCAAACATAGCACATGCTGAAGATAGCATTCCCAGACTTTGAGTAAAAGTCACATCTGCAAGTTAAAAATACACTATACAGATTATAATATGTTTCTAACCAATATATGTTATTTAACTATCAGTGAGCTCTTGTTTATGTCTGTATAGTTGAATTTCTGCCCATAACACTTACGTTTATTAATGTTATTTTATATTTCCAGCTGAATTCTACTATCATATTTACTGCTACAGTATCAAATTATAAGCTAGAGGACTATGTTGGTCCCTAATTAAAAACCCAGGTTTTATACAGTTCCACTAACCTAAGGAAAAAGTACGGATTCCTCCTAAAAAAGTCCAAATGGGGTAAATTCAAATTATAGCAGCAGAATAAAAGTCAAGAGTCAGAATCCACTGCTGTCCTTCCATACACTATGGTCTGTGCATGCCTACAACCTTTGGGTACTTCAGCCGAAAAGTACATGGTTATAATCAGTTTGCCCTGCTGATTCTGGCAATATATAGTTTTCCCTTTAAAAAATCGATGAGCTGTCTTCAAAGACATGAACACATGATATGAAAATTAGCATGGATTCTCATATCATCTGTTTATGTTTTTGAAGATAGTTAATTGAAAATAAAAGAAGGAATATTGCCAAAATTGGAAGGATGAACTGAGTACAACCACGTACTTTGGGGTCTGAAAAGATGCCTAGCAGCAGAGCCTTTAGAGCAGGGGTCCCCAAACTACGGCCCGGGGGCCAAATCAGGCCCCCGGAAGACATTTATCTGGCCCGCTGGGCAGAAGCAGATCTCCCCCTTCTCTATCTCCTTTTCCCCAGGTTTACAAACAGCATTAAGCGCGGGCGACTCGCTGCTCATTCCAAGCGGCCGGAGGGGACCGTACCAATGCGGCAAAGGGGGGAGAGAGAAAGGCAGTGAAGCTTCAGGGCCGGATTGGAAGGGGACTGCGGGGGTGGGAGGCTCGGCCAGGGGCGGGTCGAGGGTGGATGGATGGCGCCCCCCCCGCGGGCGGCACTTGGTCCGGCCCCCGGCTGGGCTCTGGCCATGCGTGAACTGGCCCCCTGTTTAAAAAGTTTGGGGACCCCTGCTTTAGAGCAAATGTCCCAGGAAAACCTTAAGCAAAAAGTTGCAGGCATAGAGAATCCCTGCAGTACCACAAAATGTCAGGTGTGAGAGTTTTAAACTCAGGTGGGAGGAAATGGTGTGTGTGTGTGGGGGGAGCCTCTTTCTCCTCTGACACCTTTTTGTCCATGCAGTCCAAACAGAAAATGAAGAGGTGGCTTTTTAAAAACTCCCCAGAATGTCTTATTTGTGCTGTGCATAATCAGCCTTAGATTCCCAAGCATAATATTATGTTTATTATGCCAACTACTTTTTAAATCTTTTTCTATTATGGCTGATCCCTTATGCTACTCTATCCATCACATAAAACTTTTATGTTATTAATCTCATTACTCATGAGTCCCAATCAGCAAAACCCATTAATGTATTCCAGAACATTGATGAAAATATTGAATAAAATGGGACCTTATCTCTGAGTAGCATCCTTTCTCGGAATTTAATACATTTTTGTCTTACCTTCATGCAGCTGCTTGCTTATCTTCCAGTACCTACATTAATCCCCTTGTTCTCCAGCATGACTATTAATTTCCCATGTGGTGCTGTCAGATGGTTTACCAAAATCCAAATAGACTAGATCATCATCCTTGTCCAATCAGGAAACCCATTATCTTACATTAGAAACATCAGATTAAACTGTAAGGATCCATAGTGAACACTTTACCTGTAGCCCCAACAGAGTTTCTTTTATCATCCTTGACCAAGGTGAACTTAGCTCACATGCAAATTCTGTTTCTTCCTTCTTGTCAGTCCTTGATTCTCCACTATCAATCATAATGATATATAAAGCTCTTTTGTATTTTCCCCTCTGCATATTATCCTCATTAATACCTTTATTTCACTCATGATTGCTATTCCTCATATGCAAGCTATACAGTGTTTCAGTTCCACATCCTAGCACAGTCCTTTAAAAAAGTAGTCTTTACATTACTATCTTACACCAAAGTCTAAAGTCACTTTAGGGTAATTGGAAGTTGGTGCCCCTGATTACAATGATATGTATTGTATAGTGAAATATGCTTCAAATATGGATATGAAAGTGTGATTATTACACTGTGATGATTGTGCATACTTAGAAGTGCTTATATAATTGGAGGCAACCTTTGACACCCAACAGCTAATAAATCTTGGGCATGATCCTGCAAGCATTGCACAGTTTTATGCATTCATGGATTTTTTTTAAGCTCCCCCCTTTCCTGCAGTCCTTGTGCCCTTAAAGGCCTTCTGAAGAATTCTTTAAAGCAGCACTTGAGGCAGAAGAGGTTGCCCCAGAATAGGAAATCAGCAACCTTACTGAAGGATTAAATATGCACATTTGCTTTTCTGCACCCATTTTGACTATACAAAGCAGGGGTCCCCCACACTGCTGAACTTGTGTGTACTTTTAAATCTTTGAAAACATTGAGTGGGCAAAAATTCCAAATGGCTGCAATGGGGTCCAATCTTCAAATATTAAAATATTTCAGGTCCAGCGTCCCCTTGTAATGAAGATAGCTGTTTCTGAATGAGTGCTCCCAGTAAACAAAAATATTAATGCCTGTTGGATTCTTCTGATACACCTGCTTCTTTACAGTAATACTGGAAAACCAGGATTAATTCTTTGCTTTGGAGGAAATATGCTCTGAGAAAGAAGGAAGTAGACCCTTGAAAGTGCACCAACATCACCCTGGCCACCCTTTGGGGTTCACCACTATAGAGAACATTGTCTCAGATAGGATTAGGAACAAACTACTCTTTGCAGTATGTTTCTTCTCCCATTGTTTTGCTCATCCTTATTCCTTGTCTTTGTTATAGATTAAGAATGACATTTAAGAGTGAGAAGGAGCCTTGTAGAAGTGCTCTGGATTATTAGAAAGGCAGACCAGGGACTTGAGATTTCCCTTATCCTGGATGGGTTTACACACCCTTTGAAAACTCAGGTTTTCAGCTTGGGGGTGCTGCTGAACACAGCCCAGTCCAAGGTGCTGGTTTTGTTTTACAAGGCTTGAGGCCAGGGGTTCAGAAGGACTGCCTTTTCCCAAATTTTCCTGCCTGAGAACCAAGATCACAGGAAGAGATCCTCTTGACTGACCCATTTACTAAAGGAGATTGTCTGGTGAGTACATGAGAGAGGACCTTTCACTCTTGATATTTGGAAGCAGCTGAATAAAATTTTATTCATGATGACAGTTGATAAGTTCTTCTGCTTACAGTCAGTTTTAAAGTATTGATCTAAACTAGTGGTTTATGTAAGCTGTATGGAATGTAAAAATATATAAATTAATTAATAAATAATCATATGTGGTCTTTCTATTGACACAAAATGTGCACTGCAAATAAAGTAAATTAGAACATTGGTTGTATTTATTCAAGGTTGTAAAAGTCCTATTTTGGACTCAACACGGGGCAAGTATCCTGTCATTTGAGCTTTGGGTGTCCTGCACAGAGTTTATATAGTGCTTTGGAGAGCTGTGACAGGCTGTAGATGCTAGGCCAAACTGGACGTTAGTGTGTCCATGTATCAGACATGTGACTGTAAATTACTTGAATTAGGTTTTTAAATGGCAGCAGTGTTCCTGTGTCAAGCATGTAGACATCATTATGTGTGGCTTGGTTCTTAGGTGTCATCATTGCTGCAGATGGTGAGACCTTTCTTCGCTCAAATAAAGACACAACAACGACAGGCTGGAAAGGAATGGGCCGCAGCCCAGTTTATTAATATATAATAATCAATAACATAATCAAAACTTCAACTATATACAAATGAAGCTAGGCGGCAAACGGGTCGCACATCAACATCCCAATCTCCATTGGGAAATGCCCGGGAAGGGAAGCTCTTCCCAGAGATATTATCAATACCGGCTTCCACCCCTTCCCACCTTTGCTGAGGAAGACGGGCACCGGCTAAGCCCATGGTCAGCCCATCAGCCCGCCAAATTTCTCCTCTCCTTGCTTAGCTGGGGTGTCGGGCAATCCGGCTAAGTCCCGCGGCCCCCTATCGCCAGTCTCGTAACCCAACCCCACTCGCTTGGGGTTTGTCGTAAGCAGCGTACCGGCCTGCCGGCCTGCCAGCCTGCCCGCCCCACCCCTGGCCCTTCCACAGGGTACAAGCCTGGGAGAACCTGCCGGAAGGCTTGTTTTCCCCCCAGATGTGCGACTCCCGTTGCAAACCCGCCAGGGCTGCGACAGTAATAACCACAACCCCAACCCCCTAAACATATAGGGAGGGTGGGTGGGCCACGCCTTTCTGAGTCTCGCTGCCGGGAAGGGCGAGATCTGGGTGAGGCGTTCTTATATACCCTTGGCTCCTCCCGCCTTTACTGGCTGGGAGCCAATCAATGCACCCCGGTTCTGCAGCATGCCGCCAAGCCATGCTTGCAACTTATTCTTGCTCCTTGGCTCACCCCGGCAGCAATGGCTGCCCCCGGTTATTCGGTTGCAGCTTATTTGCTGCAGATGGTGAGACCCTTCTTCGCTCAAATAAAGACAATAAACAAACGTATTGCAGGCTGGAAAAGGAATGGGCGCGCGAGCCCAGTTTATTAATATATATAATAATCAATAACAACATAATCAAAACCTTCAACTATATACAAATGAAGCTGGGCGGCAAAACGTGGTCGCGACATCAACATCCCAAATCTCCTTTATTGGGAAATGCCGAGGAAGTTGGAAGCCCCAGAGATATCACCTCCGGCTTCCACCCTTCCCTTCTCGCCTTTGCTGGAGGGAGACGGGCACCGTTGCTAAGCCCATGGCTTTCTATCGGCCCGCCCTCCTCTCCTTGCTTGCTGGGGTGTCGGGCACCGGCTAAGCCCGCGGCCGCCTATCGGCCCGACCCAACCCCACTCCCTGGGGTGTCGGGCAGCGGCCCAGCCTGCCGGCCTGCCAGCCTGCCCGCCCCACCCCTGGCCCTTCCACAGGGCACAAGCCTGGGAGAACCTGCCGGAAGGCTCGTTTTCTCCCCAGATGTGTGACTCCCATTGCAAACCCGCCATGAGCTGCCCTTCTGCAGCTCCCCTCCCAAGCTTCTCAAGCCTGACCCTGTCCGGTCCTCACCAATCGGAGGAGGGTGTAGCGCACCGATTGCAGCCAAAGGTCCAGGCCCCACCGGGACAGGTGGACACCATCTGGCTGGAAGAGTTCTTTAATGTCCTGCGAGATCTCCGCATGGTCCGCCACCGCCCCCCCAAGGGAGAGCACCACTTTGGCGGCTGCCTTGTTGACCTTCCGGCGGGCCCTGTCCACAGCCGCAAGGTCCATCGCCCCCTTCCAGTGCGCCCGTTGGAGGAGATCGGACCACACTAAAGTCATGCCTGGCCGGTGCTTTGCTAAGCTCCTTAGCATGGTGGCCACCGCCCATCTCAGTTTGAGGCCCGACCTGGCAGGGAGGTCCTCCTCCCCCAGGTGGACGACTAGAATGTCCGGTGTGGCCAATTGGAAGATGTATTCGATCAGCTTGCATTCAAGCTCGTCCCATAACATGTGCCCTTGCCCCAACCAGGTGATTCTCACGTGAGCCGCAAGTCCAAGATGCCGGCCCCAATCGGATGAGCAGGCGTAGTCCCCGGCTTGATCGATGATGCTGTGCCCCACGACCCACACCTGTCGGAAAACAGTCTGCCGCGTCCTTGGAGGCACTGTGAAGAAAATAACAGGATAAATGGGGGCGGATGTAGGCCCGGAATGCGTCTGAGCGCCACCTGCCCAAGGTGCGGATTTCATCGTGGGCCCTGCCCTCCTGTGCCGCAGTTGTGGCGGCCCCTATCCTGAAGGAGTGCAGACCGAATTCAGCGGCTGGCAACCCAGCCTGGGCCAGGCAGGCTCTCAGCACTGCCAGCATCTGGAACCTGGTGAGGGGGGACCCATCCTCGTGCACCAGGAGCATCCCGCCTTGCCATGGCCTGTGGCGGAGCCAGGTGGTTAGAGAGGCAAGGGGGCAGATCACATCACCCGGCAACACCGGCATCGTGACCCAGGCATCGTGGCCCTCCTGGTCGGTTTTGGAATGGGCAAGCCAAGCATAGACCATGTCTCCGGACAAGACCAGATGCTGCTGCTGCAGCACTGTGCCTGGAAGCCGGTCCCTGGTGGGGGCCACCAGCTCCCCCGACCTGAAAGCCCCGTGATGCGCCAGGTGGAAAGCGGCTGCAAAGAGCAGGCGCTCGTAGCGTGAGGCGCACACCTGCCGCAACTCCCCCGTGACGGCCCGGAGCACCTCCCTGGTGATGGGGCGCCTTAGATCTCCATGGCTGGGGCCCGCACGCCGCCAGCCAGCCACCAGCCGGCGGACTACGAATGCTTTTGTTACATCCGGGAAAACGGAGATCCTGCAGTAAAATGCAATCCCGGCCAGCTGCACCCCCATGGATCGTGGGTGCATTCCCCGCCCATGGAGGTGGACTAAGGAATACTCGAAAGCAGGGAGGCCCGTGTCCACCCCACTGCCCGAACCAAGCACGCCCCTGTTGTCGTGTATGCGTGGTTGCAGGAAGTCGCCATCGGCTCCTGTCGTGCTGCCTACACACACATGGCCGATGCCACAATGAGTTCAAAACAACCTGTGATGACGGTTCGCTGCCAAGGTTCCACAGGGACGCTGGCACTGTCGCCGGAGAACAGTTTCCTGCCCACTGGGGGGGCCAGGCGCCTCGAAGTGATGATCACCTGCTGGCGAGATACAAGGTGTCGCAGCGATCTCTTAATTCTGCAAACCTGGAATGAAAAGCAGCTTTGCAAAGGAGATGTTATATTTCAAAGCAGGTAAGAACAAGATCGCGCAAGACCAGCCGCGAGATAACCCGTGCAGATTTGCTGGATTGCCTGTTCACCACGCGCACAACTGTAGCCTGGTTGCCCCACCGGTGAAGAGCACCCTCTTATCATGCCAACAGTCGTGCCAGATGTGCACCGCCACCAGGATGGGAAACAGTTCAAGAAAGGTGAGGTCCCTGGTGATTCCCAGCGCATGCCAGGATGCTGGCCAGAGGCCCTGTGCCCAGTGACCCTGGAAGTAAACACCAAAACCAAAGGCCCCAGATGCGTCAGAATGCACCTGTAGTTCCAGGCCAGGTTCAAGAGACGTCTGCCACAAGGAAATGCCATTAAAGCCCTGGAGAAAGGATTGCCAAACCTTGAGGTCCTCTTTGAGTCCCTTTGTAACCCTAACGTGATGGTCGGGGGACCTGTAGCCGGACAAAGACCTCGCCAACAGGGAGCAGAATGCCCTGCCTGGTGCCACCACCCTGCAGGCGAAATTGAGATGACCCAGTAAGGATTCGATTCAGGGCGCATCTCTGTATTTCCGCTAGGGGCAAGATGGACTGGATTAGGCTGGCCAGAGCAATCAGCTTGTCTCTAGGGAGTGAGGATCGCCTTGGACCGCAGGTCCATTGAATACCCAAGTAGCTGAGGGCAGGGGAGGGGTCCTCCGTCTTGTCGGGAGCCAGGGGGACCCCTATCTCGGCTGCCAGCATTTGGAAGGCCCCCAGTGCGACCTGGCACTCCCGGGTGCCCTGCCTGCCGATGAACAAGAAATCATCCAAGTAGTGCGTCACTAACCCGGAGGGCACCCTCTGCCTGAAGGCCCATTTGAGAAAGGTGCTGAAGACCTCGAATGCGGCACAAGCTATAGAGCATCCCATGGGCATTGCCTAGTCCACGTACCAGTGCCCTTGAAAGTGGATGCCCAGAAGCTCGAAATCGAGGGGAGAAATGGGCAGGAGCCGAAAGGCAGACTGGATGTCACATTTTGCCAGTAGTGCCCCCAGGCCAGCTTGCCTGATAAGGCTGATGGCCTTGTCTAGGGTGGCATACCGCACTGTGCATACCTCGGGGTCTATGTGATCGTTAACTGAGTCGCCCCGGGGATGGGAGAGGTGTTGTATCAGGCGAAACTCCCCCGGGGTCTTCTTGGGCACCACGCCTATGGGGGAGACCCTGAGGTTGGGTAGCGGAGGCTGGCTGTAGGGACCGGCGATCCGACCGGCCTGTACTTCCTTATGCAGCTTGTCTGCCGCCACGTTGGGGCGATCCAGGACCGATTTTAGGTTAGTCGCCTGGTAGGCTTTCCTGAACCTCTGGTAAGGGATTCTGAACCCCGCTGTGAAGCCATCTCCCAAAAGGCGTGCTGCACCCTTGTCAGGGTAATGCTGCAGCCAATCTAACAGCACCCCCAGCCGGATGGGTGTGGGGGCCAAGGTCTGCAGCGAGGCTGGAGTTTCAGTGCTTCTGGGAGGCGGCAGCTCCGCCCTGACCGCCGGCGTCCCTGAGGGAGGGCCCGGCGCCAGGGAACCGGGCCTGCCGAAAGGGAGGACAGCCGACTGACTTTGTGCAGCCCACCCTGCTGTGGTTTCCAGAACAGTTGGAGCAAACATGATCATACTTTCTAGATTTTGACGCTGGCAAGCTTCTCTGTTGTAATCCCAGCAAGTCCTTTTTTTCGCCACCCCTCCCCCCAGGCCCTAGCCTCTAGGGGCCTGTCGGGTGGCGGGGGGCTCCGCGTTGTTCCTCTTCATGGCAGGCTGAACTCTCACGCACCATCCATGTTTGGTCATGGGATGAGGTCCCAGCGAAGCCGCTTCCTGTGGACGCGTTTCATGCGGATAGCTCCTCGCCATAGGCTATGGCCGCTGGTTCGGGCCGGGCCAAGCGACTGGGCTCCAAAGCACGTATGCGTTTACTATATGGGCCGGCCAAGCGCCAGGCACGCAGGGGGTAGGCAGCCGCTATCAGGGCCAAGTATCTCGGGTAAAGCCCTGCAACCAGTTGTTGAAAAGTCCGGCTCCGCCACAAAGCCGGATCCTTTCCTTTCTTTCTTATCGCCTTGCCCCCAGACAAGCCCCTGCTCCTCCTCCCGCCGCAGGTGCATCTGGAATATATCCAACGCAATACCCATCGGAGAGCCCTCGGCTTCGTGAAGCTTCCGGGAGGTGGGGACCCGGGAGGGTTCCCGCTGTCGCCCGGGGCCGGGTCGGGTAGATGGTGGTGGTGCCTCCAACCCCCCTCGGCTTCTTCTGCTGCTAGCCAGGGAGGGAGAGTGGGCACCTTCTCCCCCTGAAACCAAAACTCCCTGCTAGCCTGCATTTCGTCATCCGAGGTTGACTCACCCGAGGAGGAGCTGGGCGACCGCATGGAGGACCGGGAGTGTCACGACGACCGTTTCTTCCTCTGGCCCTCCCACTCGGAGGGGCCCACGGACGCGTCCACCTACGTGGACACGCTCACAGGAGGAGACAGCTGGAGTTCTTCTGCCGGCCCGCCCGCTGGGCCCGCTCCCACTGCATCAGCGGCCGCCGGCGCAGACGGCTCCGGGTCCCCCGATCTGCCGGGGGTCCCGGGACTCCCAGACGGTCCCCCGAGGTGAAGCAGCGTGTCTGTTAAATTCCAGACCAGGGCGGGATCGGGAGTTGTGCCGCCTGTAGGCACGGAGGAGGTGGAAGCCATGCCAGGGCCCTGGTGTGCCCCGGGAATCGCTTCGGCGGATGAAGGAGGATGCACTGCCGAGCCCGCCAACCTGCCCCTGCCTGTGGGGGATAAGCCCAAGGCCGCGGCGGCTGCCGCCCGCGCGGCCGAGCCGATCCGCCCGACCACAGGGCCCTCCCCCACTGCCCGGGCCCCGTCTGGGCACGCACCCTGTTTTAAGGAGTGCCCGGGCCCTGCCTGAAGGTGGGACCTCCTGGGAGGGCTCCTTGCCCTTCGCCCGCTTTGGACCCATGGGGCAAAGCTGAGACCCAGCCGGCAGCCGAGGGAGAAAATGAAGGAGAAGTGAAGGGGAGGAAAAGAACGAAGAGAAAGTAAGCACAGGTGAAGTCAGACTAAGAAGGAGAAGCTGAGCAGAGGTAAGAGGTAGACCAAGCAGGTGGGAGAATGGCCAAGACCAGGCTCCTTCCAGGCCTTACGCTCGACTCAGATCTGCACACCACGCCTTTCTGAGTCTCGCCGCCGGGAAGGGCGAGATCTGGGTGAGGCATTCTTATATACCCTTGGCTCCTCCCGCCTTTACCGGCTGGGAGCCAATCAATGCACCCCGCTTCTGCAGCATGCCGCCAAGCCATGCTTGCAACTTATTCTTGCTCCTTGGCTCACCCCGGCAGCAATGGCTGCCCCCGGTTATTCGGTTGCAGCTTATTAATCTACATCATCATTTTGTAAGGTGTGAGAGAAGGCAGACAGGAGAGATTTATTTTTTACTCCCGTTAAGTGTGAGTGTTTATATATTATACCTATGTTTTCACAAGTGCAGATTCTGTCAATGGTGGGTTGTGGGCTTAGGAGACTTACATTATGCTACTGATACTGGCACACGTATAAGTGTCTCCATGAGTGTGCAACCCATTGGTTTAGGGTGGGGGTCCCCAGCCTTTTTGAGCCTGCAGACACATTTGGAATTCTGACATGGCATGGTAGGCACAGCAACATTTGGCTGCCACAAAATGGCTGCTGCAGGAGGCAAAACCAACCACAGAATGATTACCTCAGCTTAACTTAATGCAGATCCATGTACTGTGTGGCAGCTGCTACCAAAGCAACATTTTAAAAAAATTGAACAGCTAATCAAATCTCCAATAGTGAGTCAGTAGACTTGCTGGGCAAAAGTCCAGCCTGGGCCTACCCACTTTCTAAAAACACTCAGTGGGTGTCAGAAAAGGTATCAGCAGGTACTGTGGTGCCCATGAGCAGCACGTTGGGAATCCATAGTCAGGGGTGCAATTGTTAAACTAGCAGCACCAAACTTTCAGGGTATCTTTAGGAGACTCCCCTGATAATACCACCCAGGTTTGGTGAAGTTTGGTTCAAAGGTGTAGCCCCCATCTTCTATTAGCTTCCATTGGAAACAATGGGGTATGGGGCACCCCCTTTTGGAGTCAATAGCTTTGAACTCCCAGGACCAAACTTCACAAAACCTGGGTGGTATCATTAAGATACTCTCCTGATGATACCACTCAGGTTTGGTGAAGTTTGGTTCAGGGGGTCCAATGTTATGGACCCTCAAATGTGTAGCCCCCATCTTCTATTAACTCCCATTGGAAACAATGGGGGATGAAGCACCCCCTTTGGGAGTCCATAACTTTGGACCCCCTGAATCAAACCTCACCAAACCTGGGTAGTATCATCAAGAGAGTCTTCCAAAAGCAAGTTTTGGCCTGTGCAGAATGAGCCTCAGAATCTGATTCATCCTGCTTCTTCTCCGGCCTTTTGGCATCTGTTTTCTGTATCTAAAAATGTGTGTGTGTGTTTAGTTCCCCTTTTTTACTACAGGGGTGCTAGTCCAATGGCTACAGTGGCACAGGGCTTAGTTGCTATCCAAATCAATTTACAGACTTAGGAGTTCACATATGTCAGTGTTCTGTAAATGATTTCTTCAGGCCAAACTCTGGGCTCCTGAGCAGAAGCATTTTTCTGTTACTTTAAATCAAAAGACTGAACATTGAAAAGAGTTTTATTACACATATTGTTGAACTCTGTTACTGTCAGACCTTTTAATTTTACAACAGACTTTTAGCATCTGAAAGTTCCAGGAAAACCAGGCTTCTGTGCCAACAGGGCCAACTGGCTCATGTGATTTACTGAGATTTCCTCCTAGTGCTTTTCTGACAAGACATCAGAGTGAAGACATCTATCCTCTTTCGATGGCCATTCAGTTACTGTGCAAATTGCTTACTGGGAAAAACAAATTTGTCTGAGTGTTTTTAAAGGAGTATTGTGAAAAACTTTAGGCATCACAGTTTGAGAGTCTCAGATAGTATTTCCAAGGCAGCGAACTTTATTGTTATTAGACTGTCTGCTCTGATTTGGAAAATTCTTGTGAATTTGGGGGTAGAACCTGTGAAGAGCAGGGTCTAGGAAGAGATCTCAGCACACTACAATGCCATAGCATCCATCTTTCAGAGTAGCCATTTTCTCCAAAGGAACTGTTTTCTGTCACCTGGAAATCAGTTGTGATTCTTAAAGATCTGCAGCCCCTCCTGGAAATTAGCAATCCTAATGTGTTATAGGAAAGTAGGACTTTGTCTCAGGGTCCCCACAGAACCAAAACCACCCAGGAAAAGTACATTATACCATTCAGACAAACACCTGAATCTGCCATGGTGATGATCCATGCTTTTACCACCTCTCCAGAGGCTTATCTGGTGAACCAAATGTGTTTCTGCACTCCTACTGGGTGACCTTGGGCTAGTCACAGTTCTTTGGAACTCTCTCAGCCCCACTTACCTCACAGGGTGTCTGTTGTGGGAAGAGGAAGGGAAGGGATCTTGTAAGTCACCTTGAGTCTCCTCACAGGAGAGAAAGGGGAGGGGGGTATAAATCCAAACTCTACTTCTTCTTCTACAGTGATAATTTTGTCTTTACTGTTCAGCAGAAAAGTCAGAGAGAACACTTGGAGATCAACCTTCAATTCAATTGCAAATCTCCAAGTCCAGGTCTGCCTTTTCCAACTTCTGCTGTTTATTTCCATGGTAGCCATTTGTATTTAACTGTGCTTCTTTTTTTCCTGGCAAGTGCCTACAAATCAGCAAACCCAGCTTTGGCTATCTGCAACCCAGATTCTTCTTCTCACCTAGTGGTTCCTCAGCATGGGTCAGTATATAATGGTCTCATTGCCTAAATGGAACTGATCAAAACTTATTTGTTTATTTATATACATTTATCTCCCACCTTATACCTGGAGGACTCAGGACCAGTTTCAACACAAGACATACACTGTACACAAAGTTATAAACTGTACACAATAAACCAGTTTAAAATTCCTAAAAGCCTAATCAAATCCCCCCCCCCCCCCCGAAGTATTAAAATAATGAAATTTCCAAAGGGGAAACCATCTCTTCAGCCAAAGACCAGAGTAAACAGGTGCATATTTACCAATTTTCTAAATGCATGTAGAGAAGAAGCTTGATTTACCTTGGGGCGGCAGGTGGTGGGGTGGTGGAGATCATTCCACAATCTCAGGGTCACCACTGAAAAAACCCTATTTTGTATCTCCACCTTTTTTACCACTGAAAGTGGAGGTACCACCTGAAGGGTGTCATCTGCTGATCTGAGGGCACAGGCAGGTTGGTATGGGAGAAGGCATTCCTTTGGATACCTGGGGTCCAAGCTGTTTAGAGCTTTATAAGTTAAAGATAACACATTGAATTGTGCTATACTGCATAAGCTGGAAATGGGGGGCAAAGGTGAACAAGATTGGGTCCTCTCAACTCCTCCTACCAAGTCTCAGTAATACACACCAGGTCAGTCTCCTCATCTAGAATCAAGACATGAATGAGAGATGTTTCATTATGAACTGACCTGGTGTTCAATAATAGCACCACCAGAGCAGTAGGCTGGCTGGCAGGCATGCCCAAATACTGTTAGGTGGGAGGCAGCCCAGAAGGTGTGATAGGTTTAATATATCTAATACTCTTTCTTTTAATCAATCTCCTCTGCTTCCCAACACCATATCTCCCCCTGCCTGTCATCACAGTAATGGTAGTCCCCTGTGCCTGTCTCCTCCCCCCAGTTTAGGTGCATTATTCCCTCTTCAAAAGGGAATTAACTTCTAAATAAATCACCCCCCAAAGCTAAAAATTATACAAAAGCTAAGAACAAAACTCAAATAGAGACCTGCTCAGTCCTACCCTCCAAGAAACTGAAGAAGAGTTTGGATTTATACCTCATCTTTCTCTCCTAGAAGAGGACTGAAGGCAACTTACACATTCCTTTCCCTTCCTCTCCCCACAACAGACACCTTGTGAGGTAGGTGGGGCTCACGTAGTTCTGAACAAACTGTGATTAGCCCAAGGTCACCCTGCAGGAATGTAGGAGTGAGGAAACAAATCTGGTTCACTAGATAAGAATCTGTTGCTCCTGTGGAGCAGTGGAGAATCAAACCTGGTTTTTCAGATTAGAGTTCACTGTTCTTAACCACTACTCCACGCTGGGCTAAAGGGTGTAGCCCTCACCCTCATTTCCCCCAATGTGACTCCCCCTAAGTGGCAGCTCACCACAGGCAACCCTGGCCATATAGCCCCAGGTTCCATAATAATTGCACAATTTCTTCATTATAAATCAATCATCTGGAAAAGCCCTTAAATAAACCCACTATCTACAGGCAAACAAATACATATTTTATGCAAAGTGGCATTTTCCTCAACATTTTTATTTTGTGATGAGGAAGATACACATTTGTTAGGTGATCTAGAGCAGCTCTTCTCCACTATTCCCTGCCAGATTTTCCTTTCCTGTGGGCTAAATGGTTGTGAGTGTTTGATGGAATCTCATTCTGTCAGGATATTCTCATCCCATTATCATAAGACATATATCTCACAAGTTTATGCATTTCATGTGGAAGCTGGTTGACTGGAAGTTCCAAGATTACAATAATAACCCACAGAGTTTGGGCTAGGAAAGAAGAAACTTGATTGGCATGGTTTTAATTATCAGGCTGGATAAAACTTTGGAGCAGTTTCATCCACGGAAATGACACAGCTGTAGTAATTCCATCTTCTTTGTTATCTGTCAGAAGAAAAATAGATTTTCAAATGTTACATCATGAACGTGTAGCTCCTAAATCCTAACAAGGCCTCTTAATTGCATACACCTTTTCTTAGAAAAGATGCTGTGCCACAGTAATTGAACCACCAAACATTCTCATTATAAACCACCACAAACAACTGTGGTGAGGAAGTTGTATGTTGGAGCCGCAAGATTTAAGTCATCAACCTCTAGGTGGGCTTGGAGTACTTGTGGAATTACACTTTGACCACCAGATATGGAAATCGTTACCTCAGGAAGAAACTTTGGAGGTAGTTTTGAAGGGTAGAATGGAATATAACCAAATATAGCAGAAATGGAAGTCCTAGAGATATATCACATCACTGCTGAGTTGCCTCTACTTTCTGTTCTTCTTAGGGACCACTCCTAAATCTCTAGGAGTCTCCTATCCAAGAGCTGGCAACCTTTCCCTGTGTCTGAGGTGATATTAACTATTTTTCCCAATATACATCCTTGAAATTCCATACTATCCTGGGATTTCCAGTTTTATACAACAAAATTTGACTTCTGGAGTCTTGGGATTTGTTAAAGCAATGGGATAAGAGCAATTCTTTCCATGATTTTAACTTGCTGCCCTCTCTTTGACTTCCTTGACAGCTTAATGGTGTGTTGGTCCACACAAAAAGTTAAAAAATACCCCTATCCTGCTTTATAATCTATATGCAAGTCAATATGAGTTTAATAGAAGAGAAGAATATGCCCTGCAAATACAAACTGTGTGAGGGAGGACTTTATCTCAAAGGCCCAAGGGCACAATTTACTTTTACAGCTCCTCCCATTCTCTCAAAAATATAGATCTATTGCCAAATAGAACATAAATGAAAGCACAGCAAAACAAAGCCAAGGTTTGCCCTTTATTAATTCCACCATAAATGAAAACAAGCAGGGTTTGTCTTGGTAGGGTCTTGAGGAGGATGGAGAGTCAGAACCTATTGCTTTAAAGCATGGTATCACACTAATTTAATGACTTTTCCAGCAAATGAGGCATGGAATATTTTGCTGGAATATACACTCTGTAAAATATCCAAATTACTGCATAATGCCATTGTGTGTTTTATCATATTGAAGGAACTGGAACCAAATGTATTATCCTTAAATTTGCACACCCAGCAGAAAAAGGGGGAAGAAAGCCCCCTTATTTTATGAAGTAATTTGCTGTTTAGATAAGTTGCTATTAACAGCATATCACAACAAGATATTGAACTACCAGTGAAAACTATACTGTACCTAATTTGCAAGAACTCGTTTAAAAACAGATGTTCAATAAAAACTTTAGTTTGGAATTATATTTACAATTATTGTTTCTTTTGAGCTATAGGATTAGAGGAAGAGCTATAGTACAGAGCAAAATGTATTTGTTTTCTTATACAGACTCCATGTACGGCATTTTGGCCTGCTGGCATCCATATAATTTAATTTCTGCCTCCCTTTGCACAAAGAGTCTCATGATCTGACCTGAAGCTTTGGATGGTTTCCCCAAGAGACATGGGCCAAGCTCTGGGCATCAGGAGCAGACAAGATCTGGAGTTAGGTCTAGCAGGCAAGTGTTGTAGCCTGGCAAACCAGATGGCTCAGCAAGGCTGCCTTTTGAGGCCCCAAGTATGCTGAGAGGTAATTGAGTCCAGCTGTATTGCCAGCAGATGCCCACCAGCCAGGATCCTGCAATATCAATTCACTGGCCTACCTTGGTATTGTGTGCCATTTTGGCCTGGGCCCTCCACAGCCAGCATGCCTGCATATTAGAAGACGGTCCTGGGCTAGGCTCAAACCTTGCGAGGCTCTAGTCTCGCAAGGCAGGGGCCTGGAGACTATCTCCAAGGCTGATGGAGATGTTTCCCTTGCAAGCAGACATCCCTGGCAGAAGAGATGCTGGTGCTGAGAAGGTATCTGCAAGTAGCTTTGTAGTGCCAGGTCCTTCCTGGACTGTCTGGCCTGCCTCTGCCTCTGCCACTGCCCTTGACTCCTCCTCTAGGGATTCTGAATCACTGAGTAGGCTGGATGAAGTCATGACACCTTCCATGAAACATAACTTAGAACTGCTAAGTTAGCTTCTCAAGGAAAGCAGTGGCCAGGGGTGCTTTTGGTCATTCTGGGGATCTGAGTGATTCTGCAGTGATTCTTAGCCTTTTTTGGATTCAGGTTGGATCCAAAAGGATCCCCCAGAATCATTGTACCTCTGCTGCCCTGGAAATCCCCCCTACTGCCTTCCACTGTCGTTCCTCAGGACCAAGTAAGGGATGACTGTTGGGGCAGCTGCTGAGGGGGGTGAGTGCTCATTGCCATTGTGAAGCCAGTTGCCAAAACCCTAGAGATGGAGGGAAGACACATGGTGACAGGAGCCTTCTCTGTCCATTCTTTCCCCTTTGTTGCGGTGTGGGTGGACAAGGTTGGGAGTGATTGGGGACAAGCCCAGTCTGAGTCCCAGGGCAACTTTCTCAAGTGCCTCATGGCTAAGATTGTCCCCTGGCAATGGGTCTTACAGCAGTCTCATGTGGGTTTGATGTATGCAGCTCCCTATATCATAAGGAGGAACAAGCAGAACTCCCTGGTTTTCCTCTGTGGAGGTTTGCTTCAGAATGGAATTGTGCCATTCTCTCTGCCAAAGCTCTAGAGTGGATTGTGGAAGCTGAAATTATTTTCCAAAGAGGGCCCATTGCTATGAAGCCGTGGTAATTGACCCCTTGATGGATTAGAGAGCTGTCAAGATCTGAGACAGGGATCCAGTGATAAACCACCACCATGCATACTGATGGTGGTGTTGCTGTAATGCACTGAGAGGGCAGCATTTTAATTGGCTCTCTGTTGCATAGCTGAGCTCCTATCCAGTGATGGAGAGAACACTCCATAAGTGGGAAGGGTAAATGCTGAATGCTGTGAAAGACAGATAGAAAATCCTGGGTAGTGCTAAGTGTATCTCATCTCAGATCAAATGAAAGGGAATTTCAAATTTGTTATTTACAGGACTGATGAGTGCAAACATTGCTTCCTGTGATGGGGACATTTCTCTGTATTCCAAAAGGGGATGTCCAAGAGTGGGGTGTACATTCAGCAAAGCAGAAAGGAAAAAAAACCTGGAAAATACTGATAAGGTATTTTTTCGAGAGTTTTTTTTATTTTGAAAAAAATGATGGCAGTTTAAGAGAGCTGAAAAACGAATCCTGAATAATGCTTGGAACTGAAAAGAGAATAATGCCAGTATTATTTGAGATTTACTTTTTACACCATTAAAAAAACCTCTTCCTCCCCCATCCCTCTCCCACTCACTTATCTGCTGGCTGGGTCTCAGAAACAGTAGGCAAACCAGAGCTAAATGCTGGACTTGGTTTTGCCAGGTCAAGCATTCAGCTCTGTGCTGCCATTGAAGTCCATGCGATCTTGGAGACAGAAGAGCTGAATGATGGGCTTGACTGGGTCTAGGCCAGCATTCAGCTCTGATGCCACCTTCACATGGGCGCAGAATTGGCAGGTGACACACAGCTGAACACTGGGCTCAGGCCAAGTTGACTGTTCAGCTCTGTACCACCTGCTAGCTCCAAGCTCAAGTGACGTTTGGAAGAAGTAGAGTTTGGATTTATACCCTGCTTTTCTCAACCATAGGGAGTCTCAAAGCAGCTTACAAACTATGTATCGTCAAAAGCTTTCATGGCCGGAATCACTTGCTGTAGCTTCGAAAGCTGTGGTTTCAGGATGGTGAAAGACGCCATACATTGTGGCTGGGCATTCTCTCCTGAGAAGCCGCAGCGATGATCCTCTGAAGATGCCAGCCACAGATGCAGGTGAAATGTCAGGAGAGAATGCTGCTAGAACACAGCCATACAGCCTGGAAACCACACAGCACCCAAGCTTACAAACTCCTTCTCTTCCTGTCCTCACAGCAGACAATCTGTGAAGTAGGTGTGACTGAGAGAGTTCTGAGAGAACTGTGACTAGCTCAAGATCACCCAGCAGGCTTCATGTGTAAAAATGGGAAAATAAACCTTGTTACCATATTAGAGCCTGCCATTCATGTGGAGGAGGGAGGAATCAAACCCAGTTCTCCAAGTGAAAGTTCACCACTCTTAACCATTACATCATGGAAAAAACTGTCATGGGGATTCAGCTTTCTTCATGTTTTTTTAAAAAAAACATTTCTGGGATTATTAAATCCAAACTGGCATCCAGGGCGGGGTAGGGCATCATTCCTTCTCATCTTGATACTGTTCTGATCTGGGAATGGGAAGTTGTGCTGCGTAGCAGGAGAACAAGCAATGATTGAGGAGAACTTACTCAACTGTACTTTATTGCTATTTAACATGGCTTTATAACTGTACCAAGATAAGGAAGCAAAAACCCCCAAACAAAAGCTAACAGGAGCCCCGTAAGTTCAACTCACAGAAACTTCTGAGATATATATGTGTGTGTGTGTGTGTGTGTGTGTGTGTGTGTGTGTATATGTATATATGTATATGTATATATATATATATATATATATGTATGTATGTATGTATGTATGTATGTATGTATGTATGTATGTATGTATGTATATATATGTATATGTATGTATGTATATATATATATATGTATATGTATGTATGTATATATATATATGTATATGTGTATGTATGTATGTATATATATATATATATATCAGATATATATATATATATCAGAAGTTTCTGTGAGTTGAACTTATATATATATATATAGCATATGTACACATTATCCTTTGTCTTGAGATGCAGGGCTGAACACTTGTGTATGTAAAACATGTACTCTTCCAGTTAGCAACAGCCACTGCACCATAGTAACACAGTCCTTCAACCAGTCAAGGACACCCTTTTATGGGGCTGTCACTAGCCTTGTTCTCAAATTACCGTGAATGCACATACAATCCATTTACAGTATACACATTTTTTCTTTCTGTGGACCCTGAGTAATTCTCACATTAAATCCAATGCCTGTACAGCTGAACATGTGATTGAAAGTGCACATTTATTTGTGAACTGGTTCATATTTTCTAAAGTGAATGTACACGGGCTGGTTATTGCAAACAGGTGTACCATATATGCCTACAGGATATACATACGTTCACTGTGACATGTGAACAGAGCATCTGTGTTTGATTCATAAGGACACACAGTTTAGATGATGACATGGTTCAGCAATGGAAAATCTAGTACAAACTCTCCTCATCTGTACTAGATTTTGAAAGTAGGGTTGGTATAAGGTATATCCTCAGTCACTTTCTTGGCTGTACTGACTCCTCTCTGCTTCAGCCAGGAGGACTTCTTTTTTGCTGAATAAGGCATACTTCCTGGTCTGCAGATAGTTCATAAAAATTCTCAAATGAAGGAGGGAAAATTAAATATTTTGCCTGTAACTCTACAGCATGATGCCCACAAATGGGGTGGATCCCTGAGCCCACTTCAGAAGTGTTTCTGCACCTATCAGAAGCCACAGATCTGACAGATTCTAATGGCACAAGAACTCGGCATCCCTTCCTAACCATGAATGATGGCAATTTACCTTTTCTCATAGATGCCTGTCTTGTTCTCTTCTCCTTTTCTTGTGTGCAGACATGAGCCACTGCAAATGCACTGGGGATATGGAAAACTGTGTGAAGTTTTTTTTACTCCTAATGTACAAATTATGCCTGAAGGTTGGAAATAATATTCTGTGGCAAGAAAGTCAGGAAAAGCAGATTTTAATTTTGTCTGACATAAAAAGAAGTAACTTTCCTCTAAAAAGGATCAGGGATGAATCATAACAGGGTTACAAGTCGAGCCAATATATGCTGCTATTAGACACTGGAGAGTCAGGTGCATATTCCTGACTAGCCACGAGATTGATGTGCACCTTTGAACAAGGACATCTCAGTTTATCTAATCTACCCCCTCCAACTAAGTGTGAAAATAAGATAATATTGTACACTCAGAACAAGCATAGAAATGATTAGCACTGAGGATTTTAAAAAATGCACGTTGACACAGTTTTATTCTGGCAGGCTTCCAACTCTACTGCTATAAAATTGCCATGTGTTTTAGTAAGCAAACTCTTCAGTCAAGAGAAACCAAAGATTAAGAATGTTTTATAAGCCATACAAAGAGCAATCATGTAGTGTGTAATACACTGTAAATTTTGTTAACTTAAACATTTGCAAATGTGCTGTGTAAGAAGGGAAAACGTTGACCTGGATAGCCCAGGCTAACCTGATCTCATCAGATCTCAGAAGCTGTGTAGCAAGTGTTTGGATAGGAGACCTCCAAGGAACACCAAGGCCGTGATGCAGAGGCAGGCAATGGCAAATCACATCTGAATGTCTCTTGCCTTGAAAACCCTCCAGGGGTCGGACAATAATGTCAAGCTATGACTTGCCGGTCAAAGAAAAAAAAAAGAAGGGAAACTTTAAAAGTACGTATATTGCTGAGAGGCTTTCACAGCTGGAATCAATTGGCTATTGTGAGTTTTTTTCTGGACTGTGTGGCCATGGCCTGGTAGTTTTGCTCCTAACACTTCACCTGTATCTGTGGGTGGCATCTTTTCAGCTGAAGCCCTCTCTGCATGAGGGAGAGAGTGTGTGTGAATTGTGAGTATAAGTCATTTCCCTTCTCATTCACAAAAAGTAGTGAAAACAGATGGGAACATATACATTGTGTTGGCAGTTAAGAGCAAGTGAAACTGAGAAAGGAAGTTGCTTTTGCAGAGGGAAATTGACAAGGGGCTGCTGCAGTAACAACATGTGTTACCGCAGCTCCAATTTTGCCAAAAATGTGGTTCTTTGTTGGTTGTTGTGGGTTTTCCGGGCTGTGTGGACGTGGTCTGGTGGACCTTGTTCCTAACATTTTGCATGCATCTGTGGCTGGCATCTTCAGAGGTGTATCACAGAGAGAAGTCCGTTACACACTGTGTCCAGTGAGAAGGAGATATGTTTTTAGCGGGGTATATATTGTCCATGTTCCAGGATGGGGAACCAATCAGTAAGTGCTTCGGGGGAACTTGGAATGTAAAGGTGTGGTTGATACTGTTGTATTGCAAGTGGGGTTTTTCAGTCCAGGGAGTGATTCACATTTGGATTCCCTGCAGCAGCAACAGTCTTAGTGAATCTCTGCAAACCCTGTGTCTAGGTGGATTGTCCATTGTCCACATGAACCCTAGCATGCCTGGCCTTTGATTCCTGGAATTTTAAATTGCACTGTTAGTCAAGTTTATTACACTCCTCAGGAGTCTCTTCCTTCTTGTTGAAGTTTTCTTGGTGTTTATGGATTTCAATGGCCTCCCTGTGTAGTCTGACATAGTCACCTTCTGAGTTGTCCAGAATTTCAGTGTTTTCAAATATAACTAGCGGTACCCAGCCATGCATTGCTGTGGGTTATTGTGGTGAAATGGGAAAGGAACAGTAGCAGCAAATCAATTGCAGAGGCTAGCAGTATGTGCTCATGGAAACACGCAGCCTGATAATGTGCAGTGTCATTGATGTGTGTGACCACATTCCTTGGAGGGGGGGGGGGAATGGAAAGGCACCCCTCCCACACATCTAGGCTGGCTGGTCACGCTCCTTTACCTGGCAGTAAGTTTGGTTGGTGGCAATGGGTGTCGCTTCTGAGTAAACCCTCTGAGGAGTACGACTCAGCCATTCAAAGTATGTCATGGTTGCTTTACAGAGCTTACTCCTGAAGGCAACCTGGTTTTCTCACCTGCACCCACAGTATTCAGGGAATCTAGGCTGGCTGGCCCCTCCCTCCCCTCCCTTGCATGCCACTCCTAACTGTCTCCCCTCCCTCACTTCTCTTCCCTTGCATGCCACCCCTCCCCTTCCCTCCCTTTCCTCTCCCTCTGCTAGAGTGGGTGAGTCATATCCAGATGCTGGGCCCCCTCCCCCCCCTCCCTTGCATGCCACCCCTCACTCTCTCCCCTCCCTCACTTCTCTTCCCTTGCATGCCTCCCCTCTGTCCCTTCCCTCTCCCACTCCCTCCAGCTTGACCTCAAGAACAGCCCACTGCAAAGGAAGGCAGCCTGAGCACAACTGGCCCAAAGGTCACCTAGAAGTTTCCAGATGACAGAAGTTGTGGATTCAAACCTGCGTTTCCCAAATCTTCATCCCCCACCTAACCACTGCCTAGATAGGTATGTCACGAGTTTAGCTTTACAGAAACTTACTCCAAGATGCTTAGCGTGCCCTCGGAGGCAACCTAACAGACTGCTGTTACCTCAATTATTCAGGGAATGTAGGCTGGCTGGCCCCTTTCTCCCCTCCCTTGCATGCCACCCCTCCCCTTCCCTCCCTTTCCTCTCCCTCTGCTAGAGTGGGTGAGTCCCATACATCAGATCTGGGCCCCCCTCCCTCCCTCCTTGCATACTTACCCCTCACTCTCTCCCCTCCCTCACTTCTCTTCCCTTGCATGCCTCCCCCTCTGTCCCTTCCCTCTCCCTCCCTCCAGTTTGACCTCGCAACAGCCCTGCAGGGGCAGTCTGAGCATGTGTAATAACTGAAAGATCCTCAGGAAGTTTCCCTTGACAGGTTGTGATTCAAATCTGGGTTTCTTCCCAAATCTTCATCCCTGCCTTAACCACAGATTCAAAGAGAGTATAAACACAGTTCAGCTTTTACCGAGCTTACTCCAGAGTAACGCGTGCCTCGGAGGCAACCTGGTTTTCTGAACTGTAACCTCAGTATTCAGGGAATGTAGGCTGGCTGGCCCCTTTCTCCCCTCCCTTGCATGCCACAACTCCCCCTCCCTCCCTTCCCTCTCCCTTCACTAGGGTGGATGGGTCATATCTAGATGCTGGGCCCCCTCCCCTCCCTTGCATGCCACCCCTCACTCTCTCCCCACCCTCACGTCTCTTCCTTTGCATGCCTCCCCCACCGTCCCTTCCCTCTCCATCCCTCCAGCTATCTTTTACATGCAATCTTGTTCAATATGGGTGTGGAATATGGATGAGGAAGTAGGTAAGTGGTGGTTGGCAGTGAAGGAGGGCAGAGTGAGGAGTGTGAGGATGAGCTGGATGTGTATGAGAGTATGCATGTTGTGTGGTAGTAGAGGGTGAGCCACAGAGAGTGGAAGTTACCTGCGTGTGAGGGGGGAACCCCACCTGACATCTCACATGGCAACGTATGTATGTGTTTCACTTCCACTCGAGTTATTACCTACGTGCTGTTTTCACTGCTCATATCTGGCCATCTGCATGAACATTCTAAGGGCATAGCAACCCCTCAGTCCACAGACATGCTGCACGAACATTCTAAGGGTGACAGTTGAACACAACCAGCTTCATCGCCAGTTTTACCTGGGCCAGGTATGAAATTTCAGGTATGTGAACATCTAAGAACACTCTCGCCTGGCTGACTACAGTGGCTGGGAATTTTCAGAGGAGTTGGCCCAGCAGTACCTGTGTTAGACCATCGTGAACAAACTCACATTTTGCTTTTTATATATATAGATGTAATGTCCAGTTTTGTTTAGAGCATGTTCTGCTACTGCAGATTTTTCAGGATGGTTAAGCCAACAGCGTTTTCTATATATAAAATTTCTTTGTGTGAGTGTGTGTGTGTGTGTGTGTGTGTGTGTGTGGGGTGCTGCTGTGTCCTTTTGTTCCTTCTGGGAATGGTGCCTGCTCTAGGAGTTGTTTTGGCTTCCATTTTGGGTTGGTAGTTTTCAGTAGTAGAAATGGGGACTGAGATATTTTTGAATTGAGGCTTCAAAATGTAACTGCATAGTAACACTAGAGCACCTGTGCAAAAGAGAAAAGAGGGAGGATTGTTCTTCTGCATAATGGTGACATCCCACTACTGTCAGGAATAATACATTTTCAGCAGTATCATGTGGAATAAATGCATCTGAAGAGACAAGGGGAAAAACCTACAAAATGATGGAGTAGAAAGGAGGTGCGTGGAATGGCTTCATATAAAACATTTCCAAGACACAAGGTTTGACGACTGGGGAAATCTGTGGTGAGCTGTGCATATGGAAATGGCCAAGGCACAGACTGTTACAGATAGAATCACTTATGTTTAGAACTCAGGGAGATGTGGGGTTGATGCTGCTGAACCATTTACAGTACTAAAGCTGAAAAGATTACTGCCTGAAAGGGTTGCAAAGGGACCACCACCTTTCAGAAGAGGAAATTGCTTTTCACTCCCCTAATCCTGGTAGTTGGGGTTGGTTATTTTATTCTTGTTTTAATTGGAAATGTATTTAAAACTATTATTGTAAGTCACCTTCAACCATGAGGAAAGGTGGGATATGAATGTTTTAATAGACAAATAATAAAATACACAAATAAGCCTAAACTGGTGAGTGTAGACGCCAACAGCTATGAAATATGACACAAGAACTTTGCTGTAATGGCAACTAAGTGAATATCAGTTCCATTCTGTTCTAATGTACTTGAAGAGGTAGAGGAGCAAAATGCAAAATTAAGAAGGCATTTGTATTACCATGAGGTGAAAGACCAGTAATAGTTGACAGACTAACTGTTGGGAGCATTGAGGGGAAGTGGTAGCTGGAGAGGAGATCTGGAAAAGAATGGAGTAGGGTTTGAATATTTGGGGATAAATCAAAGGGAGACTGATTTTAGGACTGCTGACGCTTAGGGCCTCTGCCTTGCACTCAGTTTATGATCACTGACTAGTCACTGATGCCTCAGCATCAGTAGTTTGCTTTCTGTCATGATGGAGCTGTTTTGTGTCTTTAGGCTCAAGGACCTCTTTTGTGAACTTCGGCAGTGCATTAGTCTCCTTTAGCCTTCAACTAGTTCTGGCATTCTGTTTTTTTAGCATCTGGATTAATGCTTCTTGTAAATTTACAATCAGGGTTTAAGAATTATTTTTCTCTTGACATTTTTCCCCAGCATCTGGTAGTCAGCAGTTCCATTTCATTATCATAGCTGCTGGGATAACTTTCTGTAATGAAACTGGGTTTGAGTAGATTGGATAAGCTTTGGCTGATGGAGAAAAAGAGTGATGGAGTGGCTTAGCATGGCAGGCTGGATTGTAGCATCTCTACTTCTGAGAAGCATTGAATGTCCATAGTTAAGGGACTCAAATATATATAGGTGAGAAGATGGTATGTGGGGTTTTAACTGCAGTGCTGTTGTTCAAACAATGGATTGGGGTGGTTGTGGTGGGTTTTCTGGGCTGTGTGGCCATGGTCTGGTATCCACCTTGTTCCTAATGTTTCGCCTGCATCTGTGCCTGGCAACTTCAGAGGTGTATCACAGAGGGAAGTCTGTTACACACTGTGTCCAGTGAGAAGGGAATGTTTTTAGTGGGGTATATATTGTCCATGTCCCAGGGTGGGGAACCAATCAGTAAGAGTTTGGGTAGAGCTTGTTATGCAAAGATGTGGTTGATAGTATTGTATTGCAGGTGGGGCTTATCAGTCCAGTGAGTGATTCACCTTTTCATGCCCTGCAGCAGCAGCAGCATTGGTGAATGCAAATCCTGTGTTTGGATGGAGTCCATTGTTCATGATTTTAGCATGCCCTTGGGATTTGCTTTTGGTGTTTTTAAGTACTGGTAGCCAAGCTTTGTTAATTCTCAGAGTCTCTTTTTTTCTGTTGAAGTTTTCTTGGTGTTTGTGAATTTCAATGGTCTCCCTATGCAGTCTGACAAAGTAACCTTCTGAATTGTCCAGAATTTCAGTGTTTTCAAATAAAATATAATGCCCAGTTTTGTTTAAGGCATGTTCTGCAACTGCAGATTTTTCAGTATGGTTAAGGCATGGATTGGGGCATTGTGCCCAGAAATAGGAAAGTAGATATGTAAGTACTTTTATTCTAGCTTGTTCTTAGCAATGAAGGTGTTCTTCAGCATCTATTTTGGCTTCGCTGCTTCTCAGAATATACACTCTAGCTGATCCAATATTTTTATTTGAATTATAATCATGGGTAGTGTAAAACTCAACTTTAGTGGCATTTGTGTGGAAAAACAGCTCAGGAGTCATAAATATGGGTAAAAAACTGCAGTAGATAAAAGGCAATTTGGGCATAAAGCTAGCAGGGAAGATGGATCTATAGCCAAAATTTGCTTGGTTCTGAATGAGAAAGTGATGTGGACAATAAGAACAGTTTTCTATCTGAAAGTCAAGGCAGAGCAATTCAAGTAAGAGAGAGAGTCTGCTCCCTTTTGTTACATGTTGATACTAGTTGTTGATGCATTAAAGAGTAAGTGGAGTTTATTTTTTGTGTCCTGCTCAGTTTGCTATTGATGTTCAGGCTGCACTAACTTTATTTTCACTCCTACATGTTAGGGAAATCAAAACAACCTTTCTTATCAAACACTGTATTTTTTTTCCATTTTACATAAAATCTGAAACAGCCTAACTCCTGGCCAGAACAAAGTAAACACTAGGTGGTCTGTGACTGTCATTTTAAAATGACTATTACAGGGGTAGGGAACCTTTAACACTCAAAGAGCCATTTGGACCCGTTTTCCATGGGAAAAGAAAACACTTGGAGCCGCAAATAATTTTTGACATTTAAAATAAAGATAACACTGTATATATTGGGGTTTTTTACCTTTTACACCACTCATTCTGAGAAGTTGATGGCTGCCCGCCTCTGCCATGCCTGCAGGCTGGGTGGCAAGGATGGGGCCAGCTGGCTCATGGCCTCGCCGGCCGCTGGGAAAGCCGCCCGCCCCGGCCGGGAACGGGGTGGGCGCAGAGGGGAAGCTCGCAAGAAAGCACTGCCCAGCCTGCCACGGGCAATTAGGGCTCTTCGCCCTGCCAGCCCTGCAGGGCGGGCAAGGATGAAGTTGGCGGCTCTGGTCCTTGCCGCCCACCGGGAAAGTTTTTCCCACCCCGCCCCAAACGGGGCGGGCGAGAAGGGAAGCCTGCGGCGCAGCCCAGCCGTCCACGGGCAATTGGTGCGCTCGTCCTGCTGCCTGCAGGGCGGGCAAGGATGAAGCCGGTGGCTCAACTCATGGAGCCGCAGTGCAAGGGCAGAAGAGCCGCAGGTTCCCTACCCCTGGACTATTAGATGCCAATTAGTGCTTTGATTGAGTGTAGATTAGTGTTTTAGTGCAGAGAATTTAAATTTAGTATCTGTTTCTATTAAGGCTTTTAAAAAAACAAACAAAAATAGCAACCAAAAACATACGCAAAAACCACATTACAAAAGAGGAAAAGGTAGGACCCCTGATCTCCCCTTTGCAAAATATAAGCATAATCAAAATTTACTACTAACTCCCTAATTATAATAATTTAATTACAATTATAGACTTGTTAGTAATTATTATTACTAAAATATTCAATTTTTTCTATTCTATTTTCTTATTCTTCTAATCCTCAAATTGCCAAATCATCAGTTCATTTTTGGGTACTTTATGCAAGAAGTCTATCAGGGGTTTCCAGTTAGCCATGAATTTAGATAATTTCTTTTCTCTAATCACAGAAGTAAGCTTCACCTCTCAGCCAATTCCAGTATCTTCACAAATCATTTTTCTATTGTAGGTACAGATGAAGTTTTTCATTTTTGTGGATATAATATTCTTGGTGCTGCTGACATACATAAAAACAAAGTTTCATGATTTTTTAATCCATTTTTTATAATTCCATGATTTTTTGTAAACATTTGTAATCCATAGTTAGACTCCGTAATATTAAAGGTCCTTATCATCCAGTCCCCAATCTTCCTTCCCCCCCCCCTTTGAAACAGCTTCATTTCTGTTTAATTTTTGAATTTTTTTGCAGGAGTTAATCTTTGATGCATTGAGTATATCAGGTCAGAGAATTGCAGCATGAGGCTGTGAAGTACTGAAGCATCAATTCAAGATCTAGCTTAAAAATAAGGTGAAAAAAAACACACAATGGTGGTCATGGATTGTTTCAAGGGGGTAAATGTGGACATACACTGTAGTTAAGGGGTTTTTTGGAAATGTTTTAGAAATGTTTTAGGTAATATGTGCAGAAAGGGCCAGTATCATATAAAAGCTTTAAATGGTATCATCTCACAACCAGTTTTTCTCAATACTTCTGCGCATGAAATAGATGGGATTATTTTGGGATATGAGTTCTATGACCTTCTATAGACTGACAATTCAATGAAGCAGTTATTAGATTGCCTGGTTTAAACCTTTGTACAAATTAATAGATTTCAAATAAAACATTAGAAATATAGAAAATGTGTGCAGCTTGTGGTTTAGGATCAGATTTGATTTTCATATAAAAAAATAGCATTTTTTCCCAGCTCAACACAATGAAAATTGCATTTTTGTAACAACAGTAATTGCTTTTGTGAGCATTCTGCTTCACTTGGTGCAACATTATACATTCCAATACTGAAATACAAGCATCTTCCTTGTTTCTTATATGATGATTGTTATATACTTGGAAGCCCTCCCGCAAGAATACAAGGTATAGTTGTGAGTGCTCTAATACAAAAAAGAACATTGACAAATTAGAAAAGATTCAGAGGAGACATAAAAGGATGATAAATGATTTGGATAGAAAGTCATTTGGGGAAATGCTAGAGTTACAGAATATATATTTTAGTGTAGAAAAAGTAGTGTTGGTAGAGGAGAGAGAACACAACTGTTTTCCATCTCCAACAGGGGGAAGGAAAGAAGCAAGAGACTAAAATAACAGGAAGGTGGATAGTTTCTTAACTACTCAAAGTAGAAGAAGCTGACCAGTGTTTTCAAAAACAGGATGGAAAGGAACTTGTGAGCTTTAGGTGTTTGTCTGGTATTGTTGTGCATTTCAAATGGACTCATCTTCCCCTTTCAAGTACACTATTTTATTATTTGTTTAATTTGAAAAAAACCCCAACAAGCTAAGAAGAGGAAAAGTTTAAACTATAAATTACAAAGACATAAAACCTGAAGAGAAACAAGAAAATATTTTTCATATTCAAGCTGTGGAAATTCAGTTTCTTGCTCTTATGCCTGGTAGATAAGGTGGCCTTGTCTTTGGTATATTTCTCTAATAGCTACTTGTTTCATACATATTACAAAAAACATGATTTAATTAATCTAACTATGGCTAAGGCTTAATTAATCTAACTGTGGCCATTTTGACCATCTGTACATGTGACACTCCACTAAGATAGGGTATTAGGGGAATGTCAAACCAGGATCTGAGACAATGACTTGAAGTTGGTATATTAACTGCAATTAGATTTAACTACGGTTTTGTTAGATGCATAAATGCAGACATATTGGCTTATTCTCTAGCCCTACACTACACTTACTCACCATAGTGCCAGCTGGGATACCAGTCAGCCTGTGCATGGGAAGCAGTGAAGTTTAAAAACCAGTATTTGTCAAGGCAAACCAGGATTTGAATGACAGTTGGGGAACTGAATCCTGGTTTCACAAAATAGCCACCGTTAAAATAAATGCTTATTTCATGTTCTGTTTGAGCTGAGCCTCTTTCTTGAAGATTCCTACAGCCAATTTACACTATGGCCATTCAAAAATATTGCATGTGAACATGTTATGCTACAGCCCCACTAAAGCCCATTGCTGGGGAGGTCCTTCCTCTTCTACCCTTTTCTAGGTCCCATTGCATCTTCCCAGCAACGGGGTTTGCTACTAGTAGATTGTTTGATCATGGTGGGGGAGGGTGGCTGCCCATACCATGGAGGGGGGGAGGTTGTGGAAAACTCAGATTTTGCCCCGGGTTCCATTTTCCCTAGAAGAGCTATGCACATGTTGAATGTTGTCGAAATCCTGTAATGAAATCTCAAGGGTGTTTATGCAGAAATAAGTTCTGATGAATTAAATGAGACTTGTATGTGTGGGTATACTGTCAAATTGCAGCTGGCTTATTGTAATGTGATTTGACCAGATTGGGTAACACCATACCATTCCATGTTCTCAAATGAGGCTTCCCCACCTCATCATTATGGTATGTTTGGGATTGCATCCTGTAAGTGCCTACCTTTTGCTGGACCATGCACCTAGTTAGAAAAGACCTAAGCAATAAACAAGACTGCACCATACACTGAACTGCATCACAAAAGGGATATATTATAGAAGAGACCTTATAATGGTTAATCAGCTTCTGGGTACACCAGGAACTATGTCTGCAAAAACATTTCTGGATCACAATTCTAGCTCATTATCTTCCATTTACAAAAGTTCTGTTCAACTTTATGGAGGATAAATACTTTGTATTTATAGTTCAAAAAGCAATTGTGCTAAATGAAGCTCACAAAAGCACTTTCACTGCACTTGTGTACTCAGTATTTTATTCTGAAGGTCAGTCCCATCACTGACATTTAGCATAATGCATCATGGTCTCATATTTCATAAACAAATCACCTTTGGACAGTGGAAGCTGGGTACATTTGGCAAAGCACATCAACTTACATCTTTTGCTGAGGCATCATGTATAGTAGGTCAAGCCTGAACAACATAATGCTCAGATACCAGTTCATAAAGGTGGACCCAAATCTATCAAGAGAGGGATTGGGAGAATAACTTTGTCTGCATTACTCTTCCTTTCCTTGGAGTCAGCAGCTGTGATGGCATTGACATCAATTTATATAGCAACAGTCAAACAGTACCATTATACAGCCCACCAGCATCTGAAGTGACACTGGGTGATCCCTGAAAAGATCTTCATATTGAATCCTGTAGGGAAATAGCAGCTGCCTAGGCACTTAATTAAGACTAAGAAGGTGGTATAGAAGGTGTCTCCTCAAGCTGTACAGTTTCAATAACTGATACCCATTCCCCAGATCTCCTGTCAATCTTTGCAGGGCAAAAGAATTACTGGCACCTTCTCTTTGCCTCTTTTTTTTAAACTTCAAGAGCTGATAAAGCCATGGAGAGAAGTTTCAGTTGGCAACATCACAGAGGGTTAAATCCCCCATAACACAGTATTGGACTAAATTAGGACCCTGGATTGCTGCTACTTCCTTTAAAAAGGTGCAGGAGAGTGAAAGAGCGTGCAGTGAGATAGAGAGAGAGAAGAAGAAGCAGGGAGGTTAAAAAGAAGAGTGACAAGTTTTCCATTAGTGCAGAGAGAAAAAAATGGGTCAGTGAAAAATGGAATTAAAAGCAAACAGTGAGTTAAAATATTACAGCTAATATTACAATATGGTATCTTCAAGTTACTGTGCAATTTTTAGAGCACTGTCCTGGAAGTAAGTCCAGTGAAAATAGCTGAGTAAGATTCTGAGTAGACTGGCTTAGGATTGCTCTTTCAGGCTGATTTGAGTTGTAAAGCCCTGAAGCAGATCAGCGTGAATTCCATGTTGACAAATATTGTTAAATATTCTTCTTCTACACTCCCTGTCCTGCTGCATCATAGTTAACAGCATAGCTCATCAGTGTTTAAATCAGCCATCTGTGTGTCAAGAACAGTGGTGGGGGTTGACCATCAAAGGGCTCCTGCACTTACTGGGTGATGGGGTCACATTCCTGGTAACCCACCAGAGTTCAAGCAGGGGAAGTGTAAAGCCATTGCAGGAAGGAGAGATGCTCCTGCTGTCATATTCAGAGAGCTTGACAAATGGCTGGCGTTGAAGATGTTGAAGGATCTGCCAAGACAGGCTTTATCTGACAGTCACGGAGTCAGAGTCTCTCAGTTGCCAAGCGCCACCCCCTTCTTAGGCTAGGTAATAGTTCCAGGACCATGGCAGAGGGCAGGGGGCTTGGGCACCTCACAGTGAGTCCATGGCTGATTTTACATGCAGGATGCAAATGTATAAACTTTATTTCTAGAGCTGCTAGCTCCAATAGCACATATCTGTATTTATGCTTAAAGTTGCTAACTTTGAGAAAACCCATTTTGTTTTGAGCTTGAGCATTTGCTTTCTCTTTGAAAAAAGATGGTCTTTAAAGTCCCTTATCTATGTTACCTTGTCTTTCTGAACTGGTACATGGCTCCAGTGCAAAGATCACTGCTGGGGCCAAAGATTGAGCCAAAGATAAGCTGCTTTGGAATTTTGCTCCAGGGAAATGTCTGTAGCAATATAAAAAGATCAAATTCTTTCACAGTTTGAAACTATGCAAGACTGCAGTTGATTACTAGGTTGGTACAAGCCAAACTAAAATTATGCCGTTCCATATGGATGCTCTTAATTACACAGTGGTATAGGAAGATTTTTTTAACTTGAAACTTTTATGAGTAAACTTGCAATTTATGGAGAGAGAAACCTTCAAGAGTTCAAGCTGTCAGAAAAGGCTCTGTAAAAACTCATTATGCTTGTCAGACAGTAATTTCTTACAAGGGTGAATAACGTCACGACAAGTTGTTCATTAAGAGAGGAAAGGAAAGCAAAAGAATCCAAGAGCAGAGGCATCAGTAACAGGCCAGCAAAGCATATATTCTGAATATGATATTGCCTGGATTTTGTGTGAAGGGATCTTGCAAGCAGGTGAAATTGATTAGTTCAAGCAGAAAAAAGGGGGTCACTGTCCCAAAGTTCTCTCTCTTTTTAAAAGTACAAAACTAATGTTGAGAGCAATGGATGGATTGCCTGTGGTTTCCTCAAACATCAGTGGGGAGGGGGAGCATCAGACTGCATTGTAGTGCTAGGAAAATGGTGGTATAACATCCCTTACTGCATTTCCCCAATAGATACTCACCCAGTAGAGGGAACTACAGGTTTGGAGTGTATATGGTTTAAAACAGGAACTTCTCCTCCCTTAGCAATAGTTGCTTTTAGCATTTGTAATGAAAGCCTTCTCTGGGTTTGTCCTTACATCATCTTATCAAACCTATAACTTAACCTTATATTTTCACTTCTAGACATCTCAAAATAGGACTGCATACTCATTTGCTTGTGTCCACACCTTGTCACCTTTGCATTTTGCCTTTCATCCTCTTCTCCCCTTTCTCTGTTGTCTTTTCCATTGAGGTAAGTTAGATCAGGGATTCTCCAGCCTTGTTGAGCTTCCAGGAACTTTGGGAATTTTGAGAAAGGTTAGTGGGTGCAACCTGAAATGGTGGGATCAATCATAAAACAGCTGTCATGGGGACAATTACAAAATATTGAGAGGTTTGCAGCCCAACACCCCTTAAGGTAAGGCAGCTGTTTTTAAATTGGAAGTCCCCACTAACCCAAACATAATGCTCCCTGAAATCTCCGAAGCACACCATCTCCAGTGAGGTGGATCAAAATTAGGGCTGACTAATTGCTTTGTGCAAGAAACAACTGATCACCAAGAAGCAAAGTGGTGAACACCGTAGCATCCATGGGCACCATACTAGGAGTCATGGTTAGATTATTCATTATGTGGGACATCGTAGCTTTGTTTCAACACTGCCTGACAACCAGCTACTTCCAATGAGACAATGATTACTATGAGCAGACAGATTGGGTAGCCATGGAAAGCCCCCTCAGCCCAGTGATAGCAAATTTTTACATGGAACGTTTTGAGCAACAAGCCTCGAAACAGCACCCAGAAAACCCACAACTTGGTTCGGATTTGTGGATGACACTTTTACAATCTGGAGTCATGGCGAGGAAGAACTGCTGAATTTTCTGGACCACCTGAACAGCATCCACCCAAACATCCAATTTACCATGGAAACTGAAAAAGAAGGAAAACTGCCTTTTTTAGATGTCTTGGTCTTTCACAAACCCAACCATTAACTGGGCCACACAGACCGATATCTACATAAAAACTCCAACCACCACCCATAACAAAAAAGAGGTATAATAAAAACTTTGATAGATTTTTAAAAATGAATTTGTGAACCTCACCTCCTCCCTGATGAAATCAATCATCTAGACTGGGCTCTGCAGGCTAATGGCTACTGCAGAACAGAACTCAGAAGAGCTTTAAGACCAAGAGAAACCCAGAGGACTGAGGAGAAACAGCCCGTCACAGGAAAAATATTTCTATCATACCTCAAGGGAATCACAGATCAAATTAGGAAACAGAAAAATACAGCAGATGCTATGCTCAGCAAAGGACAAGAGAGACTCCCTCACTTCTGCAGGAGTCTATAGCATACCCTACAGCTGTGAAAAGGTCTACAATGGAACTACAAAATGCAGTGTTGAGACTCGTATTAAGGAGCACGAAATACACCGTCAGTTTAACCATCCTGAAAAATCTGCAGTAGCAGAACATGCTCCTAACAAAACGGGACATAACATTTTATTTGAAAACACTGAAATTCTGGACAACTCATCAGACTACACAGGGAGGCCAATGAAATCCACAAACACCAAGAAAATTTCAAGAAGGAAGAGACTCTGAGAATTAACAAAACTTGGCTACCAGTAATTAAAAACACCAGAATCAAAGGCCAAAGGCATGTTAGGTGCATGGATAATGGGCTCCACCCAGACACAGGGTTTGCATTCACTAAGACTGTTGCTGCAGGGAATGCAAATGTGAACTGAACTGGACTGAAAACCCCCACCCACAGTACAATACTATCAACCACACCTTTGCATAGCAAGTTCCACCCAAACACTTACTGATTGGTTTCCCACCCTGGGACACGGACAATATTTACCCCACTAAACATTCCCTTCTCAGGCATAACAGAATTCTCTCTGTGATACACCTCTGAAGATGTCAGCCACAGATGCAGGCAAAACTTTAGAAACAAGATCTACCAGACCACGGCCACACAGCCCAGAAAACCCACAACAACCAGTTGAATCTGGCTGTGAAAGCCTTCAACAATACATTACACCTATGGTTTGCTGTCAGGATTGCTATCCTCTGAGTCACACCTGCAAATCTCCTGCTAATAAAATTCATCTTCAGACAGCCAAGATCAGTTCCCCCGGAGAAAATGGCTGATTTGGAGGATGAATGCTATGGTATTATACCCTGCTGAGATTCCCTCCCTTCCAGAAACCCTGCCTTCCCCAAGTTCCACCCCCAACATCTCAAGGCATTTTTTAACCCAGAACAAGCAACCCTACTTGCTATTCATTGTACTGAATGTAGACAACCAGAAGGAGATAGTGTACTTTATTTGCTTGGCTGGAGCCACAATGGAAAGATACAGGCTCTAAAAATTTCAAACTCGTTCTTGACATCCAGTTTAGGATAGTGGCTGAGGGTTGAATTAGGAGTGGGCAGATTTGTGTGATTTTGAGCCGCTGTTTCTTCTCAGCCTAATCTGTCTCACAGTATTCTTCTTTTGAGGATAAAATTGAGGAGTGGAGAACCATGTGCTATGTCTCAAGAGCTTTGGAGGTAGAGTGGGATACATATGCCCCAAATAAATAAATAATATTAGCTACATAGATGGAGCAGACTTGTCTCAAGATCCTACAAAGTTCTGACTGCTTGGACCTGCATCTGAGCTGATCTGCTTGCTGTTTTGCCACTTTCCATTTCTGCCAGCACATCTGTCAGCCTGTCTGAGATCTGCCTTGTCAAGTTGCCTTTTTGATGCCTCCAGCCTATCAGCTCTGACAAGTGGCTGCACATACTCTTGAATCCTTAGAACCAAATGACACAAACTGTATTTCATTCCTTGAACAAGAAAAGGCATCAGTCAGTCAGTCAGTCAGTCAGTCAGTCAGTCAGTCAGTCAGTCACATGCTGATTTCAACCAGCAGGCTTCCATTCCCTTCCATGAGTGCTATGAAAAGTTGTTAAGCCATAAACCACTATCAGTTTTTTTAACAGTGCTTTATTAAGTTCAAAGTGCTTGTTTCTGTCATTTGTTTCCTGATCGCTTTCTGCTTAGACATAAGAAAACTCATTCCAAAGTCCATTAACTTTCTGGGAGGCACGAAAGCCTTTCATAATAAGCAGATTATCTAATCTGCAGGATTTAAAGTAAACCAATTCAAACTCATCATTATCATATATAAGATGAAGCCAGAATTAAAGAGCTCAGAAAACACTCCTTTGGTTTAAAAAACAACTGCCCAAAGGCTTTTAGATGAAGATTTATCAAGAATAGGGCATATGGAACAAGAACATAATTTAGAGTGACTTCTTAAATATTTATTAGTCAAAGAAAATATTTTTAAATATCTCTGTGAATGTTTCTGTTCCTTTTCAGTTCATCTGAAAGTTGAGGGTCTGGGAAGAGGGAAGAGGGAAGGAGAACCTGGTTACTAATACAATATGCTTTCAACCTGCCACCCCTTTGTGCAATTTACCCCCCTAATATCACAATCCTTTTTTTTTGCTCTTGCCCTTCCTTCAAAGAACTCACAGCAGTAACCATGGCTTGCCCATTCTTGTAAGTAGATTACGCAAGACTAGAGACTGGCTCAAGGCCACCCAGCTTCAAGGCCCAAAAGGGTTTTCAGCCCAAGCTTCCCCACTCCCTCCTGGTTCTTAATCACTAGAGAGCTGCCTTCTTAAGAAGCAACAATGTACCGACAACTCTCGGAGTGATGAGATTTTGAAAGATATGCATACACAGTTTTGGAAAGCAAATGTGGCATGTTCCTGACCATGTGGAGCACTGTCAAAAAACAATTTCTCATATATTTTTTGCTTTCATGATCATTCTCCTCCCCCCCTCCTGTTCAAGATGCAGGCTTTTTATCTGTTTGTCTTATGGCATCATGAGCTGCAACATCGGTTTGTCTTAATTACACTTGCCTCTCTACTCTCAAACTATAACACAAGCATATTGCAACAAAGTATTTGCAAAATAAATCTCTCCAGGTGATCTGTGAAAGTAAGTAAAGCCATGCGTTGCAGGACCTTAAACAAAAATCACATAATTCTTTAACAAATGTTTATTTTGTATTTTATTTATTCAGTTTTATGGGTCATCCTTCCCCATATGGGTTAGGCTTCCCCTAGCCTAGAAGACCTAGGCAATTTTTCTTTAGAAGCTTGCCTTTTGTGGAACAGTCAGAATACTCAATGTGAGAAAAATCTTTTGGACACACCCTCCTGACAGTTTAATGCCCCAGAGAATTTTAATACTAAAGGAGAAGTGCTGGGAACATCCAAACAAAAGCTCAAGTATTTTTTAATCCAGTCCATTGAAAAGCTAGACACGTAAATACGTGATCATCAACCTCCTTCTCATCATCCATGCAGACATACTGTTACAAAAGTTTTCAATGATACAGTTGTATTTATGGTCCCTCTGAAGCTAGTTCCGCTGAATTCAGTGTAGCATAGTATTCATCAGTGTACACAGGATGGCTATCTCTGCCTGTGAACCCTATTATGGCATAGTGTGAATTCTCACTGTGCTAAAGAACCCTCAATTTTTATTTTTGTTTTTCCAAACTTTTATTGCTTCAAAAAACTCAGTTTAAATGTATGACTGGCTTACTCGGTAGGAAAAGAAGTACATGAAGCAGGACAAAGCTTGAAACAGGTACCGGTATGTTCTCTGTCCCATTTTGTGTTGGTGTATCATTCACTTTCAATGTGGCATAGTGATTAAGAGCATGTGCATTCTAATCTGGAGCAACCAGGTTTGATTCCCTGCTCTGTCACTTGAGCTGTGGAGGCTTATCTGGGGAATTCAGATTAGCCTGTGCACTCCCACACATGCCAGCTGGGTGACCTTGGGCTAGTCACAGCTTTTCGGAGCTCTCTCAGCCCCACCCATCTCACAGGTTGTTTGTTGTGAGGGAGGAAGGGCAAGGAGATTTTAAGCTCCTTTGAGTTTCCTACAGGAGAGAAAGGGGGGATATAAATCCAAACTCTTCTTCTTCTAAACTGAGGACCTCAGATTCTCCCTTTAAATCCATGCCGAAGGAGAATCTGGGGAAATTTGGGGGGTGCCTGCTTTCAGGGGTGCAGTTGTTAAGCTAGAAGCACCAAAATTTCAGGGTATCTTTAGAAGACTCTCCTAATGATACCACCCAGGTTTGGTGAAGTTTGGTTCAGGGGGTCCAAAGTTATGGACGCTCAAAGGTGTAGCTCCCATCTCCTATTATCTCCCATTGGAAACAATGGGGATGGGGTACCACCTTTGGAAGTCCATAGCTTTGGACCCCCTGGGTCAAACTTCACAAAACCTGGGGGGTATCAGTAAGAGACTCTCCTGATGATACCTCCCAGGTTTGGTGAAGTTTGGTTCATGGTGTCCAAAGTTATGGACCCTCAAAGGTGTAGCCCCCATTTTCTATTAGCTCCCATTGGAAACAATGGAGGATGGGGCACCCCCTTTGAGAGTCCATAACTTTGGACCCCCTCAACCAAATCTCACCAAGCCTGGGTAGTATCATCAGGAGAGTCCCCCAAACAATCCCTGAAAGTTTGGTGATGCTAGCCAATGCGCCTCCTGAAGGTCAAAAACCGAAAAAACACTAAAAATGATTTAAAAACACACAAACGGAGGGGCGAAGCATCGGACATGAATGAGGGAGTGTGTGAACCTGACAACCCCCCCTTACCTACGTCCTTGTTCATGATGATGAAGGTCCCCAAAAGAACTCTCACCAATTACATACACAAAACCCTGAAACAATAAATTCTAACATTTACAATATCGCAAAATAAACACCTCCCTTCCCACTAGTTCCCAACAACATTGCAGTTACCTTAAACAAGGTGTTAAAAGTTTATAAAAGAAATAACTCAAGGTCCCAGCCCTGGTAGCCTTGCTTCCTCCAACTTCATGAGTTTTGCTGCCTTTTGCTGCTTTCAGTCTCCACCCCTTTCTGGGTCATCCCATTCTGAACATAGAGGTTACACAAGCAGAGGTTGAAACTGACCAGAGAGCGAAACAATTGGGCGGGAAAAAGGCTCCTACCTCCTCTGACGCCTGTGCTGTCTGGAAAACAAATGAGCGGTGGCTTTTTTAAAGATGTCCCCCAGACGTGCAGAGTAAATTTTTGGACGTGCAGAGTAAAATTAAGAAGTGTCTTCTTTTTAAGGTCACCTGGCATCTTTTCTGTGCTGTGTAGAATGGATGCCTGTTAGAAAAGGCCTGGATAAATCTTCCAAATGAGATAGGAGAGAGAAGCCAGCAGCTTATCTCCCTCAACCACCCAACAGGAGTGCTGTAGAAGTATCCTCATAACATGTCTATGCTGAAGATTCGGTTTGATATTCATTTTAGCAAAGCTTGATAGTTACATGGATATGGAAATGCTACTGAGGCAATAAAGTGGAGGTGAGCGGCAAGTCATGTACCTCCCTGTTTAACAGGAAAACTACAGGTAAACAATCTCATAGTTAAAGATGAGAGTTTCCAGGTTGCTATTTTCCTTTTAGTTAAAATGTGGGGCTGTCTGCCTTTGGGACTTCAGCTTGGAAGTGAAGGTACAGTTAATCAGCAGATAGAAGAAAGGTCAGCCCTGGCAACAATATGTTGGAAGCATCCTTTGTGAAGGCTTAATATAGATGTAGACTGCAAGACACTTCTTTCCTGCTGAAGATGTTCACACAGGCCATTTCCGCACGGGCGGAATATGGCGGCCTGGGGACGGCAAAAACGTTGTCCCCAGGCCACCATTCACACAGGGATATGCACCATTTGCACCCTGGATATGTTCTTTAAACCGGCTGGGATCATTGAGGGAAAGTAACAGAAGTGTTAATAAGCTGAGACAGATGGATTCAGATACTAGGCTTGTAAATGTAGGCTAGTTTTTGTATAATTGTGGAGCTCACTGAGCTGGCAGACAGTTATCAAGGGAGTGACTACAAATGATCAAAAGGTTTGAAAATGCGAGTCTCCTTTCTGAACTTGAAGATCACTGTTGATTTCATCTCTACCCTTTGATTGCCTATTTTGGGCTGAGTATCATGGCTAAAATACCCAGTTCCCTTTTCATACATCAAAACAATCTAGCCAGCATTTTTACAAAACACATATTAAAAATGTATTAGGAGTTGTGCAAGACAAACTGATTAGGAATTCTGTCAGCTGGTAATTCTCCATCTTTTCCTCAGTGATATGTATCTCTGAGTCTGTTTGATGCTTTGAAACACATTTGATTAAATGCTGAGATGCTGAATGGGCTGTCAATAGCCTGCAGCCATGCTTCATTTAAGGCATGGATCTGAATCAATTGCAAGAATCTTTAAAAGTGGAAGTGGAGGGAATTAAAGCGCTTAGGGGTGCAGTTCTCATCACCTTTACCAAGAAGTAGCTATTAAAATCAGTGGGGCTTACTTTTGTGTAAACATATTGAGGGTTGGGCTGCTGGAGAGTTATAGTAGAGAAAATGGAAGTTCTCTAAGGTTAGTTTAACTCTCTTGCTGTTAAGTTTTTTTTACGAATGCCCTGCAGGTGTAGCATGTTCTACACTAGCCAGCTGGGAAGAAACAAGACTGTAAAAATAGTCTGGTAGCTCTAATAGTTCAGCATTTAGCCACCAGAGACATACTTCATATCCATTAGCCAATCCTAGAATCACAAGAATGTGGAACCAGTGCTAAGTTAAAATAGGATCAGTCCAAAATGTCAGGTTTGCCAAAATGAGATCCAAATAGCTTTGAGCACTGGGGATTTGGAGAGGTTGCAGAGATGTTAGAAAAGATGTTATGGATCATTACTGAAACAGGCAGGAATAATTATGATCCCTGATGTTCTTAAGACCACTTCTCACAAGCAGGTTTTAATGTTTTCTTTTTCTACAGCTCACGTATCACTGTGATTTAGATTTCAGTATTTGCGGGGCTTTTAATATAACAGAAGTTTAAAAGGTACAGTGAAGAATCCGTATGGGAATTTTGTATGAGTACTTCTAACAGGGATGGGTTGTTTTTCTTTTTGGAAAAATTAACTGCAACAACTACAGCAGTGTTTAGGAAGAATCCATTTTTGAGAAATTGTGTCAGTGTAGGGATCAGAAATGTGCATGACAGGATTGCATAACTGAAGATGGAGGATATAACATAGCCTATATACATGGGGACTGGTCAACGTAAGTGCTCACCTGTATGCTGCGCCCTGTACCCATGCATCTCTCAATATATCCATCAATTTCTTATTTATTCTGCCCTTCATCCAAGAAACTTATGGTAGTATACACGGTTCTTTCATAAACATCTGAACCTGCCTTAAACTGAATTAAACTCTTGGTCTATCAAGGTCAGTATTGTCTACTCAGAGAGACAGGAACTCTCCAGTGTCTCAGGCAGATGTCTTAACATTATCTGGTACCGGGTCCTTTCAAATGGAAATGCCAGGGATTGAACCTGGGACCTTGCATTTGTTAAGCAGTCAGTCAGTTTTATTACGGCCATTAGGCCAGCAAAAAAGAGCAGAGAAGAACAAGAAAAAGGAGGAACAACAAACAAAAGAACAATCGAATTTGCACTGAAATCCACGATACAGAAATCCACACAAAAAATATCATCAGCTTGTAGCATTCTTACGGTCACCCTCATGTGGTCTGGCTCTTGGTCCCAACATGGTTCTTCTCTTACTGCGTTTGTTAAGCAGATGCTGTAGCACTGAGCTACAACCCCTGTCCTCTGCTGTTATCCCATCAACAATCTTCTGAAGTAGTGTAGGCTGAGGGAAGGTGATTGGTCCAAAGCCAGCTGGTATATTTAAATGTGGGTAGCAGGTGGCAGCAACAGAGACAGGTTAACAAAGCAGAGAAACACATTTCACAGCTAGATTTTTTTTCAAAACCTGAAATTCAACTCCTTATATTTCCATACGAATACTAATACTAAATGCACTCTTGAAACTATGTAATTACTAGATATAACTAATCAATGCCTCTTTGATATATGTAACCAGCCTGAATGTTACCACTGCCATCTGTGGATCCTTCCCTTGACCTTTGCTTTATGGCTTTGCATGCCTTGTAGTAAATTAGGCATCCCCTGCATCATCTATCCTGTGAGAAAAGAATTATAACTGTTATCTTGTCGTGGGCAGAGGACCAGGTAACTCCAGCACTATCTGTTGCTAACTTGGAGCAGTCTCAGTTCCAGAGGTTGCCTCTGGGAAGTTGGAAGGGGGGAGCTGTTAGGGGATATATGGGTCTGCTTATGCCAGTTTCTTTAGAACTGGCTTTTGCCAAGTATGGTGGTTCGATAGCTCCTCAATAAACGCTGCTAACTGATACTTCAGAGTCTGTTTATTGGCTTAAGGATCCGAGACATAACACCTTGCACGTGGACTGGCAGTGAAGGAACCACACTGGAGATGCATGGGCCGTGTCTGAGCCTGAGGTTCTGTAATCAGCCTGGGAAGGGCCACCAGGAATGGTGCTGTAAGAGCAGCCTAAGTGGAGGGGATTTTTCTCCACTGCACATGCCTGGTGGGGGCTGGGCAATGGGTGTGCCATGAACTTGGCTGATGAATAGGTGGGGGAGCCAACCTGGCAGGGCAGTTGTGGGGGCTGCGGGGATGGCTGGCCAGTCAATTTGAGGCTGTCTTGCCAGGAGCTTCTAGGGCCATGATGGGGGAGGAACAGTTTTCTTTCTACTGCTCTTTTCCTCTTTCCTCTGTCTTTATATCTGTTAGTCTTACTGCCTACTACTTCTTTCTTCCTCCAGCTGGACCGACACAGTCCCCTATTTTTGACCTTCAGATCAATGGCTTCACTCCCATTTTTAGTCACTGCCTTCCAGCTCTCTAAGCTCTAGGCAATCCCACTGTCCTCTCCGGAGATGGACGGGCTGAACTCCTGCAGGCAGCCAATTAACTTTGACCCCTTTCTGGTCTTCTACATATCATTTACCCCATTTATTACCACTATTATACCAGGTAATAATGGGGGGGGCACAATTTCAGTGCTTGCCCTGGGCATTATTTTCTGTAGATATGCCCCTTGTACCAAAGGATGCCCTTGGATTGTCCTGCCCCTCTTCCAGCTGAAGAAGATCAGGAGGCTGAAGATGCTGCAGCAAGAAACTTTACTAAAACTCAAATCCTTCACTAAACTATGTGCACAATTTTAACAAAATAATTCTTCCACCATGTTTGTCCTTGGGGAAAGACGGAGCTTTCATTCTTATACAGTGCAGGGATAAAGGTTGCCATAAGGCATAAAGACATGGAACTCAGGGACGTAGGTATAGATTTTTTATGGGGGGGGGGTTCAGGGTGGGGTCACACCCCCACCCGCCCCAGGGCATGGCCACGCCTCCCCAAGCCCCGCTCCTGGCCTAGCGCTTATAAAAGCAGCTCTCCGAGGTCGGGGATGGCAGACTCCCCTGCCCTCCTCTGTCCCTCCCCTCTGGGCTGAGGCATAGAGGGAAAATGGAGCCTGGTGCAAAATCTGAGTCCCCCCCGGGGCAGCTGCTGTGATGCAGGAATCCACCCCCAAACAGCATCACTTTCAATGGTGTTTAAACTAGATCCACCTTAAAGGGAGAATTTGAGATCCCTAGTTAAACAACATTGAAAGTGATGCTGTTTGGGGGTGGATTATCCCCCACCCTGAAACAGCATCACTTTCAATGTGGTATAGTGGTTAAGAGCAGGTGCATTCTAATCTGGAGGAACTGGGTTTGATTCCCTGCTCTGCCACTTGAGCTGGGGAGGCTTATCTGGGGAATTCAGATTAGCCTGTGCACTCCCACACACGCCAGCTGGGTGACCTTGGGCTAGTCACAGCTTTTCGGAGCTCTCTCAGCCCCACCCACCTCACAGGGTGTTTGTTGTGAGGGAGCAAGGGCAAGGAGATTGTAAGCCCCTTTGAGTCTCCTGCAGGAGAGAAAGGGGGGATATAAATCCAAACTCTTCTTCTTCTTCTTCTAAACTGAGGACCTCAGATTCTCCCTTTAAATCCATGCCGAAGGGGGTGGATTTAAATGGAGAATCTGGGGAAATTTGGGGGGTGCCTGCTGTCAGGGGTGCAATGGTTAAGCTAGAAGCACCAAACTTTCAGGGTATCTTTAGGAGTCTCTCCTAATGATGCCACCCAGGTTTGGTGAAGTTTGGTTCAGGGGGTCCAAAGTTATGGATCCTCAAAGGTGTAGCCCCATCTCCTAAGCTCCCATTGGAAACAATGGAGGATGGGGGCACTCCCTTTGGGAGTCCATAGCTTTGGACTCCCTGGACCAAACTTCACAAAACCTAGGTGGTATCAATAAGAGACTCTCCCGATGATCCCTCCCAGGTTTGGTGAAATTTGGTTCAGGGGGTCCAAAGTTATGGACCCTCAAATGTGTAGTCCCCATCTTCTATTAGCTCCCATTGGAAACAATGGAGGATGGGGGCACCCCCTTTGGAAGTCCATAACTTTGGACCCCCTGAAGCAAACCTCACCAAACCCGGGTAGTATCATCAGGAGAGTCCCCCAAACAATCCCTGAAAGTTTGGTGCTTCTCAGTAATCATTCATAGGACTGGGCTTCAAGAACTAGGACTGTCAACTTGCAGGTTCTTCTGTCATTACAATTGATCTCCCCATGATGGAGATCAGTTTTCCAGGAGAAAGTGGCTGCATTGGAGGGTGGATGCTATGGCATTGTACACCCCACATCTCCATGTACTCTGACTGAACTACAGAATGCATTCATTTCAGTTCTTCACAGGCCTTGGAGCCTGATCATTCAGGTTGGGACCCCATATCATTGTTAAAACTATTTCCCTTTTCTGGAAAGATAACGAATGTAGGGGATAACAAGAATACATGGTGTAAAAAGCAACTATTATATAGCATGACATACATTATAATACAGTATATAGTACATTAGATTACCAGGTTTTCAGCATTCTAAAACCTGATACTCTTGGAATAGGAAGCTCACAAAAAGTGTACTGGGCAAAATAGACAGAAGTCAAAAATGTCAAAATGAAGTGTGCACTCAAAAAACAAGCATTCTCACACAAAACACCAAAAACAGCAATATATGAAAGAAAAATAAAGACAAGGAAAGCAAGTGTCCAATGTACACTGAAGAAGAAGAATAGATGTGTTGGAGGACTGAGAATTGTCTTGGTGCAAAATCCTCAAACGCAGGGAAATGCAGGTAAGTCTTACAGTCCTCCAAGAAGTAGGTAAATGTAAAATTTTCTATAATGACACTATAATTGTAGTACAGGTTTCTGTACTATAATTGTGAGGTTTCTGAAGAGATGAAGTATTTACTACCCTAGAATACACAGTACATATGAAATGAACTGTGAATGAAATGTAAACTGTTTGTATCAGATTATTGCTTCTCGTCTCCATTTTACCAGCCACACTCGCCACTTGCAGCGTTAACACAGATGTCATAACATGGGCCAGGGTGTGTTAGATTAGTCAATGGTCCTGGGATTTCAACCTGAGAAAGAGCACCACAGCCTGATATGGGACAAACGTACTTGACATTTTTCATACTTTTTAATTTATTATTATTATTATTTATTCAATTTGATAGACTGCTCTATCCCCAAAGGGCTCACAGCAGTGTACAAATTAAACAGAAAACAACAAATAACAGTATACAAACAAACTGAATAACATTTTGATGACATAGTCATAATTAAATAGAGGAAATGGCGATTAAACACTGCAACCAGAAGTTTGATATAAATTGCTTAGAAAACAACTTAATAGCAAACTGTCAAACACGGTAGAGATAGTAAGTAGTAAGATGCCGTTTATCATTTTTCAATTATTTCCATGACAAATATTTTCAATTTAAAAAGAAAACTCTTCTTTTATTGACTGCTACCCTTGTAAAAAAGAAAATTGCCTCACATTCAGATTGGGTTGTTTCTGTTTTGTATGCTGCCTCAGTTACTATAGGGTTCATTTTTCAATTATCTATTGAACACATGCCAACTGCTATGGAATCAGACTTTCTGGAGCTTCCAGTAGGTGAGTACAGATTTCAGATCTACAACCACTATTTTTATGGTTGATAACTTCCAGATGGGGTCTGAAGATCTTCCAGAATAACCAGTAATTTCCAGATTACAAAGAACAAATTACCTGGACAAAGTGGGCATTTTTGGATAGTGGACTCTTTTGCACTTTACCTCATGCAGATCACTTCCATCCCCTCCCCAAACCCCTCTCCTTCCAAGGCTTCACTTCAGGAGTGGCTTTTTAGGGTTGTCAACTCCATAGGAAAATTCCTGGAGATTTGGGAATAGATCCTGGGCAGGCCAGGGTTTAGGAAGGGAGAGATCTCAGCAGCAGCATATAATGCTGTGAAATTCACCTTTTCAAGCAAACATTTTCTCCAGGGGAACTGATCACTGCTATCTAGAGAACAGCTGTAATACCAGGAGATCTCCAGATCCCACCAGGAAGTTGGCAACCCTCCTCATTTTGGATATTTTTTTGGGGTCTGGTTTGACTTTAATAACAGTTGTGTGGGCCCTTATGATAGGCCCAGTGCAAACACAGTGGCTCATTGAACTGAGCTGTAAATTCTATTCTTTGTATAATACAAAACATCAGAAGGCGTATATTATACCAGAAATAGCAGATCTCATAGAACGCTGTCAAAAGGTTCTCTTTATGCCAAGCTCCTTTTCACAATACAGTTGGATTTCAAAGAAAAAAAGAGTACTACATACTCTAAACTGAATTCCTTTTGTTTCCGTACATGAATTTCTTCGACAGCCCCAGGTATGCGTTCTTGTTCTTCCCGTTTTTCCCTGTTCATCCTGTTTTTGTTGATCAACTCCTCTCCCTCCCCTCCCCTTTATTTTGTGTGTGCCTCCGGGGCTGCCAACCTTGTCATGAAAATGCTCCCATATTGTTTAATGTACTCTCCTTTCTTGACTGGCTTCCTTTTGTCTTTATAACCCCATTGTGGTTTGAGCTTTTGTAACACCCTCCCCACTCCCTAACAATGCACATTAATATGGAACATTTTGTTTTTCCTTGAAAAAATAATCTTCCTTACAACCAAACAAACATTAAATTAGTCCTGTATGGGGGAACAGAGGCCTGATTCATATGTTACCTTGGTGTCATGACAACAAGGAGTTGAAAGACTGTCAAATAGATTGTCTAACTGCTACAGGGTTTTTTATTGGTTGTGCTGCCTTATGCGGCTGCTTGCCTGGAATGTGGTCCCATGGGAGCTGTTAATACAGAAGGTTAAGTGCGCTCATGATTCTGTGTGGCAAGCAGCAAAGGTGTATTGGAAACTAAGGCAACATGATCTTTGATGGAGTAGCCTTCCTCCAGGTGGAACTTGGAGATCTCCCAGAATTACAAACTATAGAGATCAGTTCCCCTGGAGAAAATGGTTGCTTTGAAGCATGGACTGTATGGCATTGCACTATGCTGAGGTCCCTCCCCTCCCCAAATGCAGTCCTCCCCTTGATCAACCCCCAAATTGCAAACAATTTCCCTACGTCTAACAGGCAGTTAGGCTGTTGGAAATTTCTCAAGGCTGAGTCCCAGCATCATGCCTTACGTTGGACCTGACTAGCAGCTGTAGATCAGCTACTGTACACCGCCCAGAGCCCTTTGGGGGTTGGGCAGTCTAGCAAGCCTTAATAATAATAATAATAATAATAATAATAATAATAATAATAATAATAATAATAATAATAATAATAATAATAATAATAATAATAATATTGCTGTTGCTGCCCCACTTTGTGGTGTTGCCAGTTCCTCAGTGGTGTTGCCAGTTCCTCAGAAGGTCATCTCAGTTGCTTGAGGAGGCAGCCAAACCTGTGTGTTGAGCAGAATGGTCTAGTATAGAACCAGGAGCTCTGACAGCCTGAACTACATTTCATTTCGCCAGCATGGCCAATTGGCCATGCTGACAGAGGCTGATGGGAATTGTAGTTCCTGAACATCTGGAGAGCCGCAGGTTCCCTACCCCTGGTCTAGTATGTTGCTGTTCAGTATGTGTGCCAAAGAAGTTGGCCCATGATTTATTACATTTATAACTGTCGCAGGGAAGGCACAACTTGGTTTCTTCCCAATCGGGGACTGAGACTAGTGAGACTGGATGAAGCTCAAAGTAGTGCCTGCTGGGAGACTGGCAACAGCTGACCAGGGTGAATAGGACTGCCAGCTTGTGGACAAGAGAGTGGGATGGGTTTGGCCAGGACCATGTGGTGGGTAGGGACCAGTTGGTTAAGCCACTAGCAAAATGTTAGGGCAGGCTGTTAGGGCTGTGGTATGCGTGGGGGCACAGGGAAAGTAGCACTAGGGTTGGGACCAGAGGGTGGGTTTGGCTGCAAGGGAGGGCTTTAAAGGCTGTGGTAAGAAGGTGCCTGGGATAGATGGAATGAGACAAGGAGGAAAGAGGACAGTTCACCATGTGAAGGAGAGAGGAGGTGGGAGGATGGAAAGTAAGGGAAGGCTACCTGTGGAGAAGACTTCACCTGTGGATAAAGAGCTGTTAATTATTCCTTGAAGCTGCAAAGCTTCTCATTATTAGTGAGAAAAGAGCACAGGGTTGCTATGCCGAGGAAGGCAATGGGAAACCACCTCTGTCAACCTCTTGCCTTAAAACACTTACTGAGTTGCCATAGATCGGCTTTGACTTAGCTGCACTTTACGCTCACATATACACACAAATTAATGTCTTCCAAAAAATCTATCATTAGCCTTGCTCAAGTCTTGCCCTGGCTTCCTTTATTACCGGTAAGTTGATCCATCTCTTCCTCTTTTCTTGCTTCCTTCAACTTTTTCTAGCATCATTGTCTTTTCTAGTGACACGTTTTCTCATAATGTGTGCAAAGTGACAATGGTGAGAGTTGTATTTACAATAAAATGGAAGGCAGAAGAATGCCCAAGCCTCAAGAGCTGGTAAAACAAATCAAGAGAATATGCAACAATGGCAAAGTTAATGAACTTTGTGAATAAGAGATCAAACCAAGATTTCCAAGAATTTAAAACCTTATATGTCTTTTTGGCGGTTCGTGGTATCTGCAAGACATTCTTCCTACTCCACATTTTAATGGAGTCAACTTTCTTCCTGTCCACTTTCTTCATTGTCCAACTTTCTCACCCTTACAAAATAACAATGGGGAAGCACTATAACATGAATGTACATTGTTTTGATCACCAGCAACACAGCCTTACACTGGAGAATATTTTCCAGCTCCTTCATGGATGCCCTTCCCAAACTCTTTTTGATTTTGATGTAAATATTATAGAAAAACCTTAATCAGCAGAGTTATGCAAATAAGTGAGCAGAGTCAGTTGCTTTTATAAGAAAAGTTTACTTACTGTAAGGGAAGGGTAACTTGGAATTAAAACAACAAATTGCTTACTAATTGGCTAGCTACATTAGCTAGCTTCCTCTAGCTATCACATGGTGTATAACTCTAACTGACACACACAACCCCCACCCCCTCACCACACTAAGGTGTGCATCCAGGAGAGGGTGAGAATATTATAGGTTCCTTTAATAATCCTGTGAATTAGGTTAAGGTAAGAGCTTGAGTCTTGTTTGTGGTCTTGATGACAGAGAGGGAATTTGAACCCGGTACTCTCTGACCAAAGCACAATATTGTAGCTTACACTACATAAAGATGACAATATCTGCAAAGGGGAAGGTCCTAGAAACAGATTTTATTCAGAATGATAAATTTAAAAACTGTATATAAAAACTGACTTCACCCATCTGACATGGGCAGATGGGCTACTTACTTTAGTCTGGCCTCCTGCCAAATTGCCTGAGCCTTTGGATAGGTGCATCAGTAAATTCTGGCCCCCATGAGAAGCAGACCAATTACATGCAATACAAAAAGGACAAACATAATGCATTATGCAAAAGGAAAGATAAGAATCCTCTTAGTGGATTCTGAATTTTAGAGGCTGATTTTGTTTGATGGTTCGAAATGACTATTTTATCTCAGTCCACCACTCTACGCTGATTTCCAAACTGGCCTTCTTCCCATCTGTCTCTTTGAAGGTGATTCCAAAGAGCTTGTCTTTCATGTAATTAAGATGACCAGAGATTTATCACGGACTTCTTTCTTCTTGCTTTGCTATGAAAAATTGCCTTGTGGGATTGATGGGCAATACCAAACTAGCACGACTACATTTAGAGACCATGGGGGCTTTCATAGTGTTATAAGCATAAGACCTGATGGGCATTTCTCACATTGTAAAACTTTATGATTGCCTATCATCCAGAAGATTACCTGCCAAAAACAGAGAATAGGTACAGCCATGGTGTATACAGCCAATGTGCTTTTCAGCTCAAGAAGGAATTTATGTAAAACAAACAGAAAATGGCATTGATACTACCTTGAGCTTTGTAAAAGACTCCATGAAAGATACTTCTTTACTAGAGATGTCATCCAGACACAGATATTGGAGAAATTGTCAAAAAGAATCTGTGTAAAGCATGTTGCCTTGCCAATCATGTGTGTTTGCTGAGATGATGTGGGGTAGGTGCACACACATACAAACATACTCACACACATATTTTATTTATTTATCAGATATATATCTTGCCCTTTTACTTCACAAGCACTCAGGGTAGTTTAGAAGATTAAAAAGTTAAGCTGCTTCACAATAAAATGCCAGTTAAGCCATAAAGCCAAGAAAACAAAATGTCCGGGTGCGGGCGAAGTCCCGGCATTTGGGACGCCCGCCCCCTCCCTCCCCGCACCCAGACTTACCAGCGATCGGGAAAGAGACGCGTCGCCATGGGGGAGACCTTGCATCCAGCCAGCAGCCAGGAATGTGGAAGTGGGGAAAGAGCAGAGACTCCTGTCAGCTAAACACAGCTGAGCCGGGCTTGGTCTTCAGCTCAGAGAGGCAGCAGCTGGGAGGGGGAGGACCTTGAGCAAGAAAGATTATTTAAGGAAGGGAGCCCAAGAGCTCAGGGAGCTACTGCAGCGCCATTGTTGAAGGAGGGAAGAGGTAATGGTTTAGTGAGAGAGAAATCTCAGGAAGGGAGGAGGACGAGCGGGCAAGCCAGGGAGCTGGCTTGCCGTGGAGAAGCAGTCAAAGGCTCAGTGAAGCAACTGGCCAGGGCGAGACTGCAGGCCTAACTACAACTGGCTGCTAGTGAAGGAACTATAGCCAGTCCAAGGGAGGGAAGCCACCGGGGACCTGGGTGGTGAGGTTTGGATACCAGGGCGGGCAGCCTAATGCCACGAGGCTCTGGCAAACTGTTTCAGTCTGGACCCAACAGGGAAGAGAACACCTCTGGGGAAGTCAGCCCCAGGAAAGGGAGGGAGGGAAGGAGCCCACACCTGAAGGCCCGGGGAGGGAAGGGGAAGCGCCACACAAAATGTGATTTTGTAGGGGATATTTGCAGGACCGAGGAGGAAATGTTAAACCTTCCAAAGATTGTCAACTCTTCCCTGCAACATTTTCCCCAAGGCCACTCTCCACCAAGCTAAACTTACTTTCACTGCCACAGCTTGTTCAGGAGTAAATGAACTAAAACCTCTAGAGAGGGTACTTTTGGGCAGAATCAGTAAAAAAAAGATAATGTTTTCTGGCTGTTGTAGGTTTTCCAGGTTGTGTGGCTGCTGCCAGGTAGTTTTTGTTCCAAACATTTTGCCTGCTTCTATGGCTGTCATCTTCAGAAGCATGCCATCATGAGATGTGTTTCTCTCCATGGCACAATGTGGAGTGATTGTGTGATGGGGTACGTGTTTTGTCCACTTACAGGAAGGTGAGGTACATTTGCATGTGGCGAAGAGGTTTAAGACACAACCTTCTTTGCATAAAGATCACAGTCTTCAAACCATTTACTCTGGTATAGTCCTAAAACATAAAGGCTTGTGCAAGCTCTGAGTCATTTCTCACCCATGGGGTGACATCACATCATGACATGTACTAGGCAGACTATATTTATGGGGTAGTTTGTCATTGTCTTCTCCAGTAATCTACACTTTACCCCAGCAAGCTGGGTACTTGTTTTACCAAGCTTGGAAAGATGGAAGGCTAAGTAAACCTTGAGTTGGCTACCTGAAACTGACTTCCATCAGGATCAAACTCAGGTCATGAGCAGAGCTTTGATTGCAGCAGTGCAGCTTACCACTCTGGCCCATGGGGCTCCCTGGTATAGTCTTACAGTATATTTAACAGGGACAGTAATAATGGAACTAGTAGTTTGAGGAATATTGCTTATAGGAATTAAGCCAGTATCCTCAAATTGCTCTTACAGTTATTGAAAGGAGAGATAAAATCCTCTTAGCAGATCATGAATTTTATATACTGAATCTGTTTGATGGATGGAAATAATCATCTTATTTCAGTTCACTCTTGCTGTAAACTGGCTACTATACCATTGGACTCTTGGAGCTTGTCTTCATACTCACTCATTGCATCTGATGCCTTGAAGGCAAATTGGTCCTGTGCTGAGCCATACTTATCCCCCTCCTGTCTTCTGACAGATGGAGTGGTATTTCGAAGTAGAAATCACTGTCTACAGGTCTGCCGGTAAGATGTGGGAATGGAATTCTCTATTAACCATTTTTTGCGGGGGGAGGGGAACTGACACAATCTTGCAAACTGTCCACTATGAAATGGTTTTTTTTTTTAAAATGGATTATTTCAGATTTTCTAATTGATATTTACGTTTCTTCTTGTGTGAAATGAATACTTGATTCTTTATCTTTGTGCCATTTTTAGTTTTCTCGTAGTGAACGTTTGGCCACTTATGTATACACTTTCAAAGTTATTTATGTGCCAATAAATCAGCATTATAAATTGCAGGTAATAATGTATAAATTGTGTGTAAAAATTATGCAACACAATACAAAGGAAGCAGCAGAACCAAGAGAAAAACCCTCTTTTTACTTGTTGTGAGATTCTGTAAAACTCCATGCATGATTTGCCAGTTTCCAATGTAATTTCACCATTGCTACCCGGCTGTAGCAGTTTTGTAGCAGTTTTGACCACAATCCTAAACACAGCCTGCCCACTATAGAAGGAGCAACTTTGGAATCACTTTAAAAGCAATAGGATTCTGTCCAAGAAACATGGGCTAGGCTGGAGCTGCCAGAAAATGGATGAATTGGCCTTGGGTAGCCCTTCCTGTTCAGGGGGGAACCATCTTTCCCAAAGCATCCCCTTGGCTGGCCTCTTTTTTCTATCCTTGAACTCTGTTGCTTTGCTTTGCTTTGCTTTATTAAATTTATAGGCCGCCTCATCCCCGAAGGGCTCGGGGATGCTACCTACTATGGTTGATTGTCCTGTTAGCATTGCCACCAGCCCTTCAGATAGGGTTGCTAGCCTCCAGGTGGGACTTGGGTATATTCTGTAATAACAGAGATCAGACTACAAATATTAGTCCCCCTGGAGAAAATGGATGCTTTGGAGGGTGGACTCTTTGGCATTGTACTCCACTGAGGTCCCTCTTCTCCCCAGGCTCAATCCACAAATCTCTAGAAGTTTCCCAACCTGGATCTCCCCCCTCCTTTATTCCTGCTGGGTGACCTTTGGCTAGTCATAGTTCTTCAGATCTCTCTCAGTCCCTCCTACCTCACAAGGTGTCTGTTGTGGGGAGAGGAAGCAAAAAGAGTTTGTAAGCTTCCTTGAGTCTCTTTACAAGAGAAAAAACCGGGGTACAAATCCAAACTCCTCCTCCTCCTTTTTCTTGGCACCTACAAGGTACCCAGCAGAAGGAAGGCCAAGGAAAGACTCCACCTCCTTAGGGTTACTTGGGAGGAACCTGGGAGCAAGAGGGCAAGCATATTCCCAGTGGAGGTAGCAAGACATAGAGGGATAAGAGTTGCTAAGAAGCACAGGGCCAAAAGGAAGGTGGATCTGAGGGGAAGGAAGAGGGGTGGACTCACTAGGGGAAATAAAAGAGAGGGAAAATAGCCAGCTGAAGAGAAGGATGGGAGGTGAGATGGTCCTTAATATGTGGTAGCATAGGTACTCTGTGTTTATGTGTGTGTGTCCACTCGTAAATGATCACTATTGAGAGCATGTGAACACATTTGAATAACCAAACTAGATGTGACTGTGGGGTTAGAGTAGACTGAGATCAGACACACCACCCATAGTTCACCTGGAGCCCCACCTCTGAGACAAACATTGCATTCTGTGACCATCTGAAGTCAAAAAATGATGCAGAGGGAAGGCTAAAGCTCCTTCTCCTTTTGTCATGGTCCTGGTATGAACTAAGTCTCTACAGCACTTGGGAAAATAGTTGCCACTTGACTGAGGGGAATTGCAGTTAAGTTAGGGAAACATTGACCCAACTTAATTACAGTTAGGGAAACATTGACCCAACTTGTTAGAAAAGTAATACCTAGTTTGTCGGGCTAGCCCCCCTTTTTAAAAAAAGGCTGAGGAAACACCAGTATCTTTTTTTGCATATATGATCACGATATTCATCTATATTCTAATACTGATCCTACACATGCCAGCAAGCTAACCTTAAACCATATGTTTCAGCTGATGACATAAATCCATTTGAAGATATAAATGAGCACTGCTGTTTACAGTGACAACATGGCATCCACAATAATTGATGTGTATTGAAAGGTTGGAGGGATTGCAAGGGAGTCTGAAAGGACAACACCCCTCCACCATATTTTATGTCTGATGAGGTGAAATGCTGCCTAATTTTTTATTAGTGACACTTGTCTGCAAAAGACTTGGAGAACTCACTTGCGGGTTCTACTGTCTGTGGCTGATTCATTCATCTCAAATGCAAAGCAATAACATTTTATAGCACCTTACAAAGTATGGTGAGCTGTAAAGATTTTATCACTGTGCATTTGGGATAGCTATATTACATCATCCCCTATCCTCTATAAATATTCTGGCTTGCTGTTCCTTCTAACTGAATAATCCTCTCCCATACAGATGAATTTTAAAGTTAATTATAGTGTTTGGCATTCACTACAAGATATTGAAATTTAGACCTTTTCTGCATGCCCATCTTACCACAGATTTTCCTAGTGGTCAAACTTTGTGTCTTCAAAACATTTTATGTGAAATCCTTCCACCCCCACCCTCATTTTGTGGTTTCCCCACCCCTTCTCTCTTCATTTGTATTTATGCCACATGCTATTGCTGATGGGGGTGGGATGTTATTTATGACACACAGTGGCATAGTGCCAACAGGGCAGGGGGTGTGACGCCCCAGACGGAGCAGCAGCGGAGGCATGGCTGGGCCGTGGTGGGGGCATGGTGGGGAGATTCTGAGGGGGGCAGGGGTAGGTGCCACCGCAGCATGGGCGCAGGGTGTGCACGTGCCCTAGGTGCAGTTTTTCCTCACTCTGCCCCTGGTGACACATAAGAACAACTGTCTCCTTTTAATCTTTTGTGCAGGCGCTCTAGCATCACTGCTCAGTTACATTTTGAAGCTGTAATACAAAGATGTTTTGGTCTCTGTTTCTACTACTAAGAACTACCAACCCAAAATGGAAACCAAAACAATTCCTAGAACAGCCACCATTATCTGGAACAGAAATACATAGTACCCCCAGAACATTTTTGGGCCAAATCCAATCTCCACTAATGCATGATTGTTACTGCAGCAGTCCCCAATTACATGCAGCAATTACTCCTAATATGCTTTTCAATCATCCCAGCATTTCAGCATTCTATTGCTGATGCAATCGCCCCTGCTTCATAATCACTCTTTGCACTAATGTTAACACTTCTAGTTCAATATGAAATTGACAAAACTGATGTGATCACTTCTGCTTCTTTGTATCTCTGCCTGAATGTTAACATCACAAATTCTATGTAAAATTGTCGAAGATGCCAGCCACAGATGCAGGCGAAACGTCAAGAGAGAATGCTGCTAGAACATGGTCATACAGCCCGGAAACTACACAGCACCTCTATGTAAAATTCACAAAGCTGATCCAATCAACCCTGCTTCTTTATATTTCTGCCTCAACTTTACATTGCTAGTCTGATGTGACAAAGAGGAAAAAACATTCTTTTGGAAAACAGGAGGAGGAGGGGGGAAGAAAATGGCTGAAGGGGAGGGTGGGCGCCTGCATGGGGTATGGATAACGGGTCAGGTGTTTGTGTGGCAAAGAAATATAGGTTGTTTCAACATGATCACGCATGCTAGGGAAGCTGGTTCACAGATGGATTCAAAGGAGACATAGTAAAAATAGGCAAAATGTTTCCAGAACAAAATGAAGGAAAAAAGAATAGAAATCAAAGAGGGAAAACTCAGCATTTGGCAGCAGGATACATTGTGAACAATTTAGGCAGAAAAGGCCTTAAACTGTGCATTTAGTCTAGTGTTTTAAATAAAGCTTGAAGATGTCCACGAAGAGTTGTTGTGATGTACATTGAGTGAGTAGTCTTTTATGTTCCTTTTGAATCTTCTCTTGGCAATTTGTATTACCCTGTCCCAGTGTCAAAATAGATGTGATTGAGTTCTTATGCCCAACACACAAATACAGCTGCCATTTTAAAGCCTAAAATGGACAATTAAAAATGCTGTGAAGGTCAGGCTGCCTGCAGCACACCAGGAAAGGGCAAATCTTGCTTCTCCTCCTGTGCCATTTCAAATGCTGAAACAGTCAAACATACTCTTTGCAGCCATTTTGCTGCCTGAGGGAAGTAGCTGATAGCCCTCCTAACCTTTCGAGAAATTATGAGCATTGCAACCATATTTAGGCCAGCCTGAAGCCTCACGAGCTCTGGAGAGCTTGCGAGGCACAGTGGAAGGGGGGAGCATCACGGAGAGTGTCCCTTCCCCACCAGTAATGGCTGCCGTTGTAAGTCACGGCTGCTCTTTAGTGCTTGAAAAGATATGCATGTGTGTGGGGAGGTGGGGGGTGGGAGAAGAACACCTTGTTCTACCTTGCTGCATGCCTAACCAAGATCAAGCCTTCACAGCATTTTTAAAAATCACTCCTTTTAGGTTTAAAACAATGGCAGTTTCCCTGTGTCAGAGATGAGGATGTCATCGTGTCTCGTTTTGCCTCTGTTCTCCAGAGCTCTCTTCTGGTATTGAAGCCTTTTTGTGCCAGCCCATATCTCCATCATTGCAATCCAAGACCAAGTTATATCCTTCTAAATCCCTTGAACTCAAGAGATTGTTTGGATTGTTCTGTTGGGATATCTTTGTAAATCTGTGTGGAAAACTGGCTGGTTTCTGTATACATAATGAAAATCACACAATGAGATTATTCACAAGCGAGATAGGCAGTCTCTACATAACTGGTGTGTGTATGTGTGTTCCTGGTAGGCAGAAGATATGACCTCTTAAATTAAACAAAAGAAAAAATGTTCAGAATTGCCTGATGAAGACTGAGAATGCTCCAGAAAGGTTGGGATGTTGAGAGCAGCTGAGGCTGGGGGCGGGGGGATGCAGAAGAGGCATTTAACCTGTTCACACCCTCAAGTGTATAAAATTCAGTGTGTGTGTGTGTGTGTGGGGGGGGGGAGATTTCCCCAAATCTTTCCCCTACAATTTTTTGTTTCCGCATGCAATTAAAAAAATCCCTTTGAGTCTTCCACTTTTATGAGGTGCACCCAGTGAGACAGACATCTTCTATATTTAAAAAGGTTCTCTAATTATAATTATTTATAAAATTCTTAACAGTGTCACAGACTATATTGGCACAAAGGACCAATTTAGAAGAAGTGTCTGAGTGATGAGTAGATAAAATGATTTCCCAGTTTTAATTCCAATAAAAACCAGTGAATTATTATTGGGTACTTCAGACAAAATTCATTTTGCCTGATTTGAAAGCTAGATGGTAAATCTGAAAATGAACATAGATCCAAAGATCTGCAAGCAAAAGGAAAGTAATACTGTTCTCACCCAGGACTGCAAAGATCAACATATATAGCAGTTATTAGTTATGAAAATCCAAGTCTTTGCATTTACTTTTTTTGTTGTGCAATGCTTTCGACTAGAGCAACCCATATTTCAACCCAAAATTATCATTTTTTGTGTCTTGCAAATTTGTCTGCTGGAAATATAGGTGACAGTGATGAACAAGAGTGGAATTACAGCATATGCTTGCATAAGATTCCAGGGGCTACATGGTTTCTACATGACCACCCTTTGCTGCGCGCTACTCTCAGCGTGTGTCATTTCTGGCGTGCTCCTGGGCTTCCCCATGATCCCCGCATCAGCTGGGCCAGCTAAAAGGCGCCATACTTTGAGGAGCCCAGGAATGACGCGATGTTGAGGGGGGGCTGAGCAGTGTCAGGGCAGCTGCATTGTCACCTGTCTGTGGGAGTGCCGGGGGACCCCGCGCTACTTGGGGAGAGTAGCACGCAGCAGATGGTAAGTGGGAAATTGAGTTCTCAGTGGGGAAAAAAGAATCATACAGATAGAGATGTCCAAACACCCCAAGTCTTGTTTTCAATGTGCCTACAGGTCTCAAGCAGGGATCCAGTCCCTTTGTGGATTGTTTGGTGACCTAAGGGGCCCAAGCTTGTTTGTCGGCAGTCCTCCCTCTCGCCCTACTGATGCCCACCAATGCAGCTCACACTGACCCCTAACCCTGCAGCCCATGCTCATCAGGGCCACTTGCATGTTGGCTTCTCCTTCCCCCTCACTCCACTGCTATAGCAACTGCAGGTTGGCAAGGCCACTCCTGCACCTCATTCTCCCCTGCTGACCCCTTGCTAATTCTTGGCTGGACTGCCTGCATACCTTTCCTGTTCCTTTCTGACCCCCAGCACTCGGCAGTTGCTTGAGGTTGCAAGCCAGAAATGGAACCTTTTATGGTCATGGCAGTCAAAGCCTTTTGCTTACTTGCCAAACCTGCCTGCAGCAAAATTCATGACATTTCTAGACATAAATACCCAATTGAATAAATAAACTGGGTTTTAAGTATTCTATAATACTGCAATTATGATAGCACAGAAAAACTTATTTCCAAGATTCTTTTAATATGTGGATTTGCCTTAAAGAAGAAAATCTAATGATATGTAGATGGCAGAAAACCATAAACCTCTCTAGAACAATGTATTGTCGGTTGGCTTTATTGGTCGAAGAGGTTGTGTGGTTTGAGTTAGTATGGCCGTGTTCTAGCAGCATTCTCTCCTGACGTTTCGCCTGCATCTGTGGCTGGCATCTTCAGAGGATCTGAACGATCTCCAGATCCTCTGAAGATGCCAGCCACAGATGCAGGTGAAACGTCAGGAGAGAATGCTGCTAGAACACGGCCATACAGCCCGGAAACCACACAGCACCCAAACTCTCTAGAACACTTTGGTTTTCTGTCATGTTAGACAAAGGCCACATTGGATCACCATATCTTCAAAACTCTAGAAAACAATTGCTTCTCTAGATGCATTATAAATGAAAAAAATAGAAACATCAGCATAAATATGATCTAGGAGCTCCATTTTCTTCACTGATGATAACTAATAAATCGTTGTTAGCAGCCTGCAGCTGCCATGCAAAATAGCAAAGGGCAAACCATCTGAATTGAAGAAGTCCCATAAAATACAGCTGGTTCCATAAAATACAACTGAGGCTCTTATGGTGCTTTCTTATGACCAAATGGAGAATGACAATGGAGATCTCAAGTAGCACAATGTTGTCCAGTCTTCAGATTCAAATTGATTAGATGCCAGTAGAGGTTATGCATCTATGGAGAGATTCTTCATCACAACAAAGAATGAATTCACTTGGGCAAGTACAGATCCAAACAATATGAGATCATTCAGACTGTGGAAAGAGACAGTGCAACCAAAAGATTAGACAGCACAGAAATAAACAATAGACTAAGGCAAAACTAACATTACTTCATTACTTTGTACTGCCTGTAAACATGGCATCCTAACCACAGCAACAAAAAGGATTAATCTATTTTAGCAAACAAATTAAGGATGCCTAGAAAATTGATAAGATGGTGGTATGTCAATGTGTGTGAGTTAGGTTGATTCCCCACTCACGATTAGATGGGTGCTCATCACTCCAAATATCCAGGTTTCCAGCAGAACTCCCCATTGCACCAGCGCCAAACACACATTCATCCCGTTTCTGGCACTCCCCCCCCCCCGCCAAGCACATGTTATTTTAGAACCTGGAAGGAAGTAGACCTTTTCAAAAAGTGCATGGTCAATCTGGAGCGGTGGGGAAGTTGTGGGGGGGGGGGTGAACCCAGATTCGAACTACCTGCCCTTGCAAGTGACATGGAGCCTTCCATCTAATCAGGATGCAGTGGGCTGTGCTGTCTGCATTTTATGGGATTCTCCTCACTTTAGGAATCTACCAGGACATGTCATACATCACTCCACAGAGTGGTCATTCATTTGGAAGCTATAATCCAGTCAGTCACTTGACAAGCATACCTTTTATGATATTAACAGCCCAATCTGGGGGAGGGGACGAATCCTCCTCTGGAGGCAGTGAGGGCTTATGCTGGCAGATATCCCCTCCCTGGTACCCAGCCACTGCAGGGCCCTGGGATTCCTGACTGTAGAGCCCGGCTCTGGGGCGATGCTCCCATATCATGCCCAGCTGCATTGGCATGGTGGGGGTGTTCTGGGGGTATTCCAAGGGGTGGGGCTGACCTTAGTCGGCCTCCTGAGCCCACTCGGCTTCAATGGACTGGCAGAATCCTAGGCAGAGATACACCATGATTTTTATGGCATATCTCTAATTTTGCTTTTGGAAGATTCAGAGGTGAGATTTTGAAAAACTTTTTCAGGCTTCCCGCACCATGGGAAAGCCCTTTGGAGTGGGTGGAGCAGCACCAAAATGGTGCCATCCCCACCAGCCTGACAGCTCTGGACTGAGCTGCAAAGCTTTCAAACATGTTTGCTAGATTCATGCTTTATATTTTGATCTACAACAGTTTGATGTATATACATATAGAAATGCAATACAGGCTTCAAGTGAATATAAATTTATTTTATGCCGAGAGGAGCTTAGAAAAAAAGTCAAGAATGTTTGGGAGAAAGATAAATGTTACACATTTTTCCTCTTTCTTATTTCTCACATTTGTTTAAACATTTCCTACTGAGGTTCATGAACAGACCAAAGTTAGGCAGAGAGAGATTCTGGAAGAGGCCTAATATGTATTGATCAAATAACTCTGATAGTTGACCAAAGGTCATTTCCGTATGCACAGCTTACCACAGATTTTCCCAGTTGTGAAACCTTGTCTCTTGGAAACAAATTATTTATTTATTTATGTAGTGATTGGTTGATTGAATTTCTTATATCGCCCACCCTCAAAGGGCTCTGGGCAGTTTACAACATATAAAATTGAATAGTATAAAACCCAATTACAAATATAAAACCAATTATAATTAATAAATTAACAAATACAGTACAAAATTAGATGGCAAGATGGTAGTCCAGGGTAGACATGGTGGTAGCAGCATCAGATTACATAGAGTTCACCCATCAGTTGGAATATAGGGGATGGGGATTATGTTAAATCATTCCACACATTGTTCCCTTTGTCTCTTCAGTTGCATTTATTTCACATGCTACTGCTGAAAATATGTTGTTCCTGACTGTGGTGTGATGCCATCCAGTATGCAAAAGAACACCCCCCCCCTTTCCCCCTTTGTGCAGGCACTCTGGTGTTGCTGCTCATTTACATTTTGAAGCAGCAATTCTAAAATATCTTAGCCTCCATTTCTACTACTGAGGACTACAAACCCAAAATGGAATTCAAAACAACTCCTGGAGCAGGCACCATTATTTATTTGTTGGATTTATATCCTGCCCCATCCCCGAAGGGCATTACCAGAAAAAACAGAAACACATAGCCCCACCCCAAACAAAAAATTACATTTTTAGGGCCAAATTTGATCTGAAGTTACACATGATCATTACTGCAGCAGTTTCCAGTTATATGCTGCAATTATTTTTAATACTCTTGCAAATTGCTCAAGCTTCCAAATCATACTCTGCCCTAATGTTACATTGGTAGTTCTATGTGAAATTGGCAAAAATGATCTAGTATACCATGCTAATTTGTATCTCTGCCTGAATGTTATATTGCTAGTTTGATATGACAAAGAGGAACAAAATTAAAAAAAAAATTGAAAATGGAGGAGGAAGGAGAAAATAACTGAAGGGGAGTTTGGTCAACTTCACAGGGAGTGGATATATATTCCTATATGTTTTCACTACTTTCTGTGAATGAAAGAATGAAAAATATACTCCCCACACAATCACTCCACATGTGCCATGGAGAGTAATACATCTCACGGTGACGTGCGTGTGAAGATGCCAGCTGTAGATGTGGGTGAAATATTAGGAGCAAAAGCTACCAGACCATGGCCACACAGCCCAGAAAACCCACAACAGTATGTGGATTCCAGCTGTGAAAACCTTCAACAATACATTACACCTAAAGCTTTCCTTTCTTTTTTCTTTTTGCCAACAAGTCAGAGTTGATTTATGCCAACCTGGCATGGTTTTCAAGGCAAGAGACATTCAAAGGTGGTTTGGTATTGCCTGCCTCTGTATCACGACCCTGGTGCTCCTTGGAGGTCTCCTATCCAAACACTTGCCAGGGATGACCCTAATTAGCTTCTGAGATCTGATGAGGTCAGGCTAGGTTGGATTATCCAGGTCAAGGATTCCCCTTCTTACACATCACATTTGCAAATTTTTAAACTGACAAAATTCATAAACAGTGTATTACAGACAAAACATGTTCTTTTTATGGCTTATAAAACATTATGGCTTATAAAAACATAATCTTTCGTTCCATTGACAGAAGAGTTTGCTTACTGAAACACACTGGACTTTTATAGCAGTAGAGTTGGAAGCCTGCCAGAATTAAACTGCATTAAAGTGCATTTTTTAAAATCCTCAGTGCTAATCATATCCATGCCTGTTCTGAGTGTACAATATTATTTTGTGTCCACATTTAATTTGGGGGGTAGATTAGATAAATATAAAATAAAAATTCCTTGGAGGAGGAGAGGGAGGAGAAAATGGCTGAAGGGCAGGTTGGGTGACTGACTACACAGGGGTCTGGATAAGGGCCAAGTGTTTGACAGGGCAGAGAAATAAAGACCATTTCAATATATTAGCATGTTTAAGGAAAGCTGGCTCAGAAATGGTTCAAAAAGGTTAAAAGTGCTAGGGAAAACAACAGAGGAAAAATAACTGGAGAACATTTTTGGAACCAAATGGAGCAAAAATGTATGGAATTCAGAGGAAAAAAACCCCATAGCATTGGTGGCAGAATATGTTGCAAGCAACTCATGAGGAAAGACCAGTGACTGCTTAGTGCATCTCTCTTGTCCTCAGCCATGAGCACAGCAAATTAATTCTCACAGATCTTTCATAAAACACAGCTTAGCTGAGGCTTGAGTTTGCCAATATGTTTTTGACAGCTGGATGAGTGGAAAACTTTGATTGAATGATATTCGGGTGCAATTTTAATGTTATGAGATTGGAAAGAAAGGTCCCCCTCCCAGTATAGGTGGCTCGTCACAGAACAGTGATTTATTTGAAAAAAATGTGAGAAATGATTTCTATACCCAGTAAGGCAGATACACCCAGTTCCACTGTGGTTTGATTTTTAATCTGCTAACTCTAATATGTTCTGTGTGTTGGGGGAGGGGTGGTGGTGGTTAAGTAAATTCTTCAAACATTCTCATTCCATGTAAAATAGGAAAAGTGACTTAAACTATATCTGTAATGGTGCATGGAACAGAGGAAGGTACAGAGCCTGATCTACATTTTTTGAAGGGGGGCAAAACTACAGCATGTTGCTCCCATATATTATATCCATATTTTTCATTATACAGATGTATATAATCAATAACTCTTTTAAATGATAAAATAAATTATGTTGATCTCTAGGAACTGTTACACTTTCACATTATTTTATCTATCTGTAACGTTTGAATATTCCCTCAACCCCTCTGCACACATAAAAACCCAACCCAATGAGAAAATTTTTCAGCTTAGCCTTTTCTCAGACATTTTTAAAATACAACACACATAATTTTGACAGAAAAAACTAAACACACTTCACACTCCTTCAAAGCCTAAGAAAAGAAATAGCCTAAGAAAAGCTATATTTGGTAATTATTGTTGCTAAAAGCTAAAATGACTAATATGAAACTACTGTACTTTAATCACTGGAAAAGACTTACTGGAAAAGACAATAATGCTAGGAGAAATTGAAGACAGTAGGAAAAGAGGAGGACCCTCCTCCCCATGAAGGGATTGACTCAGTAAACGAAGCCACAGCTTTCTGTTTGCATGATCCAAGCAAGATGGTTAACAAGAAGAAGTTTTAGAAGTCATTGATTTATAAGTCAGAAGTGACTTGATGGCATATAACACACATGAACAGGGCCTTCATTCTTGTCCCCTTCCCTTTCCCAAGGTGTAAAATCAGGTTCTTTGAGGAAGACCAAGCCTATCAGATGCCCGGGTAGGTCTACTTGTGGCTTTTGGAAAATTCAAGCATAACACAACTCCCAACGTTACAAGCGTGGGAAGTGGGGAGAAGAACCATCCTCTTCTCATCCACCCCATTCAATGTCAGGCTGCTCCAGATAGAGCACAAGTCAGGGAGAAGGGAAAGAGGGGCACCTCAGGCATTCTAAATGTTAACTCTAATCAAGTCTCCCAAACTGTTGTCTCACTATGACTGTTCAGAACGTGCCATAACGGCTCAGAAGACTTGCATTCCCAAACCCTACCATGGCCACTGCGAACACACAGTCCTTGAAGTGGGGTGGGGGTGGGGGACAAGGAATTGAAAGGTCCTGCTGATGGAAGTGTGGAGGATGCCTTGGCCAGGGGAAATATGAGATTAGTTACGCCAAGGAAGGTTACTGGGGGTCTGAGTCTCCTACTTCATAGAACTTGACATCTTTGAACATCTCAGCAACCATTAGCCCCCCCCCCCCCCATCCTCTTTGCTCACCTGCTGCCTTATCAAGGGCTGCAACTTCTGTCTGAGGACAGGGGACTTTCTCTCCCTTACCCCCACCTCTCAGCAGCAGCCTAACTGGGTGAATGGGACATGCATGCTGCATAATCTTCCATGCCATTGAGCCTCCCTCACATCCTAGCAGCAGCCTGATTGGAGGAAAAGGATACATATACTGCACAAGTCATTTATGCTGGACAATTGAACCACTCCCACCTCCCAGCAGCATGCCCCCAATTTGCCTGCTGCAATGCCTCCTTGACCCCTCAGATCTGGCTCTGAGGAAGTGTGAATATTAAACTCCATGCTCAAGCAAGCACACTCCCTTTAAGTACTTTCCAGTAAAATCAATAGTACTTTTAGGGCTGGTTCCTCTTTGGCAATGACATCTGTTTGAGCATGCTGGGAGAGGACAAGAACTATTGATGGTTTGCCTCTAGGCTGTGCTTACATTAGAGCTGTTGAGAACTTTCAGAATTGCCATGAGAATGTACAGGTTGCTGCTACTATTTGCTTGAAAATAGCTGTTGCAAGTGTAACCCAGGGTCCAATTGGGGGGGGGGGGGTCTAAAGAGCTCAGATTTTCCATATAAGGAAGAAAGAGCTCCATTCCCTCAGACCTATTAGAGGCCTGTAACTGGAGCCAACCTACTTCACAGAGTTCTGTTATGAACTATATTTGCACATTTCAGGTATGAAAATGTTGTATTAAATGTTGAGAAGGAAATATTGCAATTATATTGATTGACTACTAGTTTGTATTTTCGTTTCCTGTTATAAAATGTTACAATGGGTGCTATATAAATGATTCCCTCAGACCTGTTCGAGGCCTGTAACTGGAGCCAACCTACTTCACAGAGTTCTGTTGCTATGAACTATATTTGCACATTTCAGGGCTACCCTTGAAGGCTTGACAACCAGGAGAGAGGGCTCAGCAAAGAACAGCAAAGCTGCAAGTCCATCAACAGTGCCACAGGACACAGCTAGAGAAAATTGCAAAGGACTGAGACCCTGCTAGCCTGTTTTGCACAACAGGCCAGAACTATTACATGTTGATTATTGTTTCTGCATTGGTTTGCCATATTTCATTGTTGTACTGCACATTATTGTTTATTAAACAGAGAACAGATTTAAAGTTTCTTTTGTTGTAAGTCTGGTGAGTGGCAAGGGTCACAAGGTGGGATCACACTGTCAGAGACTTGAACTCCTTTTCCATTAATGATAATATCCCTCTTAAACTCTAAGTTGGGTTACACAAGCATGTCAATAAGGGCTGCCAAACTCCAGGTGAAGGCTTAAGATCTGTAACAACTGACATTAAAGTTACCAACTCCCACTTGGGAGATACCTAGAGATTTGGGGATGTATCCTGGGTAGTTTGGAGTTGGGGAGGAAAGTGCCTCAGCAAGGTATAACAGCATAAATTTCAACCGTCGAAGCACCAATTTTCTCCAGGGAAACTAATCTCTTTTGTCTGAAGAAGAGTCATTATGAGAGATCTCCAGGTGCCACATGGAAGCTGGCAACACTGCATAAGCATAACCTTTAGGTCAGCTTCCCTATTTATGAATATTAATTAATTTTGCAAATAGTGAAAATAAAAGGGATAAAATTATTCAAACTGTAGTACAAAGTCAATAGAAGGAAAAATTTCTTAAGCAAGGAGAAAAAGCTTGCCAGCTGACAGATGCATGCCATATCCCTTGGTACAGTAATTTAGGATAGCCTATAATGTATTAATTAACTTTATGGTCTTAGCAAAGTGCTGTGAAAATTGCCCTCTGGTTCACGAACAAAGAATACGCAAATGATAAAGAAAGTGATTTCAGGTCAGAATTCTGACCACACTGAACTGCATAAGAGCTTTGTTACAACTCATGAGTGAATTATTTCATCTCAGAGAAAGTAATAATACACAATTGTTATATGCCTTATGGATATGCAGTCAGTGGCATAGGGGGCAGGAGGGTCATTTGACCGAGGTGCCTTTTGCCTGGTCACATGGGGGCATATTTAAGTTCCCCAAACTAACTCCCTGGCAAACTCCCCCTGCTGTCCATTCCTGCTTCTGCAAAAAAGGCTTCTTCTTGGGGTACACTCTCGGCCCCCTCACTGACTCCAATTTTCAGGGGACTTTCCAAAGGCATGCTCCCCATTGCACCCATGCTTCCCTAGCTGGAGTAGGAGAAGAATGAGGCTGCCTCCATATGGCTGCTTTTTGGGCCCCACAGCCTCCCAACAAAGGAAGCCCCAGAAGCAGCTGAGGCCCATCAGGATGAAGTGGGCAAAAATTCTGGTAAACTGGGGTGGAAGCAGGGGGGTGGGGTGGGAGGCTGTGCCACTTGCTTGCCCTCCCACCCAGTGCACCTTAAAGTGAGCCAGAGGCACTTTCTGGCAGATGTCCTGTTCTGATTACCCCATGTCCCCGATCATCAGGAGCCCACATGCTCTACCATCTTTACCCTGATTCAACTAAGCTTGGCAGTAACAACTTGCAGCCAGGCCCAGGGGGGAAGGAACTAATTAGAACCTCAAAACTACGTACCCCCCCCTTCAACAGGAAATTGAACAGGAGGTTTGCTTCATGTGTCCAATCGATCTGGAACTCAAGGAACTGGGGAGGGGACCTAAGAGAGGTGAACTGTTTGTGGTGGCAAGGAGAAAAACCATTATGTGCCAAAGTACTGAAAGGATGTCATGATGAAAAATCCACCGGACACTTTGGGTTCATACAAACACTGCATCTAATCCACAGATAGTTCTGGTGGTGCATCCTGTGTAAGGACATAGAGGTTTACATGAAAGGCTGTCCGGTTTGCGCCATGGCTAAAAGAGTGCTGGGAAAACAGCTGGGCTTATTGCAGCCATTACTGGCACCGGTGCCCCCTTGGAAGATAATGTCCATGGACTTTATCACCAACCTGCCTACCAGTAAGGAGAAAACAGTAATTTGGGTGGTCATAGATTTGTTCTTGAAACTAGCACATTTCATCCGATGCGCATGGATATCTTCCTTACAGTGGCTAGCTCAGTTGTTTGTGAGGCAGATATATCACCTGCATTCAGCCCTGGAAAATATAATTTCCCACTGGGGAAGCCAATTCGTGCCACAGTTTTGTAAACAATTTTTGAAACTTGCAATGGGATAAAGGGCAGTGGCAAAGGCCAGGTTTGTCAGAACTGGCTGTACCAAGCTTTGGTACTTCGATGCCTCATCAATAAACACTACTGATCAGCAAACCAAAGTCCATTTATTGGCTTAAGGTTCGAGACCTAACATGTGTCCAGGTGAGAACTTCAAAGCAGTGGACAGAGAATGATGCCTGTGTTTTCTTGCCAACCATTAAAACTTCTATAACTTTTTATGTGATTGTCTATACATCAGAAATATGTATGGTGAACAAGAACAGAGCTTATTTTTAAGCTTATCATCTGCTTATCTGGAGTTTCATCACATCCTTTCTCAAATAAATGTCAGTTTCCTCAAGTTATCCTTTACCCTTTTAAACAGCCTGCTAAATTCACAGAGTGACTAGTTTTCAGGATCGTGTAATGATTTAAAAATATCTACCAGGCATCTTGGGTGGGTCAGACATTGTGAATCAGGTAGATGGAGTTTGGAGCACAACTAAATATTTTGCTGCCACTGATTTATTTGACAATAATTTTTCTTTTTCTAGAAAGCCCTCATTTTAAAAATGCATGGTGAATCAGTGCTCCAGGCAAGGCAGTATGCCCAAAGTGCCCAATCAGTATTCTCCATGTGGCAGTATATCCTTTCCGTTGCTGTGATTGTCCCCATTCCTGAGTAATGGGGAATCCCAGAATACAACCTCTTATAATATTTGTTTTCTTTTGGATGATAATGTAGCAGACACTGACAGTGTTTTTCATAATTAATGGTTTGTTTACCAATATATGGTTGGCAAAGGGCAAGAAGGTAAATCCATAGGCACTGCCAGTTTCCAAGGTGATCAGTTTTAAAGCAATAGTAACATATCTGAAGCTTTAGGCTAGAAAAAAGCATTCTCCTCTGTTGCCACTATGGAAAGTGCCCTTTTCCAGAACTTTTGTTTGACTCCACCCATTTCGGGTCAATAGAAGCTATTTGAAGGTAGGCTGAACTGGCTATTAAAATGGCTAAGGTGATTAGTTTCCTTGGTCTCCCATACCTTAGTATTCTTTGCTAGTGATCCTTCCAATGCTAATGGAAGATTTTACATACAGGACAATCCATAATAATACATGTTTTCTATAGAAGATGGACCTCAGTTTGAAAGATATATAAAATGTGAATGCTCTTATAACTTTATTTATTAAAATTCGGAGAGATTGATTTTGTCTGCGTTGCCTAACCATAATTTTGCACAAGCCTCTCTTTCAATTTGTGGTTGCAGTAACATATATTTGTGCATTTTCCAAGCAGGAAGAGTGTTTTCCTTTAACAGAGCAGTCTCTTAGTCTCAGCTGGGTTTAAACAGCAAGTGGTGGTATTATTTATTGCAAAGCATCAAAAATGTATTTATCTTTCTGTGGAAAGATGGGCCTCAAACCTGCCAAGATTTATATATGACAGTAGCCACCTTTAGTTCAAAAATCTTTGCCCCCAGTGTCTTTTCTTCTGATTTCATTAATCATGTATCCAGAATACCAATTTTGTAGATACAGTATTCATGTCTTCATTCTGTGACTTTATTTCTTATGGGGTGATGCCAATAGGCAGACAAATCCACAAATCACAACTCTAAAGGGAATGGCAATAAAATGAATTGCATTTGCTGTAGTATTTTGTGGAAATCAAAGCTAAAATGAATGTCATATTTTCTTCATGATTCCCCTGGCTTCCACAATCAAATCTTTTGGGCACAGCTAAAGAAAATGAACCACCACAAATTCATGAGTTACATTCCTTGGGCAAGCAATTCTGACCCTATGGCCAGCATCAGTGTAATCTGGCTGAAATCCATTGAGAAGTACTTGAGGCTCCCAAAGTAGTTGCTCCCAAACTTATCTGAATGAAATTTATCTGAATGATAAATTTATCATTTATCGAATGATAAATTTATCAGGGAAATTTATCTGAATGATAAGATGCAGAGCTAGGTTGTATTCAGATGCCAATGAGCAAATCACTTGTCCATGATTTGCATAGGTTTTCTGGTTTAGGATTCTGGTATGCAGAAAAGAAACAACTCTCAATTTATTATATCCCCTGAATGTTGACCTCACAACCGATTGTGGTCAGATCAAACACTTCCTAAACCACGAAGTCAAACTGAAAAAGTACAGGGAACATGTGATTTTGAGTATTCTAGGGTTATTTGTGATGTCCAAAGGCAGATTTATGCTGCAATTCTGTTTGCCCTTAACTGCCACTACAGCTCCTTCTGCTCTATACCACAGGAGAGAAGAACCTGAATCATAGACCTAGGCCGTTTCCGCACAGCCCCCGAGGTGCCCCCACGCCGGCAAGAATTCTGCCGGCATGGGGGCAGAGGCCATTCACACGCAAGCGTGCGTGTGGCCTCAGGGGAGGCCGGCAGAGGACAGGCAGCTCCGCATGGAGCCGCCTCTGCCCCCTTCCCCGTCCCACTCACCTTGTCCCCGTCGTCGGCCTGCTGGCCTCTGAAGCCCCGCCCACGCTGCCCTCTGACCTCCAGGGTCAGAGGACAGTGAGGGAGGGGCTGCAGAGGCCAGCAGGCTGACGACGGGGACAAGGTGAGTGGGACGGGGAAGGGAAACAGCGTGTTCCCGGCGGTGCTGTTCGCACCGCGCTGCTGGGAACACGCTGTTGTGGCAAAAACAACCCTTTAAAGGGTTGTTGTTTAGGGTGGCCTGATGCTGCCCTGGGGGAGGGGGAGCGCAGTCAGGTCAGCGCTGCTGCTTTGCAGCAGTGCCGCCTGTGCGAATGGCTCCCTGGGGACGGCGTTTATCCCGTCCCCAGGGCACCATAAAAAGGCCGTGTGGAAACGGCCCTAGTCATTAGCTGGCCCAGAAGAGATACCCAGCCCCATATATTCCTATAATTTAATGTTGCATTTCTGTGCTGAATTTTAATTGACATAAGACACTTTGGGATCCAGTCCTGCTCGAAAATCAAAGCATAAATATAACATAATAAATCAAAGATGTATTCATTCTGGTAATTATTCTATTTGAAGTATAACTGAGTGTGAGCAAAGAAAAATTCCCACATATTAGCCATGAGCACACCATACCAAATTAAGACAACTATGTTCTCTCTCTCATCTCTGTCATTTAAAACACCGATGAATTTCCAGATTGAGGCAATTCTATTCTATGGGAATATGAAAATATGACGAAGTGTCATAACCTAATTAAAGAAACAGGATAGGAACTTTTGGGAAATTGCAAACAGTTGCAAGGAGATGTTCAATGTATTGTTGAAGGCTTTCACGGCTGGAATCACTGGGGTGCTGTGTGGTTTCTGGGCTGTATGGTCGTGTTCTAGCAGCATTCTCTTCTGATGTTTCGCCTGCATCTGTGGCTGGCATCTTCAGAGGATCTGAAGATGGCAACCACAGATGCAGGCGAAACGTCAGGAGAGAATGCTGCTAGAACACGGCCATACAGCCCGGAAACCACACAGCACCCCAGTTGCAAGGAGGTTACACTTCCATTGTATCACAGTGGTTAAGGGGATATGTGGCAAGCAGCTCTCTTTCTGTCCTTTCTGTAAAATAATGGTGGCTATGTAGTTTGAACAATAAGTAAAATCTAAACTTGTTGGCTTTAAAGTATGACTAATAAATAGTTTTAAAGGTAAAAAAAACCCCTTTAATTATATACCTAAGACAGGAAGACCAAACATGAGATGGATTGGCTTTATACAGGAAGTCACAGCCCTCAGTTTGCAAGGACATTTTGGAGGACAATGAATCACATGGTCACTATGAGTCAGAAGTGACCTGAGGACACTTAACACTCACGCACTTAGGCCGCTTCGAAGCAGCCCAGTTGAGCGATGACGGCCTGGGAGCTTTCAAAAGGTTTCCAGGCCGCCCAGTTTGCACAGGCGCCCAGCTGCTGCAACTTCTTCTTCTGCAACTCTTCTTCCCTCCCCCCAGGTGCGTCAAACCGCCCTAAACAAAATAACAACCCTTTAAAGGGTTGTTGTTAGAGGGAGCGTCTTCCCTGCTGCGCGGTGGGAACCGCGGCGCGAGGAAGACGCTGTCTTCCTCATCTCGGGCCTAATCAATGCAAAGCCTCCTTTTCTCTAGGGAAGTCAGAAAGTTCCCTCACTATTTCACACTGTCCTCCCACCCCTCCAGGGGTCGGAGGGCACCGCTGGGCATGGGCTGCGACGCCTAGGCTGCACGAGGAGGACACCGCGGAGTGGGGCGGGGGAGGGCGCAGAGGCGGCTCCCCGCGGAGTCGGGCCTGTCACTGTCGGTTCCTTCGGCCACACCAGATCAGCACGCATATATGCGAGCAGGCTCCTCACTCAACCTCCTCAGAACTCCTATCATATTATGGCTCATCATACATGATTTTTACTGGTTACTGCTTGCTATTGGTATTTTACTGCTAGTGGCTTCTTTGATTTGATTTTAATTTGATGGGTTGCTGTACTGGTTTATATGTTAAGGGTTTCTTTATTTGTTTATATTTTAATTACATTGTTATATGGGTTGTTTTAATTAGAACATACTGTTGTATTCCATGCTGGGCAAATGCAGTGATCCTTTGCCCCCTTTATTGTTTTAAATCTTCATCTTTCCTCATGCAGCAGATGTTATCTGTTTGACCTCATTTTGTCAGAGTTCTTATCAAGTTGCCCTCATGATTATCCTGATTCTTCAAAGGTTGACAACTTTACTGATTATATATATCCCTATGTCTCCTTCTGAACAGTTAGTGTCTTTGCCATATTCATGAAAAATGCATTCCAGTTCCCGGTTGGTAACAATTCTATGAAGGGCCACTTTCCTTTGCAGATGGGACAGGATAGCTTTACTGTAGGAGAACATCAACAACATTGTCTTTCCTCACCATAAAATTCCTCCACCAAAAATTCCTCCACCATAAATATCTAGATCAATGCCTAACTGGTTTGTTAGTTTCTTCCCCTGAGACAATTCACTGCCAGTCAGCAGAGATGAGCAAAAGGAGGTAACTTTTATTCAAAACTTTGAATGTTGGAGTGCTACAGTAAAAAAGATACAACATTTCTGAGCATTTGCATTTTTGATCCCCAACTCTCTTTATTCTTCCAGTCCTTTCAGTTTCAACCTGTATTTCTTACAACCAGCTTCTGACACATTCATTTTAAATTCAGAAACTCAACCCCATCTTCCTCTTATACAGCTTTCTCTCCTCTCACTGTTCTAACTGTTCTGTTAGCCTTCCTGCAACATTCCTCCAGCTCTCATTGGCTATTTTCTGACACAGGTAGAACTGGACCTGTCTGTCACAGTTGGGTTCAGGAATGATTAGCACTGTCACCATAACTTGAAAACTCTCATATCTATCTGTGACAAATGGATGAGCTTTTGAGTGGGAACAGTCTACTCAAATAGTTGTGCTACTCATATAATTGGAACACAGCTGGGTTCTTGAGTTTAGAAAGTTTGGGCAAAGATAGATCTGAATCAATTTTACTTAGCTCTCTTTGTCTCTGACATTGTTATTAAAATGTTATGAAAGCATTTTTGATCCTATTAAGGTTTTTAAGCTCTTAACTTTATTATATATGTTTTTGCAAGGCCTAAATGACTTGGCAGTGTCACTTTCAATTTTGAAATGAGAAAAATAATAGTGTAGAAAGGGAATGAGATCCTGGTTTGATTACATAATTTGATGAGTGTACTGTAAAGATTTGCACAGCACATATCTCAGCAGTATCAAAGTGGGTAACAGTGCAGACCTAAGGACACTTTCCACTTGAATAGTCCTGAGTAGGATTCCGAGTAGATCTGTTTAGGATTTCTCCCTAAGAGCAGTGGTGGGATCCAAAAATTTTAGTAACAGGTTCCCATGGTGGTGGGATTCAAACAGTGGCGTCGCGCCAATGGGGCTGGGTGGGGCATGATGGGGGCGTGGCCGGGCATTCCGGGGGTGGGGCATTAATAATTTCCCTGTTACTGTAAAAAACTCTTACTGTAAAAAAAGTTCCTAATTTCCAGCTGGTATCTTTCTGTCCATAATTTAAACTCATTATAGCAAGTCCTATCGTCTACTGCCAGCAGAAACAACTACTTCTCCTCTAATTGACTGCCTGTCAAATACTTAATACTTTCAAATACTTAATTTTGTTTCTGGAAATCAAAAGAAGGATACTTTCCTTTACCAAGGAACTTGACCATATTACTAAAACATATTTTTAAAACAGCCCAACAGGGAGAATTATCCTGTTTTCTACCTTCGCTAACCAGCCACATAGGAAACAACAGGACTTTATGATTTTTGGACCTAATAGAATTTCTAATGGAAAAGTGGACCCAATTAGTAACCCGCTCTTGGCACACACAAATAATTAGTAACCCCCTCTCGGGAACTGGTGAGAACCTGCTGGATCCCACCTCTGCCTAAGTGCAAGAGGATACACACAAGAGCAAGCATAATTGATTTCACTAGAATTTACTTCTGGTTGCCTATGCATCAGGAATGTACAGCTGTGATCTTGTGCAACTTTTGGGAATTACCCTGTGGAATGACTTTCAGCACACCTACATGAGATGGTTCTGCTCAGCTGTTCTATTGAAGCTGAAGGGAAAGATCTCTTGAGTCGCATATGTGGTCAAACTCTACCATATCTCATCCAGACTCTTGAATTTTCATATTGAAATCTCTAGTTTGTGCCTAAATGTCAATTTGATTTTTAAAACAAAATCTTGCATATCTTTAGTAACAATAAGGGAGGAATCTGCAAAGTCTGTAATAGGTCAATTCTGCACAGCACAAATAAGGCATCCTGTGGATGGGAAAAGGTATCTTTAAGTAAGTGAACTCCACACACATCTTTCTTCCTTAAGATGTCTCTTGAGGGGATGCTGGTGGCATCCTAATTTTATGGTGCAAAACTACCAACTCCCCCCCCCCCAAGTTGTCTACAAGTTGTCTCTTCTTACCATTCAGAGCTGGGAAGCTGAGATGACATCTTATTTTTCCCACCTGACTGTTAATGCTCTTTTGTCAATTTCATCCACCACTAGTGCCTGACGTTTTTTTTGGAGGGTTCTCCAACATGCCTGGAGTTTTTTGCTTAAGGTTTTCCTGGGATGCTTGCTCTGCAGGCTCCAATCCTGGATGCCTTTTCAGCTTGAAAAGTACATGGCTGTCCTCTGCTCATCCCACCGATTCAGGCAACATAGAGTTTCCTCCTTTTCAAATATTTGATGAGCTGTCTTCGAAGACACAAATTCAAGCATATGAGGCCTCGCATGCTTTGGGAGACCTCTTGTGCCAGTGCAATCCCCTGCCTCACGCACCAGTCCACCCATTGTGCCAGGTCTCTCTAGCGCGCTGGTGCGATCCCTGGGAGAGGCCAGGCACACTAGCCGGAGAGAGGCCTCGCATGCAGCGGGAGGCCTCTCACGCCCGCGCAATCCCCCTGCAGGCCTCTCGCCATGCTACGCCTCTTTCCCTGCTATCTCCAGGGAGAGGCCAAGCATGCCGGCGTGATCTCTCAGTGGGGGAGAGGCCTCGTGCACCGTGGGATAGGCCAGGTGTGCTGTGGCAGGGAGGTGGGAGTGCTCAAACAGACGCTGTGGTGCCTATCTGAGCCCCACCCCTGAATGTGAAGGGGGCGTGGGGGGTGGGGGTGGGCACCCAGAGCAAATGTTGTCCCTGGGTGCCATTTCCCCCCATGCGCCTTTGCTGGGGGGGGAGCCTCTTTCTCCTCTGATGCCAAATTAGATGTCCCCAGAATGTCTCATTTGTGTTGTGCATAATTCTCTTGAACAAAAGTCTAGTACACTAGAGACTTAAGTTCACTTTCTTCTACTTTGTCATGCTTTTGTTTCAGAGAATCCTGGGAATGAGTTTTTTTGTAAAGGTGCTTTTCTTTATTAGAATTCTTTATTAGAAGAATTCTTTATTAGAGTTTCCTGATTTTCGGACAAGAGGGAATGGCTGTGTTTTTATTGATTTAAATCATTTTAAAACATTCCTTTCATGCATAGTTCAAACAGTTTTGAAGCATAATTCAAGCTCCTTTTCCTGGGGAAGAGGGTTAGGGAGGAGGGGAAGGTGCCTGTCATCTGGTTATGGTCCACTGACCCTGGGGAGAGGATTAGAAAGGGGGAAAGGGAGGGGAGAAGGCAAAGGCCCCATCATCTGGTTGAGGCCCACCCACCCTGGAGGGAAGGGTAGGGTAGGGTAGGGAGGGGGGGAATTCAGATCCATTCAGGTATAAGCTGATTGTGGATTTCAACATTCCTTACACTTAGTTAAAGGACAATTTCAAAATGAACAATACAGAATTCATGTTATACAATGAACAGTGACCACTAGATCATGGAGCCTTTAAATAACAACTCTTAGATGCAGTATAGGAATTGCTTGGAGAAACCTCAGTATTTTTGTGCAGAGTATCATGGTTATATACACTGTATGTGCAGCGCCTTGATTATAGGTGACATTGCATTAGGAGTAATTTATAAAAAGAGAAATGATACATTTCCAGTTTTTATAGAAGCCAAACCTTCTCATTACTATAGTGCTTTCCACTTGGTACTTGGAATTGTGCTCTTAAACAAACTGATGATAACCAGTGAAGTTCTTTACAGCTAAGATATATATTCCCAGTGGCCAGTCTTATTAATCTGACTGTTACATTCATACTCTGATGAAGCTTCTAAGCAGTCATCAAAGGCAGCTCCATGTGCTATGCATTGTAATAAGCTTGGATGTAACAGGACCAAGGATTCCTGCCTTATTCATCAATAAGTATGGAGATGAGTTCTTGGAAGTGATTGTGATTTTGGATTAAGAGAGAGGAATCTCCTTTGGCTAGTGAGGAGACTAACATTGAGAACTGGCATAAGTTTGCACAAAACACTGAGCACTTGACCAATCCCACATTTCTTTGTTGCATTTTGAAATAGTTGGCATTTTCTGGGTGTATAGCACATTAATGTTCTTACTTTATTTTTGTTACTTTATCCTTGCATCTTAGGGGCAAACTAGATGTCTCGGTCAGTAACGTGCCTTCAGTAATTGGCACCTGCAGCAAGTACTGAAAGTGTGCCTCCAAAATTGTGCCTTCCCCCCTCTTGCCTGCCTCTCCAAGGGGGGTGGGGTGGGCCAGACAAGTGGCAAGTGAGCAGTGGGTGAGCAGCGGGTGAGCGGGGTGGGCTGGGCAAGTAGCGGATGAGTGGGATAGGCTGCGTGAGAGGGCCAGGCTGGGTGAGCAGGTCGAGGCAAGTTGGGTGAGTGGTGTGTGATGGGGCAGGACATGTGAGCAGGGCAGGCTGGGAGAGTGGCAGACCAGTGGACCGGGGCAGTTTGCCACATAGGATGGGAAGCAACATGACAGCCTGTTTCTTTTATACTCTGGTTTCTCTTCAGATCGTATAAATCTTCCGTCTGTTTCTTTTCACCACTGCCCCACCCCCACTGGGCCCTGATTGCTTCTGAAGAGGAGGGCTGGGAGGTTGCTGCCAGACCAAGCAGGAGTGTGCCTTGCTCCCACTGCTGCTCCATCAGGCCCTGCTTGCTCCTGGGGACAGAGCAAGGGGACTGGCTGAATGTGCCCCCCACATCACTTTTTAAAGTGGTGCCTAGGTCATCTGCCCCCTCTGGCCCATTAGATCCACCATTGGTCTCAGTGGTTTTATGGCTGCCATAAAGACTCCACTACTATTTCAAAGTCATTTAAAAACTCTGTGTGGGCCAGATCCTGATCAGCACTGCAGTGCAGAGCTCTTGTCCACCCTCTGTTCCTTTTCAAGTACTGAAACAGTCATGGGGTATGTGTGACCATTGTGGTATTTGACAAGGCAGCAGCCTGCCTTGCTGAGGGTTGAAGAAGGGCCTGATGAGGATTGAAGAAGAAGAAGAGTTTGGAGCTGATTCCCCTACAGAAGCACTGTGGATATCAATAGCTGGTGTGAAGGATAGTCTAATATTAGGAATATATTATCGTCCCCCTGACCAAAGCACACAAGAGGATTCTGAGATGAACAAGAAATTAGAGAGGCCAACCAAAGGAAAAACGTAATGGTAATGAGTGATTTCAACTATCCCCACATAAACTGGAAAAATGCATGTTCAGGTCATAGTAAGGAGAGAGCATTCCTGGATATGCTACATGACTGTGGCTTAGAGCAGATGGTTCTGGAACCAACCAGGGAAGAGGTGATCCTAGATAGAATTCTATGTGGGACCCAGGACCTGGTGAGGGAAGTCAGTGTTGTTGAGCCAATAGGGAACAGCGATGCTGTTCAGATTCAGTATCTCTGCATGCGAACAAGTGACAACTGCTAATGTAGTTACATTTGCCTTCAGAAAGGGAAATTTCTCAAAGATGGGGGGGGAAAGTGCACAGGAAGTTGAAAGGGAAAATTAAGAGAATCAAAACTGACCGAAATGCTTGGAGGTTATTTAAAAACACAGTAATAAACGCTCAGCTGGAATGTGTACTGTAGTTTAGGAAAGGCAGCACCCAGTCTAAAAGAAAGCCACCATGGTTAACAAGGGAGGTTGAGGAGTTATCAGAAAAAATATGTTTTTTAGAAAATGGAAGTCCAGCTACCACAGGGCATGGGGGCGTGGGGGTGCCATTTTGCCCCACTACGACTCTGATCAGATGCCATTGTGGTGGCCTGCCTGCTGAGTAGTTTGAGGTTAATGCCCAGGGGACCAGAGAGGGTGGAGGTGCCTAGGATGTGGAAAGTCCTTGCATGCCCCATTGAGCATCTTTCCCTTGCGCAGTAGCCCTTTCTAGCTTACGTGGTTTTCTATGTTACAGGGTTTATGGTTTGGTTTTTTAAAAAAAATATAACTTGGCAACATATGCGTTGTAGTTTTCATAGGTTTTGTGCCTGCATTTAGTAGATAGAACCTCCCTGATGACAGCTGAAGACACTTATCAACCAAGATTGTGATTAAATCATTAATGCGATCTCCTTTTTAGCATATTCATCACATATGCCCTGCTTTCATCCTCCCCCTGCTGTATAGGGTCCCTAACATCATCGGGACCCATCACTCTTCTTGGGAGGGTTGCATATGGGTTCGTGGGATACTGTTTTAGAATGAAAATTTTAAACTTTTATATATTTATGTTTATATATGCTTTTATATTGTTCACCGCCCTGAGCCCTTTGGGGATAGGGCGGTATACGAAATCAAATAATAAATAAATAAATATATAAATCCCTATAATAAGTACAAGCATGTACTTATTCTGCCTTGAGTCTTAGAGTAAATAAATAAATAAATAAGTTCCAGATTTAGACAGTTTGCCTTAGCCATTAAAGAACACTGAAATAGGCAGTTTTATGGAAGAGGACATACTTCACATCTGTAAGTCACTAACTAGAAAATGTTATTGTTTTGTGTACTTAAAGAATGTGATAAACAACAGATGGGAAGGCAGCAGTAGCGAAAGGGAGCAACCATGGGAAAGTGGTATAAGAACGCACATGTGTAATCTTTTTCTGCACAATCAAGCATATGCAAACTGTTCAATGACAAGTAAAGTTTGTTTAATGTTGGGTTTTGTTGATTGCAATTTGCAGACAGATTGAGAGCCAAATGGATGAATGGTCAGGCATCCCTGGCATATACTGCACTTTCTCAGGGGGAAAAATAAGTAGTGAGCTGTTTAGAAGGGGCAACCTTTGGGCAATTAGCCCTGAAATCATACACACCTAATATATTTTACATACCATTTTGGACTTAGATTTTAATGGAAGGCAAACTGAGGTATGTGTTTTTGCGTATGTTTGAGTATTATCCTTTTGCCTCAAGCCAAAAGACTAAAGCCAAAAGCCTGTTGTCTGACACGATACCAATTTTAGATAAATGTATATCCTGTTATCTGCTCCAGATTAGGAGTATGTGCCATTCAGCTTTTCTTGCAGTGAGATGAACTAAAGAAAACCAAACACTGGTGGATTCTGCATAGCATAATATAACATCTTTAGGGTGTTATAAAAAGACCTGTTTTGGCATTTTGTGTTTCTACAGCATGGGGAAACACAAGCATTGCCAGTCAAAATGGATCTTTTTTCCTGCCTGCTGCATGGAGCTTTTGTCAGTTTCACAGTGGCACCCCCCATTTTGTGTACTGGAGCAGATTCTCTGTGAAGATTACCTGTGGAGGTTTCCTCTGCTTGCAGCTCATCCATTTGCTATTTCACTGGAAAAAGTAGATGAATACAGTTTATTTTGCCCAGAGATCCTGAACATGTTTTTTTTCTTTTTTCTTGTTTTGAAAGAGATGTCTGCATAGCCATGGCAACACAAATATACTCAAGTTGCAGCTTCTCTGATCGCGTCATTGTAGCTTCATAGACATTCCTCTAAAAAAAAAACAGTAGGAAAAAGGATCACTAAACAAAACAAACTTTATTCATGTAATTTTTACATTAAAACAGTAAACAGATGAACTGCAAGCAGAGGAAACCTCTGTTGGGAATCTTCATGGAGAATCTTCTGCAGCACACAAAAAGGTGGGCACAATTGGGGGAAATGAAAGTAAGAGGTTTGGACAAGAGAAATAAAGTGTTTCCTGCCTGATTATGTTTACTCAGCAACCCAAGTTGGGAGAAAAAGATTGCTAGTCCAGTGATTTTTTTAAAAACGTGGGTTGAGAGGAATATAATGAGCTGAACTCATTTTGGGGAAGAGAGCTTTGCAAAGTTCTTCTCCAAAATGCTTTTCGTAACATCCTAAAGATGTTATATTTGTGCTGTGTGGAATCCATCACTATGAAAATATGGTGAAACCATGTAGCCGTGACCTTTACCAGACTCCTACATGCCGCTAAGAAAGACATTTCATGGCTGTGCCATCCAGCTCAAGAATTCTTAACCTATCGCCTTTGAGAATGAATAATTCAACTTAAAGCAGATAAAAATCCAAGTATTGATCTTTGTACATATGTTCCTTAAAGGAATACAATCAGCACTGATGGGGAAAGAAATAGCAATAATCTGGCAATCAGTTTACTAGCTCTGCATTAGGAAGGTCATGGGAGCTAAAGGGATTTATCTAATGTAACTAAGAGAGGTTTGTGGTGGAAATTATAGCCAACCCCTGGATGCTCTTATAGCAAGTCATTTAGTTCTAACAGCCACAAGTCCCAACACCTAAACATTGAGAAGAACTTGCTGATGGTAAGGACTGTTCAGCAATGGAATATGCTGCCTCAGAGTGTGGTGGAGTCTCTTTTGGAAGTTTTTAACAGACGCTGGATGACTATCTATCAGAGTGTTTTGTGTTTTCCAGTGTGGCAGGGGGTTGGACTGGATAGTCTCTTCCAACTATATGATGCTATGATTTTAGGTGCAGACAGAACAGTGCAGGTCTGCCTTCACTGGGAGAAGAGTACAGTTCTATCATCACTGTCATGGAACTGTGACAAGTTCCAAAAACAATTATTAAAAAAGAGTTCCTAACGGTATCATACAAGGGCCCCCATGCATGTTGAGCCTGCAGACACTCTGGGAATTTTGGGAAAGGGTGTTGCCACTATAAAATGGCTGCCACTGGAAGCTGTAGAGAAAGTGGTGACTAGCCACTTCTCAAACGTGGGTCAGGATTTCAGGTGCACACAAAAATTCAGAGGCAAAAAATTTGAATAAAATATTTTAAAGGTTTTTTGAGCTCAGTATACAAAATAACAGAAAAAAACTAAAGAATAAAATAATGGCATAAAACATTGGTAGCTTAGCTTCAAAACAAACTGCAAGCAAAGAGAGAGACAAAAAGTATTACTGATAAGAACTGGCCGGCAGAGTGTAACAGCTTCAAAATGCCTAAGATAGCAGGCTGGGAAAAAAAAAGTTAAGCTCAGACATGTAGAGAAAAGAATGAGAAAGAAAGATAGAAGTGCTTCTTTGAATGTTGAAGGACAATTATACAAAACTGCTGGTCAGGTGACATAAACAGACCAATCACACTCTAACCCTAATTAACAAAGCAGTTTGGTGCAAAGTCATTGTTGCTATCAGGTGCAAATACTTGAAAGGGATTGTTGAAATCCTAACTACAGGAAATATCCTACAGCTGAAGTGTGACCTTTAGCTTCAGCTACAAATATGTTGGAAGAAAATTAAAGTAAAAAGGACAATTTCTCCACAGGGGCAGATAAGTATTTATTTTCTCCAGGAATGGTGTGTTAGCAGATCTACTAATTTAATATATTAGCGTTGGGGAGAAGCGGTATTGGAATTTTCCAACCATAAAATGAAGTGCTTGGGGGGTGGGGATGCAATCATTCAGTTTCTGAGGGATTTAGAGAGCTTTCAGTTCAGTTTCTGAGGGATTTAGAGAGCTTTCAGTAAATTGTGCAGATGTTCAAGCTAACAAATATTTATCTGACTTAAAACAAATTACAGTGGGAGGTCGTACTTACAATATGTAAGTCTTTCTAAGATTGGGTACTTTGATGGAGCAATCCAGGCTTCAAGTCTGGACTTGATGGGAGGTGACTGGAATTTTACTCCCTGCCCCCTGCCAATTCTGTTTCCAACCATCCTGACTTCTCCATCTTTCCATCACCTTGAGCATACCTCAAAGTCATCTTGAGAGGTGGTGTGTGGCAGGGAGAAGACCCAAGTCCCAAGAAAGAAACAAGGCAAACAAGAACGAAGATGAGAGGGTGACAAAAATAAGTATAAAAAAATGAAGGAATGTGAATGGGACAAATGCACACAAAGTGAAGAAAGAACAATTGAAAAAGGAAAATAAGGAGTGTGGAATGGGCCAGGGAGCAAGGCGGCAAGGAAGAAAAGCCAAAAAGTGCCTTCAGGTGCCAAGGAGTCCATAGGTGCTGTGCTGGAGATCACATGTACAGTAATGCATTAGACTAGGTCAGGGAACCTTAGCTCAAATTTCCACTGAATCCCCATGAAGCTAATTAGGTGGATTTTGACTTTTTCTTTCTCCTGAGCTACTTTACAGGGTTTTTTTTGTGTGATGATAACATGGAAGAGAAAAAACTATACACCTCCTTGACTTGCTTGGTAGAAGGATGGAGGCAAAATATTTTTCCTTCTTCGTGTACAGTAAAAATTCTTTAGACAAGGCAACATGTTCTGTCATTTATGAGGCTATCAGGATTATCATTATGTTTTGCTGTCTCTGCACATATATAATGTCACTCTTTAAATGTGCTAGATTTTAATTGATAACTTTAATGTGTCAAGCTGCAGCCTGCAATCATTAGTTACTGCTAAGAGTCAAGCCTGCAGCAAGTTCAGAATCTGGGATCTGAGAACTGTCATGTGGGACTGCTATTTGTGCATTACCAAGTACTGGCTTCAGAAGAAAAAATGTTGAAACTTCAGAACGAAAGCCAGACAGACCATCAAGATACTCTTTTAACAGCAGAAGGTTAGACTGAGTGGCATGATCCTAGCTAATGTCCCAGACTGGGTGCGCTCAGCAGTTTGAATCAGATGCCATGTGTCTTTGATGCTGTGATCTGTGTAACAGACCACTTGGCTTTGCTCACACATTCCTTACTCCAGTACAAGAGAAGAATGGTCTGATAGTTATCATGGCTTATTTCTTCTTACCAGGTTAGCCTTCTCCAACATGCTGTTTTAAGACGAAAAGTATTCTTTCATAGCTGTGATTGAAAGTAGGAGAATTGTGGAGTGGAGGGAAGGCTGCTTTTCATTTTAAAAATGCTTGGCAAAGGAGATGTGGAAGTCAGTTACTTGTTACAACAGGGACCAAGCTGAGAGGGCAAAGTAATCATAAGGGTAAATTAGTCTAATGTTAGCTGTCAGTAATTTTGTTGTCAGTAAAAGCCTACTTAATATAATTCTAAAGCTCTTTTACAACATCATCCCGTTGTGTAATCAAGTGAAGGTTTATACGACAATGCGTATTCAAGTCTTGCCCGGGAATTTTGATTTTGAGTTAATGACAATAATAAATAAATAAATAAATAAATGAGCTGTGTAATTTTGAGATAAGTATAAAATGCTTGATTATTCTTTCCTAGTGTTGACATTTTTTAAAAAACGAATGAAGTATTAAACTGTAACAGAGGATACAGAAAAGGGAAGCAGGTCTTTGCAGGTTGACTACCAGGTATCCTTGCAATGCTCTCCATAATACCGGAAGAGAAGGGACATGGACAGGGGCTAAGTCAGAACTTGGGCCCCTATTTGCATCCATGCATCTCCAATTCAAAAATTACCATATTAACATGGACAGAACTCTTTCATCCTGCAGTGTTTTCTCAATGCACCTTTGAGCTGCTGCAGTAGTTTCCAGCGGGAACACTGATGTTTTTGCAAGTCTGTCCCAACATTCCACATTCTCCCACACTTTGATATTCATATTCATTTGAATGAATATGCATATGTAGTTCACATAAGAGCAACATTTCAGGCTAATTAATATTCATAGTTCCCTGCCTGGATTTTTTTTCAAAAAATAAAGTATAATAATATTTAGAACTTTCCTGAAAAAAAAAATCAGGGTATCTATAGGACCAGTTATTTATTCAGTGAAGTGGCCTGAAGGCAGGGGCCAATTAAACATTGCCATTACTCTGGGGCTTTGAGTAGTGTGAATCCTCTGCTCTCCCAGCTCTAAATTTGAAAGCAGATAAGAAAGAGGAATTATTGTTGGAAGACAGATGAATATTTCACAGAGACTTAGCAATTCTAACCATCCAATAACAGTGCTTCTCTCAATGACATTCACATATTAATCAAGTATGAAAGGCACTAATCAGCACATAAAGTCAGCACTCAACCCAGTCCTTATATCCTCCCACAATAAGCCAGGAAAAGCCAACTGATTTTTCTCTACTACAACTAATGCCAATCCAGTTTTTCTCTCCCCCCGCCCCCAAGCAGACTGTTTCCAGTGCTGCCTTATCAAGGTGCAGAGCATCAGTGGCACAGACGGGGTAAGGCTTCTTCATCATTGCTGTCCTTGTGAGGGGGTCCTGAACTTGAACAGCAGACTACAAATTGTAAATTCTTCTAGTCGGGAGCAAATGTCTTTATAAGGTTTTGCCCTAGAAGAACTGGGCATAGTTGGCACATTGTATTATACTCTTTAAGAGGACATGACTTTGGCGTTTTCCCCACAGCCAATATATCCTGGGATAAGGAGGTGAAACATCCCAGTTCAGCCATGAATTCCTCATGGCTTCCGGGTCTAACTTGGGCCCGCCTCATGCGATTTCCCTTTTCCCATGCTTTTTAAAGAACAATAAAATTGGCAGTTCTTTTTAAAAAACCGCAACGATCCTCCCATGCAACACCACGGGAGACAGACTGGTTTATTTTTCCAACCTCGTCAGCTGCAGCAAATCAGAACATCAGAAAAACGGGACAGTTCGTTCATGCACAGCAACATCAGCAAGAATGACACTAAACCAGGGGCGTGCACCTGAAGTTCTTCCTCCCGGTCTGAATACGCTGCTGGGCTGCTGTGCGAAGGGAGAAACTGAGATAGAAACATCCCGGTATGTATGATCCCAGTTTTCCCCCAGGATATGTTGGCCATGGGGAAAATGCCTCAGTGTGGAAGACCTGGGTGCCAATTTAAACAACACTCCAACAATTGGTCTTTGTCATTAAAAAAAGCTTTATAATTGCAATTTGTAGTCTGGTAGCTAAACACTGTATTACTGTATTACTTTTGATCATTGAGGAAGACCAGTACAGTGTCTGTTTTAAGGCTCAAAAAAGTATGTCATTGGAACCTTCAGTGTATTGTAATTGTGATATTGTTTTTATAAGGGCCCTTTACAAGTGTCAATATTTTAATTTGTAATGAATACATAAGTGATTTTGATATTTACTAGTTTTATATTTAGTGGCTCTTGACTTTTTAATTACTTAATTCTAGTTTTGTAGGGTTAAGTTTCTTGAACAGTAAAAGCAGCCAGACCTAGCTGAGTTATGCAAGTCAAATGTTATTAAGTCACCTTGAGGTTGCTGCTAGTCCTAAGGCTGGCAAACTCCATATGGGACACAGAGATTTCCCAGAATTACTACTGGACCTTAGATTACAGAGATCTGTCCCCCTGGACCAAATGACTGCTTTGGAGGAGTGGCTATATGATATTATGTCTGACTGAAGCCTCTTCCCTCTCCAAACCCTTCCCTTCCCCCAGGCTCCACGCCAAAATAGCGAGGAATTTTTCAACGTGGAGCTGGCAACCCTATTCAGGCCTGGTCCCTATGAGACTTTCCTCAAATGCCAAAACAGTCCTGGAAAAGGTCCTACTCCTGCCTTTTAAAGGTTGTGGTTGCCAGCAATAGCCATTGAAGGAATCAATTTGTTAAAGATGCAGGTACTTCATCTATAATTTTGGAGGGTTTTTTTTAAAAAACCCAACATTTTATTTTTAAATTTCACACTTTTCTGCAGACCTAGTTCATTTTTTAATTCTGCAGAAAGATGTGTCTTGCCCATACACCTCTCCAGTCTCTGGATTTAAGTATCCTCAGATTTGGCCGATTTTACTATTAGTCTATAGACAAGTGAGAAGCGTGCATGATTCATGGGAAGAATCCCATCTCTTCCCCTCCCCCCCCCCCGTCTTGGCTCCAAGCCCCATCAACAAACTTAAGCCTGATGGTGACAACAATGGTATCTGAGAGCTGCTGTATTTAAGTATCCTGTGCTCAGAGCAGTTCCTGCTGTCCTTCACCATGGCTGCTGAGGCTTAAAGTGCTTCCAGAGTGCTTTGCTGTGGTGGCCAGTCTGGACCTTCTCCTGGCATCCTTTATGACTAGGCCCAGAGTAGCTCCTGGCATGCTTTGCCATGACAGCTGAGCCTGGAATGGACCCCTTTGGTAGTGGCTGCCAGCTCAATTGATAAGTGCATTGTGTGTGCAGGTGCAGAAAACACTTTTTAAATATTTGGTGGGATTTAAATCCCAATATTTTAACTTTTTAGGTTTTTCTTCAAACCTGGGCAGAAAAATCTGTCATATAAGTGTAGACCTGATATGTGGATTTGGGTATCAATAAATGGAAGACACATATGGTGTAGTTTTGAGTTCTCAGTGCTTTCAGTAGGATTGTTTAAACCACTTATTTTGCCAGTATTGTTAGTAAAATGGTGTTGCTTGCACAAATGTGTTACACCTAAGGTTGGGAAATACCTGGAGACTTAGGGGTGGAGCTTAGGGAGGGTGGTGTTTAGGGAGGAGAGGAATCTCATCTGGGTATAATGCCACAGAATCCACCTGCCCCAAAGCTGCCATTTTCTCCAGAGTGATTGATCTCTGTCGTCTGGAGATCTGTAGTAATGCTGACAAATCTCCAGGTCCCACATGGAGGTAGATAACCTTACTTATACATGCATATGTTTGTATCCTACTAGTACAGTTCAGTGGGTGAATGAGGACTTAACTGCTCTATAACTCTCAAAACTTATACTGAAACATTAAAGTTTGCAGCAGTTAACTTTATCTGATGCTTTATCGCCCAGCAAGTAGAAATTGTGGCTTTATTGCAATTTCTATGCTATTATTATTTCATTATACTATTACAAGGTATCTTATGTATCCAAGTGTGAAGTGCTTCTCTTGTTGCACTACATGTGCATATTAATTTAAATAAAATTCCATTCCTTCGGGAAATATTTTTTAAAGCCTGCAATCCATTCTATCTGGGCAGGACTACAGAGCCAAGGATTAGCATAGCACTCTTTCTACACGAGTATAAATAATTAACTTCCTCAGCTTCAAAACAAGTATAACAGCCATCCCTCTATTTTACAGGAGCACAAGGCATGTCTTAAAAGGGAAGTTATTCGGCTATTTTTAGCTCCCATTAAATCAAATAGAGAGAGAAGGAAAGAAATTTTCAAAAGCAGAACATATTTTGGTCATAAACTGTATAGAATAGAATCTTCATATCCAAATGTCTACCAGTGAAAAGGCTGAGTTCGTTTTATTCAGGTTATCATAATAATTTAAAGCCCCCAAAATACTTATGAATAGATAACAATGAAGGTATTAAAGGGTCTACAATAAAAAAATCATTCCATGCCCTTTTCAGGATAAGACTGACATCAGATTTGAGAATTCATCTGCCATTTTCTGGATCTTCTTTGTTCTAGAATGTTCTGCTTGGTTCCTAATGTTTTGGGGACAGAGCTAGGTAGATACCAGAACTCAAACAGAGCATTCTAGAACGAAGCTAGTCCAGGAAATGGTGGATGAATTCTCAAATCTGGTGTCATCTTTATCCTGAAAAAGGTATAGAAATATACATGAAGGGAGTTTGGGAAAGAAAATATTCAGTTAATCTTGTGGCAGTGGAATGGAATCACATCAGTCCCATCTTGGGATCCTATGGATACTCACATATTGAGCATGATGTATACGTGTGTGTTATTTTAGTGCACAAACCTTAATGTATTTATGCCATTCAGCACATGTAATCTGAGTAATGACTATATGGTTCAACTTACACACATTGGACTTGACTTGTGAATATCTTCTGCTTAAGCAGATTGTTTACATCTGTTCCTATCTGATTTCTGGACTAGTTGTGGAACTGAGAGGGCCTTGGTTGCCCTGGTGGATGATATGTACTGGGAGACTTATTAGGGGAGTGTAACCTTGTTAATTATTCTGGACATCTCAGTGGTTTTTGATGCCATCAAACACAGTGTTCTTTTGGATTGCCTTTCAGGACTAGTACTGGGAGGTACTGTTCTGCAGTGGTTCATGTTCTTTCTCAGTGGTGGGTTTCAGGGATTGCTGCTTTGCCCTTTGGCCCATAGGTTTCCTCAAGAATCCATCTTGTCCCCCATGCTTTTCAACATCTATGTAAAGCCAGTGGAAGAGGTCATTCAGAGATTTGGACTAAGCTGCCACAAATATGCAGATGACTCTCAGCTCTACCTTGCACTACTGGCAGATACTATGGCTGTGGAATACCATGAACAGATGCCTGAAGCAGTTTTGGAATGAATTAGGGCTAACAATCTGAAACTTAATCTCACCAAAATAAATTTCCTGCTGATGTTTGGAATGCGGAATGGATTATCCCCTGTTCTGAATGGAGTTACAATCCCAAGGAGCAGGTTTGTAGCTTGGGGATAATCCTGGACCCAGGCCTGCTGTAGAATAAACAGGTGGCAACACTACCTGTAGGTGCCTTTCACTAACTTCAGTTTGTGAGTCAGCTGCAGCCCTTCCACTGTGGTGCATGTCCTGGTAACAGATGGATTAGATTATTGCAATGTGCTCTATGGAGGGTGGCTGTCCTTGAAGACTTTCTGGAAGCTTCAGGTACAGAATGCTATCACCACAATGTTAACTGGAATGGGTTGTAGGGACCATACCAACTCAGTCTTGTTCCACTTACACTGGCTTCACCAAACTTGGAAGGCATCATCAGGACAGGCCTCGGATAATACCCTGAAATTTTGGTGCCATTAGCTGTAAAAATGGGCCCTGCAGGCCAAAATGTGAAAAAACACCCCCCAAACACAAAAAATTCAAACAGACCTGAAATTTTTGGATTTACCTGAAAATTCAGACACATCCAAAAATGTTATGTGTCTAATTTGAGCATACAGATAATTTTATGCCCCAAAAAATCAGAATCCAAATTTTAACACATTTTTAGAGTATTTACCGACCCTAGCTGCAAGTCTGATTTTTCTTATGCTGCAAAATTAGGAGTAGCATCACCCATTTAACTTTAGCCTGGTAGGTTAGTCAGTAGGGTAGTCAGATATATCACAACTTGCACAAGGCTTGGTTGAGCAGGGATGCAGCCCTAATATTCTACCCATAAAAAGCCTTATTTTACAGTGTTGTTTCCATTCACAACAGCCCTTTGCACCAAGGCATCATAGCTATGTTTTACAATGGCCAGTGCAGAAGTGCTAGCAAAGCTATGAAAAAGGAAGGATGTGGTTTCTGGTTAAATGGGGACAAAGTTAGAGAAAGGAAGAAGCTTTTTAAAAAGTTCAAAAAGTGTTGCTCTCTTCATGTTCTTTGAGCTGAGATTTTAACCAAGTGGTCCCAGAGTTAAACACCATGCTGATTATCTGGTTTTTCAAAAGTTTGAGATCACCCTTGGGGAAAGGGTGTTTAACTATAATAGCGTCCTGTACATAAGTGATCTAATGGCTGCAAGTATGTAAAACCCAATATCATGTGTGGATATGCTTTGTACTTATTTAAAACAGATTTTGTTAGAAGTTGTACATTTGTAGCTTCAAGGGTGATGCCTTGCCTTTTTAATTGCCAGCTTTTATGGAATGGCTTGACTGAAGAAATTCAAAGGGCCCCTGCCTTGTAAAATTTCAGAAAGGCATGCAACATACAGTTTTTCTTCTGGTGATTCTTATAATTGTCAAATGTAACTAGACTATGTTCCTGGTCTGGATTTCTATGTGCTTCACTGAATTTTTAAAGTTGGTATATTTAGTAGTCCAGGTTGTAGAATAGTATAATATAGCCCAATCTCATCAGATCTGAGAAACTAAGCAGAGTCTGTAGTTTGATGGGAGACCACCAAGGAAGACTTCACAGAGGAAGATAATGGCAATTGTGTCCACATTACTGATCAAATCAAAGGTGGGTTAGTCAGGGATATGTAGTTCTATTCCTCAGTCATGTAAGTGAATATGGCAATGAAAGTTAAATATCTGTTGAGCGAATATTCTAATTTTAATGACCATTCCTTCATATAGTATGCTAAGTCTTGATGGATGCCTCCATTTGATTGTTAATTAAGGAATAATAGAATAGTCAGTGAATAGTCTGCAAAAATGACCTGCTATCATCCCCAGTTAACACTTCAATGTGTAACATCAGTGACAGATGTGGTAGTTCCGCAAACTACACAAACTGTGGCGAGACAGCTAGGATGCATATCACTGGGTAAGCTAGTACAGTCATTGGTGTATGAAAACAATAACTCAGTATCCACAACATGTGATTTCAGTCACAGTTTGCATATTCAGTTGTCAGTCACTGAGCTAGACAACAAAAAAGTATATATGTATGAGTGAATCAGACTTCAGCTACAGTCCTCAGATATCTTCTGAGTTTCACTGTCTATCCACATCTTAATTTATTTGTTTCAGATTTATCTCACCCTTTCTTGACAGTCTGGGAAAGTCTGCCTTTTAGTGAATCCCAGTCAACACTAACTTGGTGCCTTCACAATGAAAACAGCTGTCAGTGGTGATATACCTACAGGGATAGCCTCTGTTGTGATATTTCTAGGTGACACCTTTTCTGAGCTGCTACAGCTCTTTCTAGGCTGACACCATTTTATCCAGATCTATTTCTCCCAGCTTTGGGATAGTCTGCACAATATAGTTTTTATTGGTAGCTGTTATATTTTCTACATCAGCCTCTAGCACAGTTAAACTGTTTACGATGATTGTTGTCTTGCTGCCAGCTTAGATAGTCATCACCCTCTCATCTCATCTCATATTGGAAAGGCTTTTCCATAGAGATTTGCAAGATTGTCAGGTGGAAGCTTCCAAATAAAATGAGAAATATACAGTTGTCTCCTGTTTTTAATGATCACAATGGCCACATTTGCCACACAACTGAACAAATCATTGTGATCACCAGCACAGAAGATGCATTCTAAGTGCATGTTGATAGCATAGGATGTTAGTCAAAACAAGGGATATTACATTAATTCAGGGTGAGCAACACATTCAGCATTGAAGAGCAAAGACATATGGAAAACACAGTCAGTCAGAGGTCTCAGGGTTCTTTTTGTATTTTTATTTGCATACAATTAATGACATTTGCATAAAATCTGTAAGTGGAGTGTGACAGTTTCTGGATGATTGACATGTTGCAAAGGTTTTCCTCGCCTGATGCTATTTGTTTAGTTTCTACTGTAGCATACTAGAAAGCTGGTTTGTATGGTAGATGATTATCAATTAATTGAAATTTCAGTTTTACAGGCTCTATAAGTATTGCTAAAGGAGAGTAATTAGGTCTAAGGGAGTTCCACCAAGTTCACCCATGTAGTGTATTCAAAGATTTGGAGTAGTCTTTAGACTGAGAACTTCTGTTTGGTATATTTAATGAGCAAATAGGTCAATTAATAAGAGTATGTAACAGAAACGTTGACTTCTCTTGATACATTACTTGTGGATAATGCTGCTTGTCTCCTTCCAGTTTAAGGCACTTTCAGTCAATCAATCAATCAAATTGGTTGCCCTGTCATAAAAAAATGATCTTAAATTCCAGAACTCCCCTCCCCCCCAAAAGACTGCTTTGAATCCCCAATAGAGTCCAACCCAAAAATCAGGAATAAATGGTAAAGATGTTCTCCCAAATTCCAGAGATGAAATTATAATATTTTTCCTCAGAGCACACTCTTATCAGTGTTATCCACCAGCAACTTATGTGATCTGAAATTTATTGCACCCAGAACTTCACACAAGTCTTTGACAGACAAGTCTTTGACAACTTATATTCTTGCTTTCATCTTTCTTTCCTCTTCTTTTCTTTCCACCCCTGAAGTAGAAAACACATAACTCTCTGTTTTGTCCTCACTTTACTCTTGTCTCCGGACATATTCTCCAAAGAGTGCCAATATTTAAATGAAAGATGTGTTTACATTCCCTCTGTATTACATTTCTTTAATTGTTTTTGTACCTTTTTCTTCATTTGTATCCATGATGGGAACATGAAGGATAGAGTATGTCTCATTTTGTTTGATACAAAAGATCCAGTAGCCACTTCTGTCTCAAAAATATCTGGGAAGAAGGCCAGTGTGCAAGAGCACAATGTCTGACAAGTCTGTACCAATAACTCCAAATAAAGAAAAACATTGTTGGCACACTGTTATGGCTGTAGAAAGAAAACCTTCACTGACATTGTTGTTCAGATGATCCCCACTGCCCAATGAAGCTAAAGAATGGGAAAAATCTGGATGTACTGCTTCACGTATTGTCAACAGAAAGGAAGTTTTCTCATATGAAAATTTTTGTGAAGTTCCTTGCAGTATGTACATATGTTGCTATTATATAATACATAAGTCCTGGGTTAAGTCCCTGCATTTTTTAGTGAAAAGGATCAGGTAGGAAATATGGAAAAACAACTTTCCTGAGTCTGTAGAGTACAGCTGCCAATAGACAATACTGACCTAGATGGACCAATGGACTGAGTCAGTAAAAGGAAGTTTCATGTGTATTCATTTGTTCAAAGTATTTGTGAGTACAATCAAGTGTACAGTATAATGTCATAATGACATAATTTATGACACACAATATGGCAAATTCTGATTCATCACCAAGCCTATACTCAAAAGTATACTCTGTTACTTGAGAAAACATTTTCTGCATCACAAAACTGACAAGACAGTGGGATCACATCACTGTGAACGAAGAGCTGGCATGTGATGATATTGTGGCTAGGCTGTGAAATAATGTCACCAAATAAACTAGTTTGTCTTGAAATGCATGGGTATTGGCCTGGGAGGAGAGAGAGTAAGGCCGAGGCAGGTGGTGTGCATGCTAGAAGGAAGGGGAGTTTGGCGTAAGAGAGAAAGAAGATGCATTCATGGCAGTTGTGCCATGGATTAATTTACCCTAGTCCAGCTTCAAATGAAACTCAAGGCCACGTTGGCTATGGGTTAAGCAGCAAACCAATTTGGGAGTAGAAGGCTGTTGGGGAGCGGGGGCAGACTCCTGTGGCCCCCAACACACCTCCCCTGCACTCACTAGCTTGGAGCAGGAGGGAGACAATGAGCCATGGTCCTGGTGTCTGGGAGCAGGGGTGGCCTCCTCCCCAGACTCCCAGACCCCCGGTGCACCTTCCTCACATTTGCCAGTCAGAGGGGGAGGAGGTGGCAGCCCACGGCCCCAGGGACCACCTGTGCAGCCGGAGGTGGCGGAGGTGCCTGGGCATCCCAATGGGGGAGGAGGAGGAGGCCTGGAGCCTGGTGCAGGCCTGCCCTGGCAGCTGGAGATGGCAGCTGGCAGAGAAGATCTGGCCTCCCGGCAGCCAGACAAGCCAGCCAGAGGCCCTAACAGGGAGGAGCAAGCCAGGACTTGCTGCATCATCCTCATATGTCAGCTTTTCTTGCTTTAATGTATTTTTGAAGGTTTTCTTGGCTGGAATCACTGGGGTATTGTGTAGCTTCTGGGTTGTATGGCCATGTTCTAGTAGCATTTTCTCCTGACTTTTCACCTGCATCTGTGGCTGGCATCTTCAGAAGATCTGATTGTAGTAAAGCAAGTGGAGTATAAAGGAACCAAGCCCCCTTTCTTGCTTTGCTGCTAACCCACCCAAGCTAGAATATCATGGTGTTACTCAAAATGCTGGGGTCTGCCCCTTTTAGAGTGTGGAATTAGTGAAGACAAACCATGCTTAACAAAAGGCTTGATAACTATTATATCTTTTCTTTGTGTCTGGTGGACAGGCTAGTTATAGGGAGAAATGTGTCCTCAGGCTATGTTAAATTACCCAATCCAGGACCAGGCGAGAACGAGAGAAGGATACTTAGACTTAATGCCCTAAACTTGGGGAGTGCCTGGAAATGATTAGATTTTGGGGTGGGACTGATGGAATTACAGCTTCAGGATAATGCCAATGCAGATGAAGGTGGTCATTGTAGAGGTTAGTTAGGAAACTAGAAGATGAGATTTGTGCTAAGCAGAATAGCTGGCAGGAACTCCTGATGAAATTAATTAGCATTCTCTTTTGTCTCATGCGGACTGGGGTGCCATGGCTGAACTGGGAACTGGTCTTTGCCAGGCTAGATGTGTTGTCTTTTCCTGATTGCTTTAGGAAAAGGCATGGTGAATACTTGCACATGTTGGCAGGAGGTCTTTGCCCAGGCAGGTTTTTGCCTTAGTGGTAACTCTAAGCCAATGCAGAGGATGGCATCCATCTTGGCATTGCATTGCTAGGCCACCTCCAAGGTTGGCAAGATAGGTAGAGACACTGTTGTCCTAAAAACAGACCTCCCCAACCCATTATGGGTCTGTCTGGTAACCATGGGATTAGCTGGTTGCCATTTGGGGCCAAGCAGGAATTTTATGGGCTTTTCCCTGACTGGCAAAGGAACCAAGCCCCCTTTATTTCTGTTCTGTGATGTTTAAGTTGGTGGTAATTATAATGACAATGTACAAGTAATAATAATAATTAGGCCTGGCCTCTGACTGTTTAGGCCATAACTAGTTTAGCAAGGATAGATTGGGTTGCTTAGATTAGGCAGTGTTAAGTGTCAAGCATCCTAAGATATCAGGCATAGGCTTTCTAGCAGGATGGGGAATGAAGGAGCAGCTGAGAGCTGATCAACATCACTTTGAACATGGTAGCAGCTTTCCAATGCATCAGGGTAGGGGGTGGGGCTGGGCATCTCTCAGTACTTTAAGTGCAGGCTAGGATAAACAAAACCAGCTGGCAAAGTTTGGAGCCAGGGTGGGTTTGCAGTCATTGGATAGACTGCCTGGTGCAGCCCACCCTCATTTAAAATATTAGTATAATTTATGACACAGATCAGCTCTTCCAAATAAACTAGTTAAACCCTTGGCATTGCCTTGAGCCTTTTTGGGGGGTACTGGAGTAGAAACTTGAGCAGGAAAGAGGTGGTATGAGAGAAATACAGAGGTCACAAGAGAGAAAGTGAAGGAGCAGCAGTGGTGTTGCAGGGAGGGTGGTCATATCTAAACAGAGGCGGATTCCGCATCGGCCAAAAACAGCGGTGTGAAAATGGTGTAAAATAGTTTAAAATGGTGTAAAAGTGTTTACACCGTTTTCACTCTGTTTTCAAACCACTGTTTTTGGCCCATGCGGAATCCGTCAGAGAAAGTGGATGAAATGAAACCATGGATTCCAAGTGAAGGATACTTAGTTGCCCTTGGACAGGGCTTTGTTTTCGTACTGCTGCTAGTGAGTTTAGATGGAGCAGAATGTGTTGTGCTAGGGAGAATTCTCCTGTAACTGTAAACAGGCAAGTGAAGCCCAGTAAGAGGATATAAAACATTGGTGACTGTTCATCTCTTTCTTACTGTCTGGGGCTTTACTATCAGTCTGACTAATGACAGTTCCCCCTGACCAACTGGGAAGAAAAGGTGGGAAGAAAAGGGGCTGGCCAACAAATGAGAAAAAGAATGATAGGCAAGGCACAATGAATCTCTCTCAGTCTTATGACTGGAGGTCTACAAGGATTCTGCCTGCTAGAATTGACTTCTTTAAGCATTTTCTGAATGGCTCAAGTGAATTAGGGTATATGAAATATGATTCAGAAGATCTGTGATTAGGATCGGGTATGTTTTTTTGCAGGCAGAACCATGAAAATGTTTAGTAGTACTGCATTAGTAGTGCAAACTGCTTCTTGACACAGCTGTTTGCCTCTTGAAAGGAGCATACAAGTATCCATGTAGTATTATAGAATCATAGAATAATAGAGTTGGAAGAGACCACAAGGGCTATGAAGTCCAATCCCCTGAAATGCAGGAACATATTAATCAAACAAAGGATAATCAAAGGAACACACTAGTACATGTATAGTTTCCCCTGAAATGCATATATCAGCTCCCGGGGAGGGGAGAGGGGGGAGAGATTGTATTCAGGAAACTATCTTGGTCCAGACAGATTTTAAACATTTTTTAAAATGACATAGTAATCACGGATCTCTCAGGCGATGTCTGGTTTGGCTGTAATAAGATGTCATCTGATGGGATAAGACATACTTATGAGGATGTAATAAGACATGGATCCAGCGGCATATGTCCACGGAGTGGGGGTGGGGCGATGCCCTGGGCAGAGCCACAGTGGAGGCATGGCTGGGCCATGGAGGGGGCATGGTAGGGGCATTCCAGGGCATTCTGATGCGGGGATGGGTGGTGCCCCGGCAGGGGCACAGGGATGCATGCGTGCCCCGGGCGCAGTTTCCCCTCACTCCACCTTTGCATGGATCTGATGGAACATCTTATTATCCTAATGAGTAAGTAATGTTGAGGTTACAGCAGAGCTGAAATGGTCAAGGGCTTATTTGGCTTTTTTTGGCAAGTATTTCTGGCAGTGCAGAAATTCTCCCCGCTATTTCAATGAGTTTTTGTTACTGTTTGCAAAACTGTTTGCTGATTCACTTACTTTGTCCTCATTTGCTCTCATTAATATCATCACATAGCCAAATATTGATCCACTGTATAGCATTGTACCATAGCCCTGTTTACTGTGTTATCCTGACCGGGTGGAGTCACCCAAGTGACTCATCCAATAGGAAACAACAGTTGCCTGTGTCTGTGTGTAGAAAGGAAGTGGCAGCTGGGAAAACAATAGCACCAAATATGTCACCCCCCCCCACCCCGAACTGAATATTTATATAATCTAAGTGTTCTAGGGGAAATAGATGTCTATTCCACAAAAACTGCTGTTGTTTACTCAGACATAAAAACTGGAAAATTATTTCTGGAACTAATCATAAACCCTTTTCCCTGTCGTGGTCCTTTCATAGTAATGTGGCTAGGCAAAAAGCAAATACAAGCTATAATGGTCAGTTCTATCTCACCAATGGAGGCCATTGTCTACTTTCTCTTATTAAGGTTTTCCAAAGGTTACTGCTCAATTTTTATATGCCTCGGCTATATGAATTCAACATGTCAATGTAGAGTTAGAGAGATTGCAAGTTAAATTTCTGGGAGCACTTTTGCAAATCCCCAAATGTGTTACAAATTCTGTACCACTCTTGGAAACTGGGGAATATCTGCTGTCATATACAGCATGGCTCGAAACCATAAAATTATGACTTAAGATCATTCTATTTGCCAAGGAATCTGGTTTACTCACATATTCAGTCTGATATTATTATTCTAGATGTTGGTCCAGAGCAATTGTATGTAAAGTAACATCATTCGATCTTTCCCCTTCTTTTCTTGCTCTGTTGAGTCCGGATATGGCTGCCCAGTCAGTGGCTCAAAGGCTTGAGGATGCCACCTTGGCAGTATTACGGACTTGTTCCATCTTCCCTTGTTCTCCAATTTTCTCTGGCTTAAGTTATAGGAATTCTTTTTGTTTAGCAAATTATATTAAGAATTTGACCATTTCTCACTATCGAAAGCTTTTTGTTAAGGCAAGATTCAACGTTTCCCTCAGAGGTGCTCCATGGTAGATTTGCATGTTTCCCCTATTCTGCAAGAGTCTGTCCATGTAATGGCATGGAAGTGGAATCACATTTTACTTTATCCTCCTAGAGGATGAGAGCAACAGAACTACCTTGACTGCAGGTAAGTTTCTTTCAAAGGATCAGACATCTTATGGCTACCTTAGATTAATAATGCTGATTAGAAAGTATAAAATTTGACATTATTCTGTATATTTTTATCTTTTAGCATTGTTTGTTTAATGTTGCTTTTATTGTGCTTGGTCAGTAGATAGCAATAAATTCATTGTATAGAACCCTAGACATGGGAATTTATAGGATATTTAGTCTGTTCTGGATGCAGGTGATCTAAAATGAAAACATTCTGATACATGAGAAAGAGCCAGACACTCTCAAGTACTTCTTTCCATTGTAGAGCTGATCTTACCATCAGGAAGCTTCCCCTTGTGTTCAGCTGAAATATACCCTCCTGTGATTTACATGACTGAGGCTGCAATCCTAAGAACACTTTCCTGGGATAAGCACCAATGAATAAAATAGGGTTTACTTCTGAGGAGACCTACATAGGATTGTTCCCTAGATCTAGCCTTCTGGAGCAGCAGAGAATACTTTGATGAGATTCACATATTTGAAGAGTACAATCAAATCCCTCCTCAGTCTTCTGTTGTCCAGACTAAACATACCTATCAGGGTTGGGCAGATTTCATTCCCATCAGAATTCCCCTTAGAGGTGTCAGACTAAAGAGGGTAAGGGGTTAAGACCACCCTAGGTTTTCCTTCTCTCTGTCTACTGGCCCTCCCCTGTAGCTACTTAGCTAGCAGGAAAGTTAATTTGTCCTTCCAGCCCTTCCAGTTTCCATCTCTGACCCTTATGAGGGAAACTGGGGTATGCATGTCCCCTCCTCTTCCTGCCTTTCTGAATATTACCCCAGGAGCTGTCATCAGTTGAGTGTGATTGGGCTGGCTTAACCTGGTCTCCAGCTGCACTACCTCTTTTAAATGGATGGCCTCATTTCCCACCCCCCCGCACCCCCCACACCAGCTGGTGGCAGTAAACTAAGGCTTAGAGCCACCCATAGCAGCATCTGTTCCTCCCTTGCCTTACACTGAAGAATTGGGTGTGCCACTGGCCTCTTGAGCTGACCTGGCTTCAATAGCTCTACCTCATGAAGGGTAAACTACATGATGTGTGGGCTAGTAGCAAAGAGCTCTTCTGCTGTATGCAGGCCATCACCAGACCGGCTGCTCCAGCTGTCTCTGCTTCATCTCTAATAAGTATGGTGATTCTGAGGTAGGATTTCCATCCTTCAGATGATGGCTAGAGATCCCCTGGGATTATAATTATCTCCAGTTGACAGAGATAATCTCTCTTGGAGAAAACAGCTGCTGTGGAGTGTGGATCTGAAGGCATGATATCTTGCTGAAGTCCCTCCCCTCCCCAAATCCTGCTTTCCCCAGAGTCCAATCCTCCTTCCACAAAATCTATTGGAATTTCCCAAACCAGAACTGGCAACCCTATTCTAAGGCTCCCACTGGACACCATAGTCATTTCTCATAAGATTTATTTTTCACACCTTGTGGTCATTTTCACTTTGATTCTCCAGATTTGTTCCAATTTGTTCTAAGGTGCCAGCTGCAGATAGCGAAATACCTAGGGGTGAAGCATGAAGAAGGTGGAATTTGAGGAGGGGAGGGATTTCAATGGGGTATAAAGCCATAGAGTCCACATTTCAAAGTGGCCATTTTCTCCAGGTGAACTGATCTCTATTGTCTGAAGATCTGTTGTAATGCTTGGCATTGCCAGCCTCCACCTGGAGGTAGACAACTCTGGTTTGTCTACATTCTTCTTGAAGTGTGGTACCCAGAATTGGACACTGTACTAGGGGTATGCATTTGGCAATGCCAAACTCCAGCCCCAAACCCTCTCCCTGAACTTGAAAAATACTTGGGGTGGGGTTTATAGCCCTCCCCAGTACTCTAGACAAGAGCTAATTAGTGAAGAACAGACTAGAAAGATTACATGTTGCATCTTAGTAATTAAGGCTTCCATCATAAAATGTCATTCAGTTTGAAGGGGTAACAACTTTGATGGAACAGTTTTTCTATTTCCAGAGGAGGAGAATATTTTGCCAATCTCTCCTTGCTGCCAACTCCCAGTTTGCTCCCTAAATATTTGGAGGGGACAGTGACACAAATGAGCACAATTTCAGGTGGCTCAGAAAGCTACAATGAGAAGGAGGAGGAGGAGGAGAGACTTTGCCTCATTGCAGTACATTTTTGCTCAAATTGCTCAGGCTCCAAGCTTATGCTTTTAACAATTGAACATAAAATCATAATGCAACTTGAAATCATATTTACTTTTTCAAAAACAACCACATTACATTGCTGACTCCAGTATCTTGTGATCAGTGCAGTGATTTTTAAATAATGTGCAGCATTTTTGGTACTATCGTATAAATTGGAAAATAAAACCCAAACCATGGAAGATTTTATTAATAACAAGCAAAATACCACTTTGCATGTTTCCATTTACTTTGATTTAGTCAACATCCCAGTGTTATATTTCTCAGTGATTATTTCCCTTTCAAGCAGTCAACCAGGGCAAAATTACTAATCAGCTTCTGGGATGAGAGTGTTTTGTTCTTTGGGTAGCAAGTATAATAGTCTCCCAAAGCATTCACATTTTATTCTGTTGTTTCGGTTCCAGTAACTCATGTGTGCTTAATGATTTCAGGTGGATTCCTTTTTATCAGGAAACTGTGAAACAAGTATAATATATTAACCCCCATCTAAACCCACAGGGAAATTTGGACCTTGGTGACACTCTGTTCCAAAATAGCACTTTTTCATCTCTTGTGTTATTAAAATAAATCATTACTTTGAAAAAAATCCATTCTCTAGAAGTTCAGGCTCAGAACAGACTTAAAAAAAAAAAGGTCACTGCTTTCGTTAACTGTAAAAAATGAGTATGTTGGGCATGACATTAGTGAATACTATACTAATGGCTCTGAATGAGATCCCGCATTTTTTTCTCCATCACTTATTTAAGCTTTAAGAACTGTAAGAAGAAGTTCAGCTGGCATATTCTTTTATAATATATATATTGTCAAGTTAGGGCAAATAATGACAACCCTTTGGAAGAAAGAAATGAGATGTATGCAATACATCTCTGTACTTAGGGGCAAGAGAGATACAATGGATTATTGCATCTCAGTTAAGGAAATAGTCATAAAGATGAAATTAATGGCTTCATTCTTATGCAATAAGAATAAAATGAACACCAGCCAGGACTGGGATGGTGTCACTGTTTTGAGTTCAGGAAGGAACTTTCCTCCTGGCCAATTTGCCCAGGAATCCTGGACGATTTTTGCCATCCTTTGGCCATAGAATATGGGTAACTGAGAGTGTGGAGGGAGGGAGTTGTAAATTTTCTTGTGTTCTGCATGGATTGAATCTGATGACCTTTGAGCAGGGACGTAGGTATAGATTTTTATGGGGGGGTTCGGGGGCACACCCCTACCCACCCTTAGGGCATAGCGACGCCTCCCCAAGCCCCGCCCCTGGCCTAGCACTTATAAAAGCAGCTCTCCGAGGCCAGGGACGGCAGACTCCCCTGCCCTCCCCTCCCCTGTCCCACACCAGCTGGGCTCCCAGCCAGCAGCCGGCAGTTCCTTCTGCCCTCCCCTCTGGGCAGAGACATAGAGGGAAAATGGAGCCCAGTGCAAAATCTGAGTTTTGCCCCCCCCTGGCAGCCGCTGTGCTGCTGGAACCCACCCCAAAACCGCATCACTTTCAATGGTGTTCAAACTAGAGAGCCCAAAATCTCCTTTTTAAAATCCACCTTAAAGGGAGAATCTGGGGTCCCTAGTTAAACATCATTGAAAATGATGCTGTTTTGGGGTGGATTATCCCCCACCCTGAAACAGCACCACTTTCAATGTGGCGTAGTGGTTAAGAGCATGTGCATTCTAATCTGGAGGAACCGAAGTTTCCCGATTCTACCACCCTTGCCTTGGAGTACTCTGAGCTTCGCAGAGCATTCTCCTATCTGGGGAATTCAGGATTAGCCTATGCACTCCCACACACTTTGCTCCAGTTGGGTGGACCTTGGGCTAGGGGCTCACAGCTTTTCGGAGCTCTCTCAGCCCCACCCACCTCACAGGGCGCTTGTTGTGAGGGAGGAAGGGCAAGGAGATTGTAAGCTCCTTTGAATCTCCTACAGGAGAGAAAGGGGGGATATAAATCCAAACTCTTCTTCTTCTAAACTGAGGGCCTCAGATTCTCCCTTTAAATCCATGCCTAAGGGGGTGGATTTAAAAGGAGAATCTGGGAAAATTTGGGGGGGGTGCCTGCTGTCAGGGGTGCAATTGTTAAGCTAGAAGCACCAAACTTTCAGGGTATTTTTAGGAGACTCTCCTGATGATACCACCCAGGTATGGTGAAGTTTGGTTCAGGGTGTCCAAAGTTATGGACACTCAGGCCGTTTCCACACGGGCGGAATATTGCGGCCTGGGGATGGCAAAAACGCCATCCCCAGACTGCTGTTCGCACAGGGGGCGCAGCTGCATCGCAGCCGCGCCGCCCTCGTGCCGCCTGACCAGTGTGAAGCCGGAGTTTCCCGAGTGCGCTGGGAAGTGCACTTTTGTGGGAACGCCGGCTTCAAGGCGCCTTCCCCCCCACTCCCTCCCTGCACTTACCTTGTCCCTGGGCCTCCGGCGCGTCGCCGAGGCCTGGGGACATGCTGGATCGGCCGGGCGATGGCGCTCTGCGGCGCCGTCGTCCCGGCTCTTTCTGGGACCGTTCATGCGAATGGTCCCAGTGTTGTCGGGTCGGCGTTGAGTACGCCGACCCAGCCGCTTCCGCCTCCGTGCGGAAACGGCCTCAAAATGTAGCCCCCATCTTCTATTAGCTCCCATTGGAAACAATGGAGGATGGGGGCACCCCCTTTGGGAGTCCATAGCTTTGGACCCCATGGACCAAACTTCACCAAACCCGGGTAGTATCATTAGGAGAGTCCCTCAAACAATCCCTGAAAGTTTGGTGCTGCTATCCCAAACAATGCACCCCCTGCAGGTCAAAAACCAAAAAAGTACTTAAAATGTTTTAAAAACTCACAAACGGAGGGGCGGAGCTTTGGACATGAATGGGGGCGGGGGTTGAACCCGAGAACCCTCCCCTTACCTACATCCTTGCATTTGAGGTTCCTTCCAGCTCTACATTTCTATGTGGGATTGAACTTGAAGATGCCTGGAAGCTGCAAAGGACGCACAATGCAGCAGCCCATCTGTTCTCAGGGACCATATTACACCTATTTTGTGATCCTTTTGCATTGTCTATGTTTTGACTTGTAATCCAGTTCAATTGCCTGTAATGATCTGTGGTCTACATACCTGAATGATTGCCTCTCCTGGGATAAGCCCATACAGCAGCTTTGTTCAGCACAACAATGCATTTTTGTTGTTCCAACCCCTGCAAGGATGTATTCTGCTACTGCTCATTTTGGGCATTTTCTGTGACTTTGCCCCCTATATTGAAAATTGAAGTTATCTCTTTTTCAGTTTCAGAGGGCTTGTAAAATTGAACACTTTAGCAGAGCTGTTGTCTCCTTAAGATGATTGCTTTGTGGATGTCTGGAATTTTAGAACTTTTTTCTGATGGTTGTTTTAATCCTGTTGTTCTTATAATTATGTTCCTAAACCAACTCATAAAACAAATCCTACTTCGAAAACAAATATGTAGAATCAAAAGATGGAAGGCTCTGCTCTGATTTTCTCTTCTTGATTCTAAAATCTGCATAGAGCTTTTGTACATACCAGCTCTATGCATATAGGGTTTGAGTATGTCATTTATCCTCTTCAAAAAACTGATTATGGTTAAGAAGATGTCTAAACCCTACCCATAATGGCTATGTAGGAAGATGAAGAACAGTAGAGTATAGCCAGAAGACTGACTTACCATCCTTGAATATTAGTTGTTTGTAACAGAAGAATAAGACTCTCTGGAGGACTGCCCTAGACAAACATATAATATTAAGGTCCAGATGAGACCCAGAAGGATCTTCCATATATCAAAACATGTGAGCATGTAAGGAACATGTAGTCCATGTAGTCACACATATGGTTACATGTGATCAAAATGAAGTCATGCAGTAATAGTTTGGACATCCTATAAAAGGGGAGCCTTTAAAGCAAGATGGGGTTGATTCTTCCCTCAGTAGGGGAGTATCTGCCACCCTACCATTAAGGTTCCAGTGCATCTTAATAAAGGGGTCCGGTATATCATCTCTCTGTGAGCGTGGAAGTCTGTTGGATTGTTCTCTTGCCTTTGGGAGGTGGAAGGAAGCTTGCAAACAGTGTTCTGTCTTGTCTGCCTCTTGCTTAATAAGCTGTACTTTAACTGTGAACTTGCTTCTGTGAATCTCTGGATGGAGTGGGGGAATGGCCATCTCCTGGCAGTGTATAATGCTATTGTTCTGCCAGACGGGCCAGATCCACATTCTCTGAAAGAGTGCTGCGTAATTTGCCCTCAAGGAGAATTCCCCTTGGATAACAGTGTTATCTGGTAGGTCCACCTGCTGCAGGCTATCCCTGCAAGATTGGACAGCTCCAAGGAATGTCCAGACCCCAAATTACACCTGAGTTTGAGACAGCCAATTAAATCACAGGTCGCAGGTTGAAGACCAAAATCTAGATACTGAGCATGGCTCTATAAAGTCGGTGAGATCTAATCCAGAAATGGATTATAGAGACACTCCTAAATTATCTAAACACACTATAAATTGGTAATTCTAATGGTTGCTCAGTGTGATACAGAAGCAGTGTGGTTGATTTGTCTATTGTTAGTTTCTTTAGGTCATGGATAAAAATGACTTGAAGTCATCACTTTTCATTGTACATCTGTTTCAAGGAGAGTCAAGAAGAAACAACAAAACTCAAGGTTTAAGAATAGATGACATCATATACTGCTGCAGGAGCAAAGACCATTGACAAAAGAGCTCAACATCTTTGAATGTTAAAAGCATTTTCTGACTTCTCTTAGTCGGCATTTAATGACTGGGTAGCCTTTTTGTATCACTTAGTTTCTACTGGCAAAAGTCAATTGTTAATATAATTGTCAAGCTAAAAGCAAATATAATGTTTTGTTGATAATGACTACAAAAGTCTGCAAAGTTAATTGATTCATGTATATTGTATAATCACATGCTCTTAATCTCTTAATAAGATGCACAGGTCATGGCTTTATTTGCATTTGAATTTTCATATTGTCCTTGTGTTTTATTTTTATGAACAGGTGAGCAGAGTGAAATCAATTAACTGTTTGCCCATTAGAAGAACCAGAATCCTTTGCCTAATGGAGAAGAAACAGCCTTTACTAATAACACTGCAGTTTGGAGACCAAATTCAATGGATCAAAGGCACATTCCAACATTTTGTGCAAGCCAGATAGTGTAATCCTAAATCCTTACTGTTCTTCCGGGTTCTGCCACTTGAGCTGTGGAGGCTTACCTGGTGAACCAGATTAGCTTGTGCTCTCCAACACATGCCAGTTGGATGACCTTGGGCTAGTCACAGTTCTTCGGAGCTCTCTGAGCCCCACCCACCTCACAGTGTGTTTGTTGTGGGGGGAGGGAAGGGAAAGAAGATTGTAAACCCCTTTGAGAAAGCGGGGATATAAATCCAAACTCCTCCTCCTTCTCCTTCTTCATTAACTGTAGTGGATTTAGAAGGGTGTGACTTCTTTGGATCACACTGTGAAAACAGTTTTAAAGGGGTGAAGGCTTTCACAGCCAGACACAATTGGTTGGTTGTTGTGGGTTTTCCAGGCTGTGTGGCCGTGTTCCGGTATATCTTGTTCCTAATGTTTTGCCTGCATCTGTGACACAGTAGACACAGTGTGTAACAGACTTCACTCTGTGGTACACCTCTGAAGATGCTAGTCACAGATGCAGGTGAAACGTTAGGAACAAGATCTATCAGACCATGGCCACACAGCTCGTAAAACCCACAACAACCAGTTTTAAAGGGTTTTATTTGTGAATTAAGTGCTGGCTTTGGGCTCAGGTTTCCAAATTTTACTTAACTAGGAATCTTTGCCTAAATTTGGGTGCTGTGTGGTTTCCGGGCTGTATGGCCGTGTTCTAGCAGCATTCTCTCCTGACGTTTCGCCTGCATCTGTGGCTGGCATCTTCAGATCCTCTGAAGATGCCAGCCACAGATGCAGGCGAAACGTCAGGAGAGAATGCTGCTAGAACACAGCCATACAGCCCAGAAACCACACAGCACCCAAGTGATTCCGGCCGTGAAAGCCTTCGACAATACATTTGCCTAAATTATTACTCTATCAGTTAATGGGAATAAATAATAATGTACATCACAGTGTTACTGAGATATGACAACTAAAGACAAGGATTGTAAATTTCACTGTTGAGATATTTGGCATATCATCCATATACCACCTCCGGTTATAAAAACACCTAAGGAATCCAGACCACTGTGCACTAGAAGCAATAGCAAAGCAGATAGCTGTTGATGACTTAAGAAATCACCAGGCTCTTTTATAAGGTTATCCAGTCCATCTCATTATCCTTCTGTACAGGAGTTATGCCTCCTAACTTGGCATCAACTGTAAAACTGAGCAATACAAAGCTAATAAGGGAGGCTACTGTAACTTATCCAACAGAATAAATCTGGTGTGGTTTATGACATGCCATGGTCTGTTCCCTGATAGAGGGGCAGTTTAAACAGATGGTACTATTTTTTCAGTAATCTGTAACATATTTTCTTCTTTTCATCAGCCTACTCACTTTCTTCCTATTCTATTTTCTTCTTTGTTTCTCTTCTACACTGCCTTTCTTCTTGTTTCATCTTCTCTCCCCTTTTTGTATCACAATCTCCATAGAATCAAGCTGCACAAAAAAGCACCAAAACGGAAAGAAGTTAACAAAACAAAATGAATGTGAAATATGAAAATCAGTATCATCCCTTTTGCTGAGCTGACAATTCTCCAAATTCCCCCTCCTGCTAGTCCACATTCAATCCTTCCTCTCTCCAAGAACAGGAGTTTCCTGGACACAACTTCATTGTGTGTCAGTTTACAAAGATGCATGGACTTTGCAGGATGGGTCTTCCAGTTGTCAGAATTTGTTGGCAATGTGGAGAAGGGCTCCTTCTAAGATCACATCTGTATTACAGTAATTGTGTCTGCACCCTACACATCCTTCAGGAGACTTTCTGCAAGTTAGTAGCTAGCAACAGAACTAGTACAATGGATGAGTCATTGAAGTGCCATATCTATATATATAAAAAGCAACCCATGAGTTTGTTCACGGTGGTCTAGTACAGGAACTGCTGGCCTAACTCCTCTGAAAATTCCCAGCCACTGTAGTCAGCCAGTCGAGAGTGTTCTTAGATTTTAACATATTTGAAATTTCCCACCTGGCCCAGGTAAAATGCCTTTTTCCTGGCGATGAAGCTGGTTGTGTTTAACTGTCACCCTTAGAATGTTTGTGCAGCATGTCTGTGGACTGAGGGGTTGCTATGCCCTTAGAATGTTCGTACAGATGGCCAGATATGAGCAGTGAAAACTGTAAATAGGTAATAACTTGCATGGAAGTGACATACCTCACCCACTACTACCACACAAGCACAACACACATACTCTCATACACATTCAGCTCATCCTCACACTCCTCCCTCTGCCCTCCCTCACATCCAACGACCACTTGATTACTTCCTCACCCATATTCCACACCCATATGAACAAGATTGAGTGTAAAAGATAGCTGGAGAGAGGGAGAGGGAAGGAACGGAGGGGGAGGCATGCAAGGGAAGAGAAGTGAGGGAGGGGAGAGAGTGAGGGGTGGCATGCAAGGGAGAGGAGGGGGCCCCCAGCATCTGGATATGACCCACCCACCCTAGCGGAGGGGGAGGGAAGGGCAGGAGGGGGAGGGGTGGCATGCAAGGGAAGAGAAGTGAGGTAGGGGAGAGAGTGAGGGGTGGCATGCAAGGGAGGGGAGGGAGGGGTCAGCCACCTTAGATTCCCTGAATACTGAGGTTACCATTCAGAAAACCAGGTTGCCTCTGAGGCAAGCGATACTCGGGAGTAAGCTCGGTAAAGCAACTGTTACATACTTTGAATGGCTACGTCCCACCCCTCAGAGGGTTTACTCAGAAGCAACACCCATTGCCACCAACCAAACTTACTCCCAGGTCAAGGATCATGACCAGCCAGCCTAGATGTGTGGGAAGGGTGCCTTTCCATTCCCCCCCAAGGAATGCGGTCACACACATCAATGACATCGCACAGTATCAGGCTGTGCATTTCCATGAGCACGTACTGCTGGCCTCTGCAATTGATTTGCTGCTACCGTTCCTTTCCCATTTCACCACAATAACCCACAGCAACGTGTGGCTGGGTACCGCTAGTGGAACAATATAGAAATTAGAGCTGCAAGTGGTTCTGACCAGAGTGTGAGACAAGGGGTTTACAAGCTAACATCTCAGCTAGATTGTCATGCCTGGAAGACAGAGAGTGGGAAAGCCAGAAACTTTGATTGTATTTCTTCTTTTTGGGACAGGAAGAACTCAGATTATTCCAGAGGAGAATGGACTTCAAAATAAGAGAATATTGTCCAGGGTCAGAGCCCCTCTCTGGACTTGACAGGACCCCAACCACAGCAGAAGACCCACCATAGGTGGGGAAACCAACGCCACTCACAGCCAATGCCACAGGGGGGAGGCAAGTGCCGCCATGGCCTTGGGGCTGCTGCTGGAGAAGGAGGGGTTGGCAAGGCTCCCCGAGTCTGTTGGTGGCCTCCTGAGGCTGCCGTGATGCTGGGGGGCAGGGCTGGCTAGCTGTACAGCAGCTTCTCCAGCCACCCAGCCTGGACCCAGATTGGCACTGGAGAGACCAGCCATCTCCTGGGCTGAGAGAAAGTGCCAGGAGGCTGCGGCGGGTTGGCTGGCCTGCCAACAACCGCACAGGGAAGGGGCGGGATGGAAAAGGTGGAGCCCGTCATGGGAGTGGGTAGGGCTCACCTGAGGGGGAGGGCGACTGAAGTGAATTGAGTAGAGAGACTGGGGAAAGTCAGGAGAAAGGTGGAAGAGGATAAAAGGGAGAAAAAGGAAAAAGGTGGGGTGGGGTGGTTGGGAGCGGAGAGGGAGAGCTGGAGGGAAGTGAGAGAGTGAAAGGAGCGAGAAGGAGAGAGCAGGAGAGGGAGAGGAAAGGTTGAGAGTGAAAGCCAGGGAAGGAGGGGAGGCTTGCCTAGAAGACTTGGCAAGGAGGAAGGCACAGCTGTGTTAGCTCCACACCCAAGCAAACTGCGGGCGAAAAGGCTGCGGGCGAAAAGGCCTCCAGGACATGGGGGCCAGGATGGGCCCACCAATGCCTGGGCAAGGGAAGGAGGGACAGCAGAGGGCCCCATTGACAGGGGCAGGGTGGGGCTTCACCACAAAAATTTTTTTGGACATTAGGAAGAAAGGGATTTTGTCTTTGGGGTTGTGAAGAAAGTGTTTAGCTTGGCCTAAGAGCAGCCATCTTTGAAAGGTTTTTGGTTCTGAAAATAAAATGTTGTTTTATGGCTTTTTCTAGCCTTCTAAAGCTCAAGCTGATTAAGCTGATTAGCTGAAAGGTCAGTGAGACCCAGCTGCAACTGTTGATCTAATGGCACACTCCAAAGGCCCTTTGAAATAATTTTCACCTGATAACTATAATGAGATAATAGTAACGGTTGCTGTCAATTGGCAGAATAATGTGATTGGTTTGTACCTGTCACCTGACCTCAAGATCCCTCCTATAATTGTAGTTCAATATTCATACTCGCAACCTTTTTCTCCCCCTGCTTTATAATTCTGATGATGCCGTCACGCTAGCTTGCTTGTACCTTAGGTAATTTTTTTCTTTGCTTGCTTTTCTTGAAACAAAGGCTACCCTACTACCATGGATTATTTTAATGTTGTTATTTTATTGTCAGCTTTTGTTTTGATGTTATTGACTTTATTTCAGCTGACTCTATGTTCTTATTGGCAATGCCATTTTGTTTGTTAAGAAGTGATTGCCTCACAATAAAACAATTTTTTTAAATTAAAAGTGTTGGCCCTGAGTGCTTTGTGTTAACCAAATGAAGATCCATGCAGTGGAAAGGAATTCCTCTTGCTTCACGGGGGTCTTTTGTTCTTCTGTGTTCTTCAGAAGTTTGGGCTGTATCAAGGCTGCTCTGGTGTCCTGCTCAGATGCCAGCATGGGGAGCATTCCTGAGGGTGGAGTCAACATTAGTAGACTCCCTCCTATGATTTAGGGCCAGTTGCGTGGTGCACCAGCCCTTGGACATATGCCAGTCTTTTGACACTGTATTTCCTTTAAATCCTATGCTCCCTGTGCCACCTATTGGAGGTGGGGTGGTGGTGCCAAGTCCTGCTCTCTCTAGGTTTGGATGGGGCTGTAAGCTTCCAACTTGGCCTCATTTCAAGGAACAATGGGAATTAACAATGGGAATTAAAGTAATGGAGGATTAAATTTGCAATGTTACTAGCCTAATCTAATCCACCCCCAAACAGCATCACTTTCAATGGTGTTTAAACAAGGGAGTCCAGATTCTTCTTTAAAATCCACCTTAAAGGGAGAATCTGGGGCCCCCAGTTAAAACAAGATTGAAAGTGATGCTGTTTTGGGTTGGATTCCCCCACCCTGAAACAATCCCCCACCCTGAAACAGCATCACTTTCAATGTTTAAACTGGGGACCTCACATTCTCCCTTTAAGTCCATGCCGGGGGTGGATTTAAAAGGAGAATCTGGGGAAATTTGGAGATTGCCTGCTGTCAGGGGTGCAATTGTTAAGATAGCAGCACCAAAATTTCAGGGTATCTTTAGGAGACTCTCCTGATGATACCATACCGGTTTGGTGAAGTTTGGTTTATGGGGTCCAAAGTTATGGACCCTCAAAGGTGTAGCCCCCATCTCCTATTAGCTCCTATTGGAAACAATGGGGGATGGGGCACCCCTATTGGGAGTCCATAATTTTGGACCCCCTGAACCAAACCTCACCAATCCTGGGAGATATTATCAGGAGGGTCTCCTGAAAGATCCCTGAAATTTTGGCGCTGTTAGCCCCATGGTTGCGAACCTATGGCACTCCAGATGTTCATGGACTACAATTCCCAATTGGCCATGCTGACAGGGGCTGATGGGAATTGTAGTCCATGAACATCTGGAGGGCCATAGGTTCGCCACCACTGTGCTAGCCTAAAACCTGCACCCCCTGCAGGCCAAAAACTGAAAAACACTAAAAAAAACCCTCACAAACAAACCTGAAATTGGGGTGCTGTGTGGTTTCTAGGCTGTATGGCCGTGTTCTAGCACATTCTCTCCTGACGTTTGAAGATGCCAGCCACAGATGCAGGCAAAATGTCAGGAGAGAATGCTGCTAGAACACAGCCATACAGCCCAGAAACCACACAGAACCACAGTGATTCCGGCCGTGAAAGCCTTTGACAATACATTGAACCTGAAATTTTTGCGCCCTCTGCTGGGGGGGGGGGGGGGGGCGCCCAGGGACATAGGGTATCCCATGTCCCTTAGGTAAATACAACACTGTTCATACATGCTTTCCAAACTGTAATAAAGGAAATGGCAGTGGTTGAGCTAGCCATCCCCCAAATGCAAAAGTGGAAAAGGAACAGATTATCCCCATCCTAGCTAATAGGGGGGAAAAGTGCAAGATGAGGCAAACAGGAAGCGGAACATGGTCAAGAGTTCTAGAAGTACTAAACGTTTTAGCAGGAGATACTCTTTCACATTAGTTGGTGGCAGCAGACAATACCCAGAGAGAAGCTGGTAAACTGAAAGTAAGGAGAAGGGGTGCTTCACTGGGTGGAGACCTGGAATGAAAGTGGGGCTTTCCAAGCTCCTAGAGAAACAGAAATCAGGCTTGGAAGGCCATTTCCTAACAGACAGGAGTCCTGCTAGTTTAGCCAACAGCCAATTTCTTGAGTGGGGCTGCTGAAGCTCTGAAGACTGTCACAGCTGTTCTGTTCTGCTTGAATGGAAGAGCCTGGGCTCTCAGCCATGTGGCTATAACAGCAAAACTTCGAACCACCTCCTAAACCACCTGATCATTGTCACCTCCTTCCCCTTGCCCCTGTAGCTAACTGGCAGCAGTCCACTTTTATAATAGTCACACAGATTCAAGGTGAGAAGTAATCCAAAAGTGTTATTTCAGAAGTTTAAAGGCACATTTTTAAAATATCAAGAATACTAAAAAGGAAGTGACACCTAATAACATTGTATGTGCTCCTTATAGTATCACCTTTATGGGACTGTCAAATTAAGTTTTGTTAAAAGCAGCAGTTAGCTTGCACATTTTTGTTGCAGGTTGTTTGTCACTCAGACACTTCATTCTGATGAAATACTATTCCCTGAACTAATGTTTTAGTTGGAGAGAGTAATGAAATCATACTGGGAGAGTGCTGGATGGTCTAGAATGACAGAAATAGTTATGATTATGGCTTACAGCAGTAACCAAATTACCCTGGAAATGGGCAGTATGACTCCTTGTGAAAGGAAACGTTTCACCGAAAACTAACATTGCATTGGCAAGGCGCTCTCTGTGATTCCAAAAATTTCTTAGATGATACGTTGTTATAAAAACTCTAGGGACTAGCACTAGATTAACAGCTGTCAAAAATGTGAAGGACTGCTTCTCTAAGCCAAAGGAAAAAAAAGTTTCTGTTACCTTTTCACGAGGGTAAAGAAATTGTTGTCCTTGAAGTGTAAGCTAAACAGTGACATCACATTTTATCAAGACTAGTTATATCAAGCAAATAATTTTTTTTTGGGGGGGGGAGCAGCTTTTATTGATATCTCTAAATGGACCTCTTAACCTCTTTTTTCCAGAGGCATTAATGTGTTTACACAAGATCTGTGACTTCTAATGTTAATGGCTTCCCTCTTGTGGGTTACATTATCAGCCAAGGATTTTATGCAACTCTTACGGTTGCATGTTGAATGCTAGTGTTTCTCCAGCAATGTTACTTGAAGGGGTAAAGGGAAACCATTTGGTAGTCATATGAATCTTCATCCCAGCCAGGGTCTAACATGGCTGAAATGCTTTCCCTTGATCTCAGACAGAGAGGGCTTAATCCACCTATTCTCCCCTAGCTCTGTTGCATTCTGAGTTGGGGTCCAGAACTGGTATGCCCCCTTTGGACTCTTCCCTCAAGCCTCTTGAAGGTTTTGGCCAGCTCTGGGACATGCCCAGTGACTTTCCTCTACCTCCCATGAGGGATCAATAGTGCCTCCTGAGCCATTTCTGCCTCATTACTCTCTTTCACCATTCTCAGGGAGAGCTTTCCAACAGCTGAATATCAGACAGCTAGCTGTCAAAGGGCCAGCCCTCAGCTGGTGCTTGACTATTAAAAGGCCAGCTAACATCGGTCTATTCAGCACAACACAAATACAACTTTTTGAGGATGGAATACAAATAGTTTCTTGCAGGAATTCTGCACAGATTTTTGCTGAAAACGTTTGGAAAATGTTTCATTTTCCCTCACAACGTTTTATTTTGAAAACGCTGAACTAGTGACTTTTCCCCCTGGAATGTTTTCAAAACATTCCTTGCTTGCTTGTGTGGACAAACAGGATCTTGGATCACTTGATGCTTGCTTGAGAATTTTCAGAAAGGATAGCAACCTTGTGTGCTACTGAACCTCTCCTTTCCCTTAGCCCCTATGTTACAAGAGCATTGCTGCACAAGAGCCTTCACAGAGTTTTCTTCAACCCTTTAGTGTGCTACCATATGCACTTGACCCTAGGAATAGCACAGGTTGAACATTGCCAATAGCAAAGGGTTTCTTGGAAAATAGAACTTTGATGGGCCAGGCTATTCAACACAGATTGATAAGGTTATGGAATTGTTCCATAGTCATCACTTCCTGGCTATTTAATTTTCTCAACTCCCTTGTGATCAAAAGTCCTGCTTGTGACCACTCTAGGAGGTTTTTGTTTTGTTTTGTGCAATTAACTCAACATTCCCCAAATATGTTTTCAGTGTTATAATATTAATACAAAATGTAGTTTTCTCTGAACAATCGATATCAAGTCTGTGAGATATTACTTTTTCAGATGTTTCGCTTAGTCACAGAGAATTTATGGCCTCAGTGACTGCCATGGAATTCTGCTCAAGGGTAGTAGAAGCCAAGCAGTCACTCTGAGGACAAAAGAGAGCTATGTACTGTATGGGAAGTTAATACAATTTCTGTAATAACATAGCAATTATTTATGGTTTATACTCAGCCTGTGGCTGTAAGTCTTTTGGGGTATGTTCACTGAGGTCTTACAAGAAGCCAAACAAATAATTGGAAAGAAAAGCAACCATGAGGGCATTTGGCACTGTGGAATACATGCAACATCCCAGCACATTTTCAATTGTTTGTACCATTTGGGTTTCATGGGAATAATGAAAGTTATCAGTTCAGTACAAACATTTGCATCCATTGAATCTGCATCATGATCGAGACTACATGATAATTTCTTGAAATATTATTCCTCTGTACACAAATGCAAGGTAATCATTTAAGAACTCAATTCATTAATAAATAGCAACAAATTATTAGATCATGTAATTTGGACTTAAATAAAACCATTGGAATACCATGGGCAATTTACAAGAAAGGCTTTATGAATCTCATGGGTTTCTGAAATTTATTGTCTCTTCATTAAGCCCACAGAAGTGTTTTGTTTGCAAATTCTCCATCTGTGGCTACTCAGGAGGTTAAGAGGCTACGAAGGGGATTACCTTTGTTGAAGTAACTGCAACTCCAGGAAAAAGATCTCTCCCTGGATTGTATGTATGTATGTATGTATGTATGTGTGTATGTGTGTATGTATGTGTGTGTGTGTGTGTATGTACGTACGTACGTACGTACGTACGTATGTATGTATGTATGTATGTATGTATGTGATTTCAATCCCACCCTCCCCAACCAAGACAGGGATCTGGATGGTGCCCATGGGTTCAATGAACAATGACATAAGTTTACATTAAAAAGTTAATATTGTTCCAGAAGTTACCTGATGAAAACTGATTTGTTGGATGAACCTGAAGTTATTTGATACAGGAGAAAAAGGGGGAGGAATTAAGCTATCATGTGCAATTTACAACAACTTAATGTTAGCCAGGGCTTTGTATCTCTAAGAAGACTGACATTATAAAAATAGTTTTAAGGAAAAATATTAATTACTGTGATCTCTGTGAAAAAACATACAAAACATACAGACCATAAACAGATTAAAGGATTCCCATTCTGCAGTAGATTTATCTAGTGCTACTGAACATCCTGGACTTACTATAATCAGCTAAGAAAATGGTCTTGGTTGCAAAAAACAAATAATGTAGCAATAAATGAAGCTGTGCAAATATTCAGTCTACTTGCATGTGGTTGCCTGTATGCTTAAGCCATGTGCTGAACAAAACTTTGGTGAATTGGATAAAGAAATGCAATAAAATGAATGTGATTGATTAAGAATTCCATGCTCTGTAGGTTGACTTTTCAGATACAAGTAGAGTTGTCAGACCTTTAAAATAAGTCTCTATTTAAGATTGGTCTATAGTCAGTTTTCTGTAACATGCCTTTATACATAGGTGTTTATTTTGGCAGAAACATCACTATTTGTCTTGGCCTATTTTTGCAGAGACATCACTGACATAGAGTTTACAGTGTGTCATTCTTGACAAGGTCATTATCTAAATTGGTAGGAGGTTTTTGAATATAGAAAAAAAACCTGGTGGTATGGTAGTGTGGTTCAGAACTAACAAGATTCAGTGTGGGCTAAAAATGTTGGTGTAGTTCCTAATCTCTAATCGGGCTCTTAGCGATATAACAAAACCTATTTGGTTTCTTCGGATTCTGTCTGAATCTCAGAGCTTTTGTTTGTGTCCTTTCCTCCTTTAGGTACACCTTTAGTTGATGAAAAGGATTAGCATGCTTTTTTACCTAAACATATAAAATAACATATATTTTAAAATGTTTTGCATATGTATAAGTTTGAATAGTTTCTATGTTTTGTATATATTTTAGCATTGTTTTAATGATGTGTTTTTATTGGGGTGTTGTGGGGTTTCTGGGCTGCATGGCCATGTTCCAGTACCATTTTCTCCTGATGTTTTGCCTGCATCTGTGGCTGGCATCTTCAGAGTAGTAAAGAAAGTGGAGTATATATACCTGTAGAATGTCCAGGGAGTGAGAAAGAACCATTTGCATTGGTTAACAAGTGTAAAGGGTGCAGTTAGCAAGTGTGATTTGCATGTGTTGAGTGGAATCCACCCATTTTAGCATATATAAGTAACAATGAAGTTGCATAATCAATTAGTGAGGTCATCTGCATAGTAGTTGCCTGACATTTTACTCCATTTGATTGCTTCCTGCCTGGAGACATCCTGTGTCTGGGTGGTCTTCACTAACCATTGTCTTGATTCTAGTGTTTTTAAGTACTAGTAGCCAAATTTTGTTCATTTTCATGGTTTCTTCCTTTCTGTTGAAACTGCCCATGTGCTTGTGGATTTCAAAGGCTTCTCTGTGTAGTCTGACCTAGTGGTTGTCAGAGTTGTCTAGAATTTCTGTGTTTTCAAATAACATTCTGTGTCCAGCTTGGTTTATCACATGTTCTGCTATTGCTTATTTTTCTGGCTGAATTAGTCTACAGTGCCTTTCATGTTCTTTGGTTTGCATCTGGGTGCTGTATTTCATGTGTTTTTATTGTTTTTAATCATTTTTAAAAAGAAATTATTTTATTATGTATGTTTTAATCTGTTAGCTGCTTGGGTAGTCCTTATGAGGCAGAAAGGTGGAATGTAACTTCTGTAAAATAAATACATATATATTCTTGGATTGGAAACATAATATATACCAGCGTGGTGTAGTGGTTAAGAGCAGGTGCACTCTAATTTGGAGAACTGAGTTTGATTCCCAGCTGCCACTTGAGTTGTAGAAACTTATCTGGTGAACTAGATTTTGTTTGTTTGAGTCTCTTTACAGGAGAGAAAGGGGGATGATATAAATCCAACTCCACACACACACACACACACACACACACACACACACACACACACACACACACACACACACACACACGAAAAAGAAGAGAGTTTGATTTATTTTCCCCTTTCTCTTCTGTAAGGAGACTCAAAGACTCATATATATATATATATATATATATATATATATATATATATATATATATATATATATATATATATATATATATATATATATATATATATATATATATAAGCTTTTTAAAATATATGTGGAGTGCAGGGCTGATGAAGACACACACTTGCCAATTTATTTTTAGACAGTTATACACAATGTGACCCCAAAGCAACTTACAATTTTGTTCCCCCCTAGGTTAGGATGAAAAAGAATCTCTAACTCAAAGTCATTCAGCAAGATTCCAAGGCAAAGTTGGGATCTGAACCTGAATTTTTCAGATCCTATATACTGTGACCATTACACCATTGCCTCTTCTTGTGCTACCACTACTCTGATCTATACAGCAATGTCTATCAAGTGCTGGGGTGATGATGGCTAGAAGTGTGCCAGCCAAACCACTGTGGTGCTTCAGTGACCTCCTCATTGATCCTTCCCAAGTAGTTAAGAATCATCCATGCGGGCATGGGACATTTTCATGGAAGATAGTGGGTTGTAAATCCACCTGCTTGCTGGGCATCGGGAATGGAAATGACATGCCTCTAAGGAAACCAAGGACTAAGAATGGGGGTCAAATGAGGAAACAATGGAGGAAATAGGGAGAGAGCAAAGAGGATGCAGAAAAATGGAAAGGGAAGCATCAGAGTGACTCACCCCATAGGTGGTTGGAAGGAATCAGCATCCTTATCAGGAACAACTTCCTTCTAATAAATCTGTCTGCTTGACAAGATAATGAACTTGGCATATATCCACTGCACATATTCTCTAAAAGCCAGAATCAGTCTAATGGATATATTTTTAAAATTATGTAGTTTTAGAAACGCACTGGTGCATGTGCTGTGAAACCAGTCAGGGAAAACAGCCTATATACCTAATATATGTGCTCCCTACCTGTGAATACTTAAATAAGCAGATAGGGGGCAGACTTCCTCCCAACAATTCTTTTTCTGCAGACTCAGGGAATCCCCTGGGTCTATAGAAAAATCCAAGAAGTTTTAAAACATAAATGGGGGATTTAAATCCCCCAATTAAATAAATCATTGTATGCGCATGCATAGACAATATACTTCCTCCCTTAGAGCTTGGCTGCATTTGCAGTGATGGAAGTCCCTGTGATCCGGAGTGGCTGGCGCAGACATCTATGCTAAGTGTTTTCCCCATGGCCAATATATCCTGGGATTAAGAGGTGAATCATCCTGCTTCTGCCATGATTTCCGCATGGCTTCCGGGTCTAAATCGGGCCTGCCCCGTGAGATATCCCTTATCCCACACCTTTCAACAATTGAAATTGAAAATGAAATTGGGGGTTCCTTTAAAAAAACCATGCCAATCCTGCTCCCATGCAAACACAGTGGGAAATGGACCGGTTTATTTTTCTCTCCTCGCCGGCTGAAGTCAATCAGAACAGTGGAAAAATGGGACAGTTCGCGCATGCGTGATAACGTCGGCAAGGAAAATGAAACTAAACCGGGTTCTTCCTCCCAGCCTGAATGTGCTGACAGGCTGCAATGCAGAGGGAGAAACCAAGATAGAAACATCCCGGTATATATGATCCTGGCTTTCCCCTGGGATATTTTGGCCTTGGGGAAAATGCCCTAGACTTGGCAACCACAGTCAGGCATAGCAGGCATCCATGGTGGATCCTGGGAGCCAGTGATGGAGCCTATCTGTGGTGACCACAGAGTCTAGGAGCCAGTGGCAGGCTCACTCCCTGCCCCACGCTGCTATCAAGGGAGAAAATGGAATTTCTTCCCCTACAAGTTTTGCAGGCCCCCACTTCCTGAGCCAGCAAGAGAGTAGGCCTAGGAGGGGAAGACTAGACCTTACCACACATGCCTGGAGTGGCTCTAGGTGAGCTGACAAGAGAGCAGGTCTGGGAGGGATGTCTGGAGACACAATGTGGGGAAGATGGGATTTTCTGGGCCCCCACTTGTAGATACCAATGTCAAAGAAAAACTATGTGACAGAACTGTGAAGCAGTAAAATCCTGTGATTTACTGTTAAGCACTAACCCTGTAAGAAGAGTTTACTTGTGAGCTTGAACATGGGTTTGGCAGGTTTTCCGGGGTGTTTCTACTTAAAATGGAACCCGGGCCTAGCCTTGCACAGAATGGCAGGGGGATTCTCCCTGACAGTGAATGGGTAGAAGTGAGGGGAATAAAGTGTCTCCTGCCTTTTGTGTTTGTCTGGGAGTGCCTCCAACCCAGGATTGTGCAAAAGGATCGCTGGTTTAGCGATTTTTTAATAGCTCAGGTTGAGCGGAATAAAACGGGCCAAACTTATTTTGGGAACAAGATTTGTGGCAAGTCCCCCTTGCCAAACGGTTCATATGCAATCCTACATCCAGTGATGGGATCCAAAAATGTTAATAACAGGTTCCGATGGTGGTGGGATTCAAACAGTGGTGCCGCCGCACACATGCACCTCCAGTCCCTATTGGGCAGGGAGGTTGCTCTAGTAACCCCCTCTCGGCACTCAGAAAAAATTAGTAACCACTTCTAGAGAAGTGGTGAGAACTGGTTGGATCCCACCTCTGCCTACATCCCTTATATCAGCCATGTGTGGAATCTACCAATATTTCAGATGATGTATACAATCATGCCTACTGTCACAGTTCTTAACATTCAGCTTTGTCCCAACTTGCCCCTTGATGTTTTCACTTTTGCTTGTCATATATTTCTTGGGAAAATACATTCTTCCACCTTACAGACTTCCCAGAAAGAAAACGTTTATAGGTTGGTGAAGCCTAGGGCCCCTTAATTGTGTTAGGAATGTTCTCATTGGCAGCCCTGGTGACCCACCTCATGGGACACCAGTACAAAGTTCCACAATGGCTCAATATTCTTTCTTCTTTTTCTTTCTTTTCTTTTTTTAGATTTTTAGACCGCCCCATTCCCTAGGGGCTCTGGGCGGTGTACAACACGATAACCATTGTATACAGATAAAAACAGTTAAAACCTTTAAAAGCAGCAGTAGATAAAGGACTAAAAAGAATAATTAAATTAATTTGTAAGATGGCGTCCGACAATCTAATTTCACCCTCTTTCAGAGAGGGAAGGGCAGCAAATCCCGAGATGGCAAAGGCACAGATGTTTAAAGAGACCACGGGAGATGCACCATCAGCGGCTGGTACCTCCAAAGGCCCGGTGAGGAACAGCTCCGTCTTACAGGCCCTGCTTGAATTCTGTAAGGTCACCGCAGGGGTATGGACAGCAACTGGTGGAAGAGCGTTCCACCAGGCTGGGGCCAGAAGCCTGTATAAGGCCCTGGCCCGGGCACGTGGAGAGCTTCCAGCCGTATCATGCGAGGGGCCAGGGACCACCAGTAGAATTGGCCTCTGCTGAGCGAAAGAGGCCGTATTGGGACATGTGGGGTGATCGCGGTCCCGAAGATGCGAAAGGAGTCCCAGGCTGCGTGAAAGGCCTTAAAGGTCAACACCAGCACCTTGAAGAGATGATTCGGAACTCCACTGGGAGCCAATGCAGCTGGCGTAGAACAGGTTGGATACTATGATCCCAAGGTGGCATTACCTGTGAGCAAGCAGCAGCAGCTGCATTTTGGACCAGCTTTAACTTCGAGATCAGCGCAAGGGAAGGCCAGCGATAGGCGAGTTCACAATAGTCTAATCTGGAGATGACCCGTTGCATGGATCACTGTGGCCAGAATGTCGGTCTGGGAGAGGAAGGGGGCTAACCGCCGGGCCTGGCGAAGGTGGAAAAAGAAGCAACCCGGGTAATATGGGCCACCTGGGTCTCCATTGATAGAAGAGCGAATCCAGGTGGACCCCAGGATTAACGTCACCGGAGGGTCGGTGCCAATGTGACCTCCTCCCACACCAGCGGCTGAAACATCCCCCTCTCCCCCTCGCGGCCCAGCCAGAGGATCTCTGTCTTCGATGGGTTCAGTTTTAACCTGCTCTGTCGCAACCAACCAGCAACCGCCTCCAAACAATGCTGTAGAGCTGCAGGGGCGGCTGCTGTTCCCCCCTCCATCAACAGAATGATCTGAGTGTCATCCGCATACTGATGACAGGACAGCCCAAAACTCCGTACCAGCTGAGCAAGGGGTCGCATGTAGATGTTAAATAACAGCGGGGACAATAATGCCCCCTGGGGTACGCCGCAATAAAGCGGGCACTTCCAGGAGGCCTCATCCCCGCACCTCACTTGCTGATTCCGCCCCCGGAGAAATGAGACAATCCATTGAAGGACAGTGCCCCACACCCCAGAGGCAGCCAGGCGGTGGGCCAAAAGGTCATGGTCGACCACATCAAACACTGCGGTAAGATCTAGCAATACCAGCAGCGCCGATCCGCCCTGGTCAAGCTGCATACGGAGTGTGTCTGTGATGGCGACGAGGACAGTCTCCGTCCCATGCCCAGCACGGAAGCCGGACTGGAAGGGGTCAAAAGCCGATGCATCATCCAGGAAGCCTTGAAGCTGCTCCAGCACCACTCTCTCAATTACCTTCCCCAGAAATGAAAGATTCGAGACGGGGCGGTAATTGGCCAGATCTCCAGGATCTAATGATGGTCTTTTTAAGAGTGGGTGGACCACTGCCTCCTTCAGCCCATCCGGGAAAACTCCTTGCTCAAGGGAGTTATTGATGATGCTCAACAGATGGGGCCGTAGCTCCGCTCGGCAGGCTTTCACAAGCCAAGACGGGCACGGATCCAGAGGACAGGTAGTAGGTCTAACAGCAGCTAAGGTCCTGTCGACAGAGGCTTCACAGAGCAGGGAAAACTGGGCCAAACAAGGGCCTGAAGACGGCAAGGGAGTCTCCAGTTCACTAATGGTATCCAACGCAGGTGGAAGGTCGTGGCGGAGCAACGCAACCTTATCCTCAAAAAAGCTCATAAAAGCCTCACAGCTAATATCCAATTGAAGATTTGCGGACTTCTCTGACAGGGAGGTCAGTGACCGAATTATACGGAACAGTTGAGCCGGGCGGGAGCTAGCGGACGCGAGGGAGGAGGAGAAGAAAACCCTCTTCGCTTCCTTCGTCGCCATCTCATAGGCTTTCATAAGCGTCCTATAAGATGTTTGCGCAGCTTCGTCGCGAGATTTCCTCCATGCTTCGCTCTAGTCGTCTAAGACCCCGTTTCATCTGGCCGCAACTCCTCCGTGTACCCACGGAGCTGCGTTGAGCGAAGTAGAGGACGCCGGAAACAACAACATCGATGGCATCGGAGAGCCGGGCATTCCAGTCCTCCACCTGCTCATCGAGTGTGCCAGCGGGTTCAGGGTCCCGAAGAGCATTCAGGAAACCAAGTGGATCCATGAGTCTCCGCGGGCGGGCGTAAATCAGCCCGTCGCCTAGACAGGGGTGTTGTGGCAGGTCCATCCGGACCTTCAAGGCATAATGGTCGGACCATGGCACTCTATCAGTAGAGGATACGACCAAGTTTATCCCTGATCCGAAGACCAAGTCCAGCGTGTGCCCGGCCTCATGAGTGGGGCCAAAGTTTATTAAGGAGAGGCCTAGCATCGCCATGGATGACACTAGGTCCGCGGCCGCTATACATGAGGCGGCGTCGACATGGACGTTGAAGTCCCCCAAGACAATAAGTCTGGGGAACCGCAACGCCCAGTCCAACACCACCTCCAGCAGCCGCGACAGGCTGCCCCTCGGTGCGCTAGGCGACCGGTACACCAGAAGAACAGCCACCCTCTCCAAGGTCAACCACTCTAGGCCGACACACTCTATGCCAGTGATCTCCGGAACGGGGACTGCCCTAAAGGGAATAGACTCACAGACGAGCAATGCCACCCCACCCCCCCGGCCCTGTGTTCGCGATTGGTGAAGGCACGCGAAACCCGGGGGCGCGACTTCGCCCAAGGCGACGGTCTCACCTTCGCGCACCCAGGTCTCGGTAATGCCTGCCAGGTCCACCTGCTGGGCACCGAGAAAATCTCGGAGCACCATGGTCTTATTATTGATGGACCTGGCATTAATTAACACCAAGGATGAAGCAGAGTGTCCCTGATCCCAACCACCATCGTTTCTTGGGATAGGTCGGAGGTCAGAAGGCGTGCGAGCATAGCTATATCTCGTACGTCTTCTATCATATGGCCGCCGCCTACCGCAGTATCTACCCCATCCCATTAACACAGGGATCCCCAGCCCCAAAGTTGGTGCCCCCATAGTTATGCCACTTCCCTCTATCTACAGCCTATCGGGCCCTAGCCTATCTGGCCCTGGTGTATACCAGGCTAACAAACTAACTACTTACAACTAATGCCTAAAATACTACAATAGTAATTATAATATCAAATGATGATTACAAATACATTCCAATTATAACAACAATCCTTTAAGCAAGAGAAATGCAATAGAGAAGAGGGGGGGATTTGGGAAATAGAAGTTGAAGGCACACTAGATAACCGCAAAAGGGGGTTGCTGCCACCAAATCCCCCTGCTGTTGAGGTTTCCAATAGACTCTGTGGAAGTGATGATGAATACAAGAGATGGAAAATTGCTACAACGTAGGAGGAGGGCGAGGGGCTCACACCACCCAAGCCACTCACTCCTACGTGAGCCAGCGGAGTTAAAGAGAAACCCACAGAGTCGGCAATCTGAGACTGCAATCCAAATGATAGTCACCCTAGTCACCCTAATTGATCTCAAAGTGAGGGGTCCCAGGTCCAGGGGCTGCTTCTTGGAGCGCAGCCTGCTCGGCCCTCTCACGACCGGCTGGCGCGTCAGGGAAGGGGTGACGATGTCTTCAAATGTTGATGCCTTAACGGCTTCCCACTGTGTAGATGGCCCTTCAGGCAAGTTCCACTGGCTGCCCTGTTGGGGGCGCCAGGCTTCCTGGCCCTCCGCTGAAGCTCCCCTTCGTTGGTGACGTAAAAGATGTAAACGATGTGGGGGTGTAGAAACGAAGCGTCGCAAAGTGGTGTGTCGTGTTGTGGGCGTGGTCTCCGCCGGGTTGATTGCCCCTCGAGCTCCTCTGGCGGGCTTCCGAGCCGTCACAACCGGTATCTCAGAGTTATCTGTCGCGCGGAGCCTCTCGGCTAGCATCCACGTGAAAGGGGGAGGGGTTTCTGCCACTGACCCCCCCCTGATCTTGGCAACTCCTGGCTTGCCGCACGGCCCCTGTGCTACTCCCCACTCCAAAGCGTTGCATCCCAGACACTCCGGCTGGTATACAGCCGACTGACTCCTGAAGCTGTTATAGTAAACGCCAGCAACAGCTTCTTCGGGCTTCCTCCTCCGTCCCACTCAGGCACCACGGCTGCGCCTGACTCCCCAGAGGGCCTTCTGGCGTCGGGCGCTGGGGTGAAGGTCTGCGCTTAAGCGAGAGGAAGGGAGTCACTGCCACCGGGCCTCCTGATGATATAGCGAAAGCCCAATAGCACCGTCCCCAAGCACCAGCCCAGCTGGACTGGAAAAAAACATGCCACGGGCAAGTGATCGCAAAACCTCCCACTAAAGAGTGGGGGGGGGAAAGGGATGTAAAGAAGGTAAAAAGTGAAGTACCTCATCCCGTCGGTTCACTCCGTTCCACTCTGTTTTGTGTTGTTATTTTGCTTCGCCTCACCCCGGTTTGTTTAGCTTCGTTTTGTCTCGCTTCGCTTCAAAGCGCTCACCGAACGTTCGTCAAGCAGTCAGACAGTTTTATGGCTTTATGGCTTCTAATCCCAGGTTCCCTGGGGGTACAAGGCAATAGAGCAAGCAGAAGGTTCAACTGCTAGCTAGACTGAGAGAATTGTGAGTTAAAAATCCAGTTTATGCGGAGCTCTGCTGCTTAGCTCCTTCGCGGGCGCCATCTTAGCACCCAATATGCTGCCTATCCTCCAAATTACTTCAGGATTATTTCAATAAATGAACCAGATTTCATGTCAAACTCAAATTCATTAAAATAGCCATTACTTCAACATTTTCTTTATACTCAGCCAAATATTGGCTTCTAGAGACGCACAACCTCCCTCAAAAATAAAATTGACATTGTTCTGTACATAGCTTGGTGATTTAATTCAGTTTTGTTTCCAGTCTAAATCACTGCAGTGTAGCCTAAAAGGCAATGGTTACTGTTGCTCCTTACACCAGAAGTGTTTATAATTTCATTGACTTTTTACTTGCTTTATATATGCAATCTAATTTTATTCCCCAGCAAAAAGATCAACTGTAGAAGCGAGCCTGTTACACCTTATGGGATAACATGATGATTATACTTGACAAGGAAATAACTTGCTTCATGCAGGCTTGTTATTTTGTAAATTTATTAATGAGCTTCATTTTTCCATCCTAACGCTTTTGCTAGTTGAGGCTTTACCATAGTTAAGGCATATTTTTATGGTCAAAGTAGTCTTTGATACTTTCTGTAAGTCACATGGAATTGTTCCTCTTTCTTAATATGATTACTAGAAAATATGGGCAAAGAAAAAAATTGGAAGCATAATAGAAATCAAATATATCAGTAATATTTCTACACTTGTAACATGAAAGATACTGCACAAGTGGGCCATGTCAACCTCTGAATGTGCCTGTTTTACATGTAGAAGACCTGGCCCATAAAGGGAATAAGCTTCCATATGCTGGCCTCCTTTCAAGGACTAAATCACACATCTAGGGCAAAAGTGTAAACAATGGCTGATTATATAGGGATGCTCTGCCCCACAGTGAGTGAACATTTCCTTCGGGGCAGAGATTTCCTTGCTCTCTATTATGGCATCACAGATCCTGAAAGCCCCACAGTTAGTGAAAGTGGGGAAACCTTGATTTTTCCCTTGCTTTGAAGTTTTTACTCCTACAGTCGCCCCTCCCTTCCAGGGAATCTTTGGCCAGTTTTTGCAAAAAGCATAAAAATATCACTATTACACAGAAATATCAATATAAAAATGTAAAGGAAACAAACCCAGCAATCTTGTAACAACTGGAAGTGACCTAGAAGTGGGGGGCAGGCAAGCTAAGCAGTAGGTAGTGGGGCGCCTCCTCATGTGTAAAGAGAAAAATGCAAAGAGACCCCACTGCAAACCAAACAGTCCTGAGGAAAACACCCCATGCATACTGGGGCAATGTTTTTCAGTTTTTTCAATGACATAAACATTTTAGCAGTGGTCTAGTAATGACTGTATTTTATTTCTGTAGCAATATTTTAATGACATCAGCTCCAGTGCCTGCAAACCTATAAGAAGAGGACATTCCAGACATGGAGTGTCTGAACTGACATCTTACTGTCATCTTTTATTTATTTTTAATTTAATTTTATTAGATTTAATATCCTGCCCTTCCCTAGTACAAGGCAAGGCTTAGGGCTTGTCTCCCCCAAAAAGACAAAGCAGGACTTCAGATAAAGATCTTTAAGAATGTATAGAAATATATGAAACACTGTCAAAGGCTTTTGCCCGCATCTGTGGCTGGCATCTTCATAGGTGTATCACAGAGGGAAGTCTGTTACACACTGTGTCCAGTGAGAAGGGAATGTTTTAGTGGAGTATAAATTGTCATGTCCCCATCTTCAAACCTACTAGGAAAATACAGCAGATGCTACACTCAGCAAAGGACAAGAGAGACCCCCTCACTTCTGCAGGAGTCTATCACATACTCTGCAGCTGTGGAAAAGTCTACATAGGAACCACAAAACACAGCATTCAGACTTGTATTAAGGAGCACGAAAAACACTATCAGCTTAACTATCCTGAAAAATCTGCAGTTGCAGAACATGTCTTAAACAAAACTGGACATAACATTTTATTTGAAAACACTGAAATTCTGGACAATTCAGAAGGTTACTATGTCAGACTGCACAGGAAGGCCATGGAAATTCACAAACACCAAGACAACAAGAAAGAAGAGACTCTGAGAAGGCACAAGAAGAGACTCTGAGAAGGCACAAGACTTGTCTTCTGTAATCAGCTAAATCTTATATCAAAACTTGGCTACCAGTACTTAAAAACACAGAAGCAAAGCCCAAGGGCATGCTAAGTTCATGGGCAATGGACTCCACCGAAACACAGGATTTGCATTCACCAATACTGCTTCTGCAGGGAATGCAAATATGAATCACTCCCTGGACTGAAAAACCACACCTACAATGCTATACTATCAACCACACCTTTGCATAGCAAATTCCACCCAAACACTTACTGATTGGTTCCCCACCTGGGGATATGACAATTTGTACCCTACTAAAACATTGCCTTCTCACTTTGTGATACACCTCTGAAGATGCCAGCCACAGATGCAGGTGAAACATTAGGAACAAGATCCATCAGACCACGGCCACACAGCCTAGAAAACCCACCACAACCACATGAAAAATTGTTTAAATGCAATGGTTTTAAACAAATTAGTGCTTGTATTTGCATTCAGCTATTGTATAAGAAAAAATCCTACATTAAAACGTGTGTTACTATTCTGAAGGCTTTACACAACAAATGATATGTTTTATGCCAATATTTGACCTTAGATTTTTTCTTACTTGTGGGAAAGTGGAAGCTTATTTTATAAATTTTACTAGTAATTTAATAAATAATAATTGTAATACTTATTACACAGCACAGTCCAAAAGGGTTGGGGACAAATTTGCCTATGGAGGTGGCACAAGGTCATGCTGGCAGATTTGCCCTCCCTCGAGGCGTGGCCAGGGTTACAGCCAACAATAGTTGACTTCCAACTGGCCTTTGCCTGTGGAGTCGCCGGCACCCAGGGCTTTTTAGCGGCAGCAAGGCTTTTAAAAAGTTTTTTGCCTCCCTGCACCACCAAGAAGCGCTTTTGGAGGCAGTGGGGTAGCACTGTGGCCAACCACCAGGGGCTCTGGATTGGGCTGCTAATTGTTTAAGAAAGCAGTTCATAGTGCAACAGAGTCAGGTGGGGTAACATACCAACAGGCTCACAGTTCTAACATACTGCAAGAGAAATATATAATACTAGTCTTCTGGGAAGGATAGAAGCAGCATTGACAACTGAGCAGGATATTACTTTCTTACCATTTTGATATGGTTTGATGTTTGCTTGCCATATGAATATTGCTTTTCAACACATACATCCTGAATTTCAAAACTATCAGTTGAATAACATGTAACATTTTGTTTGATAAAATGGGCACTACTTATTTGATGCTTTTTCTTCATATCCTTTCAAATGATCAGTCCTTTATGTTCATGCATGACAGTAAATGCAGTCAAGAGTGAGACAGGCATTTATAATGCATGTGCTAAACTTTTATGTACTATGGTGGGATGCAAATAAAAGGAAGTTACTGTCATCTTAAATATCTTGGTCCCAATTAAATGAAGGCAATTAAATGAAGCATGCATACAGACCAGAGCTAGTTTGCTATTCTCACCTGAGTGAAAAAGCAATTTATAACTGAATTCATAGCTGAAATGGAAGCAGATAGCTCACTGAAGATCCAGCCTCCATAAAGCTTTGTGTCTTTTTAAATGGAGGTTCTAAAGTAGGTCTGTTTTACCATCTGCATGGGGTGCCATTGGTGAGAAGAATACTTTGATCTTGGAAGTCAGTATAGTGGCTTTATTACTTTTTCATGCCTCGAGAATCAGTGTGGGTTTGCACAAGTGGAAATTGAAGAAGACTGTCAAATCAAGGCTCTTATGCTGAAGTAAATGCCTCTGAAATTAATGGTGCTTAAATATTATATGGTCAGGTGAAAAGTCCATGGTGCAAGAGCCTATTGAGACTCAGTTCAGTTAGAAGGATAGTTGGAGGCAGCCAAGATCCAGAGAGAAAAGTAAGGAAAGAGTTAAGCAGAATTTTAGGATTGCTGCCAGCTATATATCATCTGGGGTCCTGTTATACAGGAGGAGAGGGATTGACTCTAACAGCAGAGATGGCACTGAATTCAGGAACAAGCAGATAATGTTACACCAGCAACTCATATTTCCTCCTATAGTCTCAAGCTCAGATACATATTACCTCTGAAAAATGGCACTACTGATCTTACCCACACTCATAGAATTATAGAATCATGGAGTTGGGAGAGTCCCCAAGGATCATCAAGTCCAGCCCCCTGCAATGCAGGAATGCACAAGACTTGCCTTGTGTAATCTGCTAAATCTTATATCAAGGTGAGTGTTTCATATCTTGTATCCCTTAGTACATTTGGTTATTGTAATACTCCCTCATTACATTATACTGGCTTTGATCTTTAGACTGTAGCTGCACAATTTCTCTTGTGCACAAATGGGGCTACTTATGTACAGGGGAAGTGCCCATTCATGAACAAAAGGTTTCAGTGCCACAAGATAATAAGGGCACTACTTATTCTAAGCATGAGTTTATCATGAATATGCCAGTTTACCACCAAAGCAAGCAAAACAATTGTATGTGGTGCCAAATGGGCAGGGGAGGAGAAAACAGGTGTGGCTTGTGACTATCATTGTCTTCTAGGCTGTCTCCAACATAGGGCAAGGATTTGCCTGCAGTCTGCCTTGAAGGAAGCATGTGCTCATTATCTGTGTGTACTGTTGCTGATGTGTTCCAGTGGGTTGCAAAGAGTCTTCATAACCCTTTGTAGCAGCTCAGTGTGGGGGAGGGAGAAGGCAGAGGGAGAAGCAGGAGGTAATATGGATCCATTCCCTACTCAATCACACTCAAATGGACTGCAGAAATTGTGTGTAGGCTGCCATGGAGTTAGTAGAGTATGACCTCCATATTTGTGCCATTGCCATCCAGCATCACTACAAGCCACTTTGGATTTGATCAGCAGTGATGAGATTAAGATTAACTATGTAGGTTTCTCTGTAAGCCTTCAGTATCTGCTGATGAACTCTGATCAGGTCTTGCAATCAGTTCTTGGATGGCTGTTGCTGACTGCACAGGTACAAAGAGGGTACGAAATGTAAGAAATGCCTCCATTCAAAATGCTCTTTGATCAGTGTAATGACATCACTGTGGTCCCATAGATACCACCTCCTCTTTGGTAAATTCTAATATTCTCAAACTTTAATTTTCACAAGTAATTAATGACTGTAACAATTAAAACCGTACTTAAACACATTAAAAAAACTTGTGCTGGCTATGATCCATTTGATACAACTTCTTGTTTCACACAGTGGCCAACCAGATGCCCCCAAAAGTGATTAAAAAGGAAGAGACAGAGGCCAAAGTATCCTCCCAATGTCACTTCTCCCCCACTATTCAAAAGGTTAGTGTTTCTGAACATGGAGAATATGTTATAGTCATAGTTCAAAAAAGGTATTGGTGGACCTTTCTTTTGTGGATTTGTCCAACTTATAAATTAACTAAATTAGTATATTGTGTTTCACATAAAGATGATAGTTTCTTGTATATTCCTCCTTCGGAGCACTGCCACCTTAGCCAGTTAAGCCAGGAAGATTAAGACTCTCAGCATCACTACAGGGCACTTTTCTCCTTATAAAATAGCCCCTCTCCCAGCACCCGGTGCCCAGTACTTTTCTGCCTGCCTGTCTTTCAGTTCAGTTGCTGCTGCATGCCATCCGCTTTCTACCCTGTTTTCTTGGAGCCCACTGCAGGTTACTGGACTCTGCTTCACGAACCCAGAGCCCCTTCCAGAACTGGTATAGTATTACCCCTAAGAATTCCCCAATTCCTATGTTATTCCCAACCTATCCTCTCAACACTGCTTATATCCTAGGGCTGTGTGTGTCCTGCTGCTTTGATTATTGTGTGCTTGTGTATTGCTATTATCCCTGAATAAATCTGTTAAACTTTATTTTGCTCTCCTGCAGTTTTCTTGCAAAAACTGATCTTAGTATACATAGCCAACAAAGTTCTTAAGCTTGTCCGACCTTTTGCTAAGCCAATAGTCTGCTCTCACTAATTTCCCCACTCTAAAATGGGCAGACTTTGACCATTTTGGGTAACACTGCACCCCATTTGAAAGTAACAAAAACACATTTTGGCATAAACATTTTGGCAAATACATTTTCTATCAAAGTACCATGTTGAAAATGCACAGAATAATGGTTTTGACAAAGGGAGTACATGAAAATGAATGATAATTCTCATATTCATTTGGGGCGATATTCTGATGCAGAAGCACACAACTCTTTCAACTGTTGCGCCTCAACTGACTGAACTATCTTCTTTATGTGGAACACAATATATACTGTGGAACACAGTATATCCAGCACTATATTCCATTGCAGTGAGTTCCATAGTTATTATTTAGGTGTCTCTGTAAGCCTTCAGTATTTTCTCCCAAATTCAGATGATCTTGTGATTTGTTCTTGCAGTCAGTTCTTGGATAGGTTCTGGTGTTCACCCTTTGAGTGAAGAAATATTCCCTTTTGTCTGCCATGAATTTTCTGCCCCCCCCCCCCCCCACATCACTGGATGCCCAGGAGCGTCAGTATTGTGGGAGAGATCTAGACTTACTCTTGTATTATTGAGTAAACAGAAAGTAAAAAAGAAGTAAAAAAGAAAGATTTATGGTTGCTGGACTGAGATGGTACTTGCTCAACTATTTATGGACAGCAAGAATTTTAAATTAGGATTTCAGTGTTGCTTTCAGCCATTTGCTTATCCTAAGGTTATGAGAAGATTACAAATTAATAACTTGAAGATAATAGAACACCATGGGGATGAATGACCTAGAAAAGTCTACTTTTTCATAGCGTATATGAGAAAAAAATGTGTGTTCTGCTTTATTGCTTTTGCTTTCTTTCAGTTCATATTCTGCAGGTATCCTGTTAATCAAGTGCATGATAACCCATGATCTAAATTTTGATACACAGCAGGGCAGATTGCTTGTAAC